>NC_086102.1:90464972-90775177 GCF_963921235.1 Mobula hypostoma
GGAAAGGTACAGAAGAGGTTACGGGAAGGATCTGGCAGTGCTGGGAAGGGTAGGGAAGAGGTTACGGGAAGGGTGCGGCAGTGTTGGGAAGGGTAGGGAAGAGGTTACGGGAAGGGTGTGGCAGTGTTGGGAAGAGTAAGGAAGAGGTTACGGGAAGTGTGTGCAGCGTTGGGAAGGGTACAGAAGAGGTTACGGGAAGGGTGTGGCAGCGTTGGGAAGGGTACAGAAGAGGTTACGGGAAGGGTGTGGCAGTGTTGGGAAGGGTAGGGAAGAGGTTACGGGAAGGGTGTGGCAGCATTGGGAAGGGTACAGAAGAGGTTACGGGAAGGGTGTGCAGCGTTGGGAAGGGTGCAGAAGAGGTTACGGGAAGCGTGTGGCAGCGTTGGGAAGGGTACAGAAGAGGTTACGGGAAGGATGTGATAGTGTTGGGAAGGGAACAGAAGAGGTTACGGGAAGGGTGTGACAGTGTTGGGAAGGGTAGGGAAGAGGTTACGGGAAGGGTGTGGCAGCGTTGGGAAGGACACAGAAGAGGTTACGGGAAGCCTGTGGCAGCGTTGGGAAGGGTACAGAAGAGGTTACGGGAAGGATGTGATAGTCTTGGGAAGGGAACAGAAGAGGTTACGGGAAGGGTGTGATAGTGTTGGGAAGGTTAGGGAAGACGTTACGGGATGGGTGTGACAGTGTTGGGAAGGGTAGGGAAGAGGTTACGGGAAGGGTGTGGCAGCGATGGGAAGGCTACAGAAGAATCTACAGGAAGCATGTGGCAGCGTTGGGAAGGGTACAGAAGAGGTTACGGGAAGGGTGTGATAGCGTTGGGAAGGGAACAGAAGAGGTTACGGGAAGGGTGGGGCAGCGTTGGGAAGGGTATAGAAAACGTCACGGTAAGGGTGTGATCGCGTTGGGAAGGGAACAGAAGAGGTTACGGGTAGGGTGTGACAGTGTTGGGAAGGGTAGGGAAGAGTTTACGGGAAGGGTGTGGCAGCGATGGGAAGGCTACAGAAGAATCTACAGGAAGCATGTGGCAGCGTTGGGAAGGGTACAGAAGAGGTTACGGGAAGGGTGTGATAGCGTTGGGAAGGGAACAGAAGAGGTTACGGGAAGGTTGTGACAGCGTTGGGAAGGGTGCAGAAGAGGTTACAGAAAGGGTGTGGCAGCGTTGGGAAGGGTAGGGAAGAGGTTACGGGAAGGGTGTGGCAGCGTTGGGAAGGACACAGAAGAGGTTACGGGAAGCCTGTGGCAGCGTTGGGAAGGGTACAGAAGAGGTTACGGGAAGGATGTGATAGTCTTGGGAAGGGAACAGAAGAGGTTACGGGAAGGGTGTGATAGTGTTGGGAAGGTTAGGGAAGACGTTACGGGATGGGTGTGACAGTGTTGGGAAGGGTAGGGAAGAGGTTACGGGAAGGGTGTGGCAGAGATGGGAAGGCTACAGAAGAATCTACAGGAAGCATGTGGCAGCGTTGGGAAGGGTACAGAAGAGGTTACGGGAAGGGTGTGATAGCGTTGGGAAGGGAACAGAAGAGGTTACGGGAAGGGTGGGGCAGCGTTGGGAAGGGTATAGAAAACGTCACGGTAAGGGTGTGATCGCGTTGGGAAGGGAACAGAAGAGGTTACGGGTAGGATGTGACAGTGTTGGGAAGGGTAGGGAAGAGTTTACGGGAAGGGTGTGACAGTGTTAGGAAGGGTAGGGAAGAGGTTACTGGAAGGATGTGGCAGCGTTGGGAAGGGTAGGGAAGAGGTTACGGGAAGGATATGGCAGCGTTGGGAAGGGTACAGAAGAGCTTACGGGAAGGGTGTGACAGCGTTGGGAAGGGTGCAGAAGAGGTTACAGGAAGAGTGTGGCAGCATTGGGAAGGGTACAGAAGAGGTTACGGGAAGGGTGTGGCAGTGTTGGAAAGGGTACAGAAGAGGTTATCGGAAGGGTGTGACAATTCTGGGAAGGGTTGGGAAGAGGTTACGGGAAGGGTGTCACAGTGTTGGGAAGGGTAGGGAAGAGATTACAGGAAGGGTGTGGCAGCGTTGGGAAGGGTACAGAAGAGGTTACTGTAAGGGTGTGATAGCGTTAGGAAGGGTACAGAAGAGGTTACTGGAAGGGTGTGGCAGCTTTGGGAAGGGTAGGGATGAGGTTACGGGAAGGATGTGCAGCGTTGGGAAAGGTACAGAAGAGGTTACTGGAAGGGTGTGGTAGCGTTGGGAAGGGTAGGGAAGCGGTTACGGGAAGGACCTGGCAGCGTTACGAAGGGTACAGAAGAGGTTACGGGAAGGGTGTGGTAGCGTTGGGAAGGGTAGGGAAGAGGTTACGGGAAGGATCTGGCAGCGTTACGAAGGGTACAGAAGAGGTTACGGGAAGGGTGTGCAGCGTTGGGAAGGGTACAGAAGAAGTTACGGGAAGGGTGTGATAGCATTGGGAACGGAACAGAAGAGGTTAGGGGAAGGGTGTGACAGTGTTGGGAAGGGTAGGGAAGAGGTTACGGGAAGGGTGTGACAGTGTTTCAAAGGGTAGGGAAGAGGTTACGGGAAGGGTGTGGCAGCGTTGGGAAGGGTAGGGAATAGGTTACGGGAAGGGTGTGGCAGCATTCGGAAGGGTACAGAAGAAGTAACAGGAAGGATGTGGCAGCGTTGGGAAGAGTAGGGAAGAGGTTACAGGACGAGTGTGGCAGCATTGGGATGGGTACAGAAGAGGTTACGGGAAGGGTGTGGCAGCGTTGGGAAGGGTACAGAAGAGGTTACGGGAAGGGTGTGGCAGTGTTGGGAAGAGTAAGGAAGAGGTTACGGGAAGTGTGCCGCGTTGGGAAGGGTACAGAAGAGGTTACGGGAAGGGTGTGGCAGAATTGGGAAGGGTACAGAAGAGTTTACAGAAAGGGTGTGGCAGCGTTGGGAAGGGTAGGGAAGAGGTTACGGGAAGGATGTGGCAGCATTGGGAAGGGTACAGAAGAGGTTACGGGAAGAGTGTGACAGCGTTGGGAAGGGTGCAGAAGAGGTTACAGGAAGAGTGTGGCAGCATTGGGAAGGGTACAGAAGAGTTTACGGGAAGGGTGTGATACCGTTGGGAAGGGTACAGTAGAGGTTACGGGAAGGGTGTGGCAGCGTTGGGAAGGGTACAGAAGAGTTTACAGAAAGGGTGTGGCAGCATTGGGAAGGGTAGGGAAGAGGTTACGGGAAGGGTGTGCAGCGTTGGGAAGGGTACAGAAGAGGTTACGGGAAGGGTGTGGCAGTGTTGGGAAGAGTAAGGAAGAGGTCACGGGAAGTGTGTGCAGCGTTGGGAAGGGTACAGAAGAGGTTACGGGAAGGGTGTGACAGCATTGGGAAGGGTAGGGAAAAAGTTACGGGAAGGGTGTGATAGCATTGGGAAGGGAACAGAAGAGGTTACAGGAAGGGTGTGACAGTGTTGGTAAGGGTAGCGAAGAGGTTACGGGAAGGATGTGGCAGCATTGGGAAGGGTACAGAAGAGGTTACGGGAAGGGTGTGACAGTGTTGGGAAGGGTGCAGAAGAGGTTACAGGCAGAGTGTGGCAGCATTCGGAAGGGTACAGAAGAGGTTACGGGAAGGGTGTGGCAGCGTTGGGAAGGGTACAGAAGAGTTTACAGAAACGGTGTGGCAGCGTTGGGAAGGGTAGGGAAGAGGTTACGGGAAGGGTGTGCAGCGTTGGGAAGGGTACAGAAGAGGTTACGGGAAGGGTGTGGCAGTGTTGGGAAGAGTAAGGAAGAGGTTACGGGAAGTGTGTGCAGCGTTGGGAAGGGTACAGAAGAGGTTACGGGAAGGGTGTGGAAGCATTGGGAAGGGTACAGAAGACGTTACGGGAAGGGTGTGATATCGTTGGGAAGGGTACAGTAGAGGTTACCGGAAGGGTGTGGCAGCGTTGCGAAGGGTACAGAAGAGGTTACGGGAAGAGTGTGACAGTGTTGGGAAGGGTGCAGAAGAGGTTACAGGAAGAGTGTGGCAGCATTGGGAAGGGTACAGAAGAGTTTACGGGAAGGGTGTGATACCGTTGGGAAGGGTACAGTAGAGGTTACGGGAAGGGTGTGGCAGCGTTGGGAAGGGTACAGAAGAGTTTACAGAAAGGGTGTGGTAGCGTTGGGAAGGGTAGGGAAGAGGTTACGGGAAGGGTGTGCAGCGTTGGGAAGGGTACACAAGAGGTTACGGGATGGGTGTGGCAGTGTTGGGAAGAGTAAGGAAGAGGTTACGGGAAGTGTGTGCAGCGTTGGGAAGGGTACAGAAGAGGTTACGGGAAGGGTGTGGCAGCATTGGGAAGGGTACAGAAGACGTTACGGGAAGGGTGTGGCAGTGTTGGGAAGGGTAGGGAAAAAGTTACGGGAAGGGTGTGATAGCATTGGGAAGGGAACAGAAGAGGTTACGGGAAGGGTGTGACAGTGTTGGTAAGGGTAGGGAAGAGGTAACGGGAAGGATGTGGCAGCATTGGGAAGGGTACAGAAGAGGTTCCGGGAAGGGTGTGACAGTGTTGGGAAGGGTACAGAAGAGGTTACAGGAAGAGTGTGGCAGCATTGAGAAGGGTACAGAAGAGGTTACGGGAAGGGTGTGATACCGTTGTGAAGGGTACAGTAGAGGTTACGGGAAGGGTGTGGCAGCGTTGGGAAGGGTACAGAAGAGTTTACAGAAAGGGTGTGGCAGCATTGGGAAGGGTAGGGAAGAGGTTACGGGAAGGGTGTGCAGCGTTGGGAAGGGTACAGAAGAGGTTACGGGATGGGTGTGGCAGTGTTGGGAAGAGTAAGGAAGAGGTTACGGGAAGTGTGTGCAGCGTTGGGAAGGGTACAGAAGAGGTTAAGGGAAGGTTGTGGCAGCATTGGGAAGGGTACAGAAGACGTTACGGGAAGGGTGTGGCAGTGTTGGGAAGGGTAGGGAAAAAGTTACGGGAAGGGTGTGATAGCGTTGGGAATGGAACAGAAGAGGTTACGGGAAGGGTGTGACAGTGTTGGTAAGGGTAGGGAAGAGCTTACGGGAAGGGTGTGACAGTGTTGGAAAGGGTAGTGAAGAGGTTACGGAAGGGGTGTGGCAGCGTTGGGAAGGGTTCCACAGAGGTTACAGAAAGAGTGTGGCAGCATTGGGAAGGGTAGGGAAGAGGTTACGGAAGGGGTGTGGCAGTGTTGGGAAGGGTACAGAAGAGGTTATGGGAAGGGTGTGACAATGCTGGGAAGTTTAGGGAGGAGGTTACGGGAAGGGTGTGACAGTGTTGGTAAGGGTACAGAAGAGGTTACGGGAAGGGTGTGACAGCGTTGGGAAAGGTACAGACGAGGTTACTGGAAGGGTGTGGCAGCGTTGGGAAGGGTAGGGATGAGGTTACGAGAAGAGTGTGCAGCATTGGGAAGGGTACAGAAGAGGTTACGGGAAGGGTGTGACAGTGCTGGGAAGGTTAGGGAAGAGGTTACGGGAAGGGTGTGACAGTGTTGGGAAGGGTAGGGAAGAGGTTACAGGAAGGGTGTGCAGCGTTGGGAATGGTATAGAATAGGTTACGCGAAGGGTGTGGCAGCATTGGGAAGGGTAGGGAAGCGGATACGGGAAGGATCTGGCAGCGTTGTGAAGGGTACAGAAGAGGTTACGGGAAGGCTGTGGCAGCATTGGTAAGGGTACAGAAGAGGTTCACGGAAGGGTGTGATAGCGTTGGGAAAGGTACAGAAGAGGTTACGGGAAGGATCTGGCAGTGTTGGGAAGGGTTGGGAAGAGGTTACGGGAAGGGTGTGGCAGCGTTGGGAAGGGTAGGGAACAGGTTACGGGAAGGGTGTGGCACCGTTGCGAAGGATACAGACGAGGTTACCGGAAGGGTGTGACAGCGTTGGGAATGCTACAGAAGAGGTTGCGGGAAGGGTGCAGCAGTGTTGGGAAGGGTACAGAAGAGGTTATGGCAAGGGTGTGACAATGCTGGGAAGGGTAGGGAAGAGGTTACGGGAAGGGTGTGCAGCGTTGGGAAGGGTACAGAAGAGGTTACGGGAAGGGTGCGGCAGTGTTGGGAAGAGTAAGGAAGAGGTTACGGGAAGTGTGCAGCGTTGGGAAGGGTACAGGAGGTTACGGGAAGGGTGTGGCAGCATTGGGAAGGGTACAGAAGACGTTACGGGAAGGGTGTGCAGCGTTGGGAAGGGTGCAGAAGAGGTTACGGGAAGCGTGTGGCAGCGTTGGGAAGGGTACAGAAGAGGTTACGGGAAGGATGTGATAGTGTTGGGAAGGGAACAGAAGAGGTTACGGGAAGGGTGTGACAGTGTTGGGAAGGGTAGGGAAGAAGTTACGGGTTGGGTTTGACAGTGTTGGGAACGGTAGGGAAGAGGTTACTGGAAGGGTGTCGCAGCGTTGGGAAGGGTACAGAAGAGGTTACGGGAAGGGTGTGACAGCGTTGGGAAAGGTACAGACGAGGTTACTGGAAGGGTGTGGCAGCGTTGGGAAGGGTAGGGATGAGGTTAGGAGAAGAGTGTGCAGCATTGGGAAGGGTACAGAAGAGGTTACGGGAAGGGTGTGACAGTGCTGGGAAGGTTAGGGAAGAGGTTACGGGAAGGGTGTGACAGTGTTGGGAAGGGTAGGAAAGAGGTTACAGGAAGGGTGTGCAGCGTTGGGAATGGTATAGAATAGGTTACGCGAAGGGTGTGGCAGCATTGGGAAGGGTAAGGAAGCGGATACGGGAAGGATCTGGCAGCGTTGTGAAGGGTACAGAAGAGGTTACGGGAAGGCTGTGGCAGCATTGGTAAGGGTTCAGAAGAGGTTCACGGAAGGGTGTGATAGCGTTGGGAAAGGTACAGAAGAGGTTACGGGAAGGATCTGGCAGTGTTGGGAAGGGTTGGGAAGAGGTTACGGGAAGGGTGTGGCAGCGTTGGGAAGGGTAGGGAACAGGTTACGGGAAGGGTGTGGCACCGTTGCGAAGGATACAGACGAGGTTACGGGAAGGGTGTGACAGCGTTGGGAATGCTACAGAAGAGGTTGCGGGAAGGGTGTAGCAGTGTTGGGAAGGGTACAGAAGAGGTTATGGCAAGGGTGTGACAATGCTGGGAAGGGTAGGGAAGAGGTTACGGGAAGGGTGTGCAGCGTTGGGAAGGGTACAGAAGAGGTTACGGGAAGGATGTGATAGTGTTGGGAAGGGAACAGAAGAGGTTACGGGAAGGGTGTGACAGTGTTGGGAAGGGTAGGGAAGAAGTTACGGGATGGGTTTGACAGTGTTGGGAAGGGTAGGGAAGAGGTTACTTGAAGGGTGTGGCAGTGTTGGGAAGAGTAGGGAAGAGTTTACGGGAAGGATGTCGCAGCGTTGGGAAGGGTACAGAAGAGGTTACGGGAAGGATGTGATTGCGTTGGGAATGGAACAGATGAGGTTACGGGAAAGGTGTGACAGTGTTGGGAAGGGTACGGAAGAGGTTACAGGCAGGGTGTGATAGTGTTGGGAAGGATAGGGAAGAGGTTACTGGAAGGATGTGGCAGTGTTGGGAAGGGTAGGGAAGAGGTTACGGAAAGGATGTCGCAGCGTTGGGAAGTGGGCAGAAGACCTTACGGGAAGGGTGTGACAGCGTTGGGAAGGGTGCAGAAGATGTTACAGGAAGAGTGTGGCAGCATTGGGAAGGGTACAGAAGAGGTTACGGGAAGGTTGTGACAGCGTTGGGAAGGGTGCAGAAGAGGTTACAGAAAGGGTGTGGCAGCGTTGGGAAGGGTAGGGAAGAGGTTACGGGAAGGGTGTGGCAGCGTTGGGAAGGACACAGAAGAGGTTACGGGAAGCCTGTGGCAGCGTTGGGAAGGGTACAGAAGAGGTTATCGGAAGGGTGTGACAATTCTGGGAAGGGTTGGGAAGAGGTTACGGGAAGGGTGTCACAGTGTTGGGAAGGGTAGGGAAGAGGTTACAGGAAGGGTGTGGCAGCGTTGGGAAGGGTACAGAAGAGGTTACTGTAAGGGTGTGATAGCGTTAGGAAGGGTACAGAAGAGGTTACTGGAAGGGTGTGGCAGCTTTGGGAAGGGTAGGGATGAGGTTACGGGAAGGATGTGCAGCGTTGGGAAAGGTACAGAAGAGGTTACTGGAAGGGTGTGGTAGCGTTGGGAAGGGTAGGGAAGCGGTTACGGGAAGGATCTGGCAGCGTTACGATGGGTACAGAAGAGGTTACGGGAAGGGTGTGCAGCGTTGGGAAGGGTAGGTAATAGGTTACGGGAAGGGTGTGGCAGCATTCGGAAGGGTACAGAAGAAGTAACAGGAAGGATGTGGCAGCGTTGGGAAGAGTAGGGAAGTGGTTACAGGACGAGTGTGGCAGCATTGGGATGGGTACAGAAGAGGTTACGGGAAGGGTGTGCAGCGTTTGGAAGGGTACAGAAGAGGTTACGGGAAGGCTGTGGCAGTGTTGGGAAGAGTAAGGAAGAGGTTACGGGAAGTGTGCCGCGTTGGGAAGGGTACAGAAGAGGTTACGGGAAGGGTGTGGCAGAATTGGGAAGGGTACAGAAGAGTTTACAGAAAGGGTGTGGCAGCGTTGGGAAGGGTAGGGAAGAGGTTACGGGAAGGATGTGGCAGCATTGGGAAGGGTACAGAAGAGGTTACGGGAAGAGTGTGACAGCGTTGGGAAGGGTGCAGAAGAGGTTACAGGAAGAGTGTGGCAGCATTGGGAAGGGTACAGAAGAGTTTACGGGAAGGGTGTGATACCGTTGGGAAGGGTACAGTAGAGGTTACGGGAAGGGTGTGGCAGCGTTGGGAAGGGTACAGAAGAGTTTACAGAAAGGGTGTGGCAGCATTGGGAAGGGTAGGGAAGAGGTTACGGGAAGGGTGTGCAGCGTTGGGAAGGGTACAGAAGAGGTTACCGGAAGGGTGTGGCAGTGTTGGAAAGAGTAAGGAAGAGGTCACGGGAAGTGTGTGCAGCGTTGGGAAGGGTGCAGAAGAGGTTACGGGAAGGGTGTGGCAGCATTGGGAAGGGTAGGGAAAAAGTTACGGAAGGGTGTGATAGCATTGGGAAGGGAACAGAAGAGGTTACAGGAAGGGTGTGACAGTGTTGGTAAGGGTAGCGAAGAGGTTACGGGAAGGATGTGGCAGCATTGGGAAGGGTACAGAAGAGGTTACGGGAAGGGTGTGACAGTGTTGGGAAGGGTGCAGAAGAGGTTACAGGAAGAGTGTGGCAGCATTGGGAAGGGTACAGAAGAGGTTACGGGAAGGGTGTGATACCGTTGTGAAGGGTACAGTAGAGGTTACGGGAAGGGTGTGGCAGCGTTGGGAAGGGTACAGAAGAGTTTACAGAAAGGGTGTGGCAGCGTTGGGAAGGGTAGGGAAGAGGTTACGGGAAGGGTGTGCAGCGTTGGGAAGGGTACAGAAGAGGTTACGGGAAGGGTGTGGCAGTGTTGGGAAGAGTAAGGAAGAGGTTACGGGAAGTGTGTGCAGCGTTGGGAAGGGTACTGAAAAAGTTACGGGAAGGGTGTGATAGCGTTGGGAATGGAACAGAAGAGGTTACGGGAAGGGTGTGACAGTGTTGGTAAGGGTAGGGAAGAGCTTACGGGAAGGGTGTGACAGTGTTGGAAAGGGTAGTGAAGAGATTACGGAAGGGGTGTGGCAGCGTTGGGAAGGGTTCCACAGAGGTTACAGAAAGAGTGTGGCAGCATTGGGAAGGGTAGGGAAGAGGTTACGGAAGGGGTGTGGCAGTGTTGGGAAGGGTACAGAAGAGGTTATGGGAAGGGTGTGACAATGCTGGGAAGTTTAGGGAGGAGGTTACGGGAAGGGTGTGACAGTGTTGGTAAGGGTACAGAAGAGGTTACGGGAAGGGTGTGACAGCGTTGGGAAAGGTACAGACGAGGTTACTGGAAGGGTGTGGCAGCGTTGGGAAGGGTAGGGATGAGGTTACGAGAAGAGTGTGCAGCATTGGGAAGGGTACAGAAGAGGTTACGGGAAGGGTGTGACAGTGCTGGGAAGGTTAGGGAAGAGGTTACGGGAAGGGTGTGACAGTGTTGGGAAGGGTAGGGAAGAGGTTACAGGAAGGGTGTGCAGCGTTGGGAATGGTATAGAATAGGTTACGCGAAGGGTGTGGCAGCATTGGGAAGGGTAGGGAAGCGGATACGGGAAGGATCTGGCAGCGTTGTGAAGGGTACAGAAGAGGTTACGGGAAGGCTGTGGCAGCATTGGTAAGGGTACAGAAGAGGTTCACGGAAGGGTGTGATAGCGTTGGGAAAGGTACAGAGGAGGTTACGGGAAGGATCTGGCAGTGTTGGGAAGGGTTGGGAAGAGGTTACGGGAAGGGTGTGGCAGCGTTGGGAAGGGTAGGGAACAGGTTACGGGAAGGGTGTGGCACCGTTGCGAAGGATACAGACGAGGTTACCGGAAGGGTGTGACAGCGTTGGGAATGGTACAGAAGAGGTTGCGGGAAGGGTGTAGCAGTGTTGGGAAGGGTACAGAAGACGTTATGGCAAGGGTGTGACAATGCTGGGAAGGGTAGGGAAGAGGTTACGGGAAGGGTGTGCAGCGTTGGGAAGGGTACAGAAGAGGTTACGGGAAGGGTGCGGCAGTGTTGGGAAGAGTAAGGAAGAGGTTACGGGAAGTGTGCAGCGTTGGGAAGGGTACAGGAGGTTACTGGAAGGGTGTGGCAGCATTGGGAAGGGTACAGAAGACGTTACGGGAAGGGTGTGCAGCGTTGGGAAGGGTGCAGAAGAGGTTACGGGAAGGATGTGATAGTGTTGGGAAGGGAACAGAAGAGGTTACGGGAAGGGTGTGACAGTGTTGGGAAGGGTAGGGAAGAGGTTACGGGAAGGGTGTGCAGCGTTGGGAAGGGTACAGAAGAGGTTACGGGAAGGATGTGATAGTGTTGGGAAGGGAACAGAAGAGGTTACGGGAAGGGTGTGACAGTGTTGGGAAGGGTAGGGAAGAATTTACGGGATGGGTTTGACAGTGTTGGGAAGGGTAGGGAATAGGTTACGGGAAGGGTGTGGCAGCATTCGGAAGGGTACAGAAGAAGTAACAGGAAGGATGTGGCAGCGTTGGGAAGAGTAGGGAAGAGGTTACAGGACGAGTGTGGCAGCATTGGGATGGGTACAGAAGAGGTTACGGAAAGGGTGTGCAGCGTTTGGAAGGGTACAGAAGAGGTTACGGGAAGGCTGTGGCAGTGTTGGGAAGAGTAAGGAAGAGGTTACGGGAAGTGTGCCGCGTTGGGAAGGGTACAGAAGAGGTTACGGGAAGGGTGTGGCAGAATTGGGAAGGGTACAGAAGAGTTTACAGAAAGGGTGTGGCAGCGTTGGGAAGGGTAGGGAAGAGGTTACGGGAAGGATGTGGCAGCATTGGGAAGGGTACAGAAGAGGTTACGGGAAGAGTGTGACAGCGTTGGGAAGGGTGCAGAAGAGGTTACAGGAAGAGTGTGGCAGCATTGGGAAGGGTACAGAAGAGTTTACGGGAAGGGTGTGATACCGTTGAGAAGGGTACAGTAGAGGTTACGGGAAGGGTGTGGCAGCGTTGGGAAGGGTACAGAAGAGTTTACAGAAAGGGTGTGGCAGCATTGGGAAGGGTAGGGAAGAGGTTACGGGAAGGGTGTGCAGCGTTGGGAAGGGTACAGAAGAGGTTACGGGAAGGGTGTGGCAGTGTTGGGAAGAGTAAGGAAGAGGTCACGGGAAGTGTGTGCAGCTTTGGGAAGGGTACAGAAGAGGTTACGGGAAGGGTGTGGCAGCATTGGGAAGGGTAGGGAAAAAGTTACGGGAAGGGTGTGATAGCATTGGGAAGGGAACAGAAGAGGTTACAGGAAGGGTGTGACAGTGTTGGTAAGGGTAGCGAAGAGGTTACGGGAAGGATGTGGCAGCATTGGGAAGGGTACAGAAGAGGTTACGGGAAGGGTGTTACAGTGTTGGGAAGGGTGCAGAAGAGGATACAGGAAGAGTGTGGCAGTATTGGAAAGGGTGCAGAAGAGGTTACGGGAAGGGTGTGATACCGTTGTGAAGGGTACAGTAGAGGTTACGGGAAGGGTGTGGCAGCGTTGGGAAGGGTACAGAAGAGTTTACAGAAAGGGTGTGGCAGCGTTGGGAAGGGTAGGGAAGAGGTTACGGGAAGGGTGTGCAGCGTTGGGAAGGGTACAGAAGAGGTTACGGGAAGGGTGTGGCAGTGTTGGGAAGAGTAAGGAAGAGGTTACGGGAAGGGTGTGGCAGCGTTGGGAAGGGTACAGAAGAGGTTACGGGAAGGGTGTGGCAGCATTGGGAAGGGTACAGAAGACGTTACGGGAAGGGTGTGGCAGTGTTGGGAAGTGTAAGGAAGAGGTTACGGGAAGTGTGTGCAGCGTTGGGAAGGGTACAGAAGAGGTTACGGGAAGGGTGTGGCAGCATTGGGAAGGGTACAGAAAACGTTACGGGAAGGGTGTGGCAGTGTTGGGAAGGGTAGGGAAAAAGTTACGGGAAGGGTGTGATAGCATTGGGAAGGGAACAGAAGAGGTTACAGGAAGGGTGTGACAGTGTTGGTAAGGGTAGCGAAGAGGTTACGGGAAGGATGTGGCAGCATTGGGTAGGGTACAGAAGAGGTTACGGGAAGGGTGTGATACCGTTGTGAAGGGTACAGTAGAGGTTACGGGAAGGGTGTGGCAGCGTTGGGAAGGGTACAAAAGAGGTTACGGGAAGGGTGTGATACGGTTGTGAAGGGTACAGTAGAGGTTACGGGAAGGGTGTGGCAGCGTTGGGAAGGGTACAGAAGAGTTTACAGAAAGGGTGTGGCAGCGTTGCGAAGGGGAGGGAAGAGCTTACGGGAAGGGTGTGACAGCGTTGGGAAGGGTAGGGAAGAGCTTACAGAAAGGGTGTTGCAGCATTGGGAAGGGTAGGGAAGAGGTTACGGAAGCGGTGTGGCAGTGTTGGGAAGGGTACAGAAGAGGTTATGGGAAGGGTGTGACAATGCTGGGAAGTTTAGGGAGGAGGTTACGGGAAGGGTGTGACAGTGTTGGTAAGGGTACAGAAGAGGTTACGGGAAGGGTGTGACAGCGTAGGGAAAGGTACAGACGAGGTTACTGGAAGGGTGTGGCAGCGTTGGGAAGGGTAGGGATGAGGTTAAGAGAAGAGTGTGCAGCATTGGGAAGGGTACAGAAGAGGTTACGGGAAGGGTGTGACAGTGCTGGGAAGGTTAGGGAAGAGGTTACGGGAAGGGTGTGACAGTGATGGGAAGGGTAGGGAAGAGGTTACAGGAAGGGTGTGCAGCGTTGTGAAGGGTACAGAAGAGGTTACGGGAAGGCTGTGGCAGCATTGGTAAGGGTACAGAAGAGGTTCACGGAAGGGTGTGATAGCGTTGGGAAAGGTACAGAAGAGGTTACGGGAAGGATCTGGCAGTGTTGGGAAGGGTTGGGAAGAGGTTACGGGAAGGGTGTGGCAGCGTTGGGAAGGGTAGGGAACAGGTTACGGGAAGGGTGTGGCACCGTTGCGAAGGATACAGACGAGGTTACCGGAAGGATGTGACAGCGTTGGGAATGCTACAGAAGAGGTTGCGGGAAGGGTGTAGCAGTGTTGGGAAGGGTACAGAAGAGGTTATGGCAAGGGTGTGACAATGCTGGGAAGGGTAGGGAAGAGGTTACGGGAAGGGTGTGCAGCGTTGGGAAGGGTACAGAAGAGGTTACGGGAAGGATGTGATAGTGTTGGGAAGGGAACAGAAGAGGTTACGGGAAGGGTGTGACAGTGTTGGGAAGGGTAGGGAAGAAGCTACGGGATGGGTTTGACAGTGTTGGGAAGGGTAGGGAAGAGGTTACGGGAAGGGTGTGGCAGTGTTGGGAAGCGTACAGAAGAGGTTACAGGAAGGATGTGGCAGCGTTGGGAAGAGTAGGGAAGAGTTTACGGGAAGGATGTCGCAGCGTTGGGAAGGGTACAGAAGAGGTTACGGGAAGGATGTGATTGCGTTGGGAATGGAACAGAAGAGGTTACGGGAAAGGTGTGACAGTGTTGGGAAGGGTACGGAAGAGGTTACGGGAAGGATGTCGCAGCGTTGGGAAGTGTGCAGAAGACCTTACGGGAAGGGTGTGACAGCGTTGGGAAGGGTGCAGAAGATGTTGCAGGAAGAGTGTGGCAGCATTGGGAAGGGTACAGAAGAGCTTACGGGAAGGGTGTGACAGCGTTGGGAAGGGTGCAGAAGAGGTTACAGGAAGAGTGTGGCAGCATTGGGAAGGGTACAGAAGAGGTTACGGGAAGGGTGTGGCAGTGTTGCAAAGGGTACAGAAGAGGTTATCGGAAGGGTGTGACAATTCTGGGAAGGGTTGGGAAGAGGTTACGGGAAGGGTGTCACAGTGTTGGGAAGGGTAGGGAAGAGGTTACAGGAAGGGTGTGGCAGCGTTGGGAAGGGTCCAGAAGAGGTTACTGTAAGGGTGTGATAGCGTTAGGAAGGGTACAGAAGAGGTTACTGGAAGGGTGTGGCAGCTTTGGGAAGGGTAGGGATGAGGTTACGGGAAGGATGTGCAGCGTTGGGAAAGGTACAGAAGAGGTTACTGGAAGGGTGTGGTAGCGTTGGGAAGGGTAGGGAAGCGGTTACGGGAAGGATCTGGCAGCGTTACGAAGGGTACAGAAGAGGTTACGGGAAGGGTGTGATAGCATTGGGAAGGGAACAGAAGAGGTTACGGGAAGGATGTGGCAGCGTTGGCAAGGGTACAGAAGAGGTTACGGGAAGGATGTGATAGTCTTGGGAAGGGAACAGAAGAGGTTACGGGAAGGGTGTGATAGTGTTGGGAAGGTTAGGGAAGAGGTTACGGGATGGGTGTGACAGTGTTGGGAAGGGTAGGGAAGAGGTTACGGGAAGGGTGTGCAGCGTTGGGAATGGTATAGAATAGGTTACGCGAAGGGTGTGGCAGCATTGGGAAGGGTAGGGAAGCGGATACGGGAAGGATCTGGCAGCGTTGTGAAGGGTACAGAAGAGGTTACGGGAAGGCTGTGGCAGCATTGGTAAGGGTTCAGAAGAGGTTCACGGAAGGGTGTGATAGCGTTGGGAAAGGTACAGAAGAGGTTACGGGAAGGATCTGGCAGTGTTGGGAAGGGTTGGGAAGAGGTTACGGGAAGGGTGTGGCAGCGTTGGGAAGGGTAGGGAACAGGTTACGGGAAGGGTGTGGCAGCATTGGGAAGGGTACAGAAGAGGTTACGGGAAGGGTGTGGCAGTGTTGGAAAGGGTACAGAAGAGGTTATCGGAAGGGTGTGACAATTCTGGGAAGGGTTGGGAAGAGGTTACGGGAAGGATGTGATAGCGTTGGGAAGGGTACAGAAGAGGTTACGGGAAGGGTGTGATAGCGTTGTGAAGGGAACAGAAGAGGTTACTGTAAGGGTGTGATAGCGTTAGCAAGGGTACAGAAGAGGTTACTGGAAGGGTGTGGCAGCTTTGGGAAGGGTAGGGATGAGGTTACGGGAAGGATGTGCAGCGTTGGGAAAGGTACAGAAGAGGTTACTGGAAGGGTGTGGTAGCGTTGGGAAGGGTAGGGAAGCGGTTACGGGAAGGATCTGGCAGCGTTACGAAGGGTACAGAAGAGGTTAGGGGAACGGTGTGACAGTGTTGGGAAGGGTAGGGAAGAGGTTACGGGAAGGGTGTGACAGTGTTTCAAAGGGTAGGGAAGAGGTTACGGGAAGGGTGTGGCAGCGTTGGGAAGGGTAGGGAATAGGTTACGGGAAGGGTGTGGCAGCATTCGGAAGGGTACAGAAGAAGTAACAGGAAGGATGTGGCAGCGTTGGGAAGAGTAGGGAAGAGGTTACAGGACGAGTGTGGCAGCATTGGGATGGGTACAGAAGAGGTTACGGGAAGGGTGTGCAGCGTTTGGAAGGGTACAGAAGAGGTTACGGGAAGGCTGTGGCAGTGTTGGGAAGAGTAAGGAAGAGGTTACGGGAAGTGTGCCGCGTTGGGAAGGGTACAGAAGAGGTTACGGGAAGGGTGTGGCAGAATTGGGAAGGGTACAGAAGAGTTTACAGAAAGGGTGTGGCAGCGTTGGGAAGGGTAGGGAAGAGGTTACGGGAAGGATGTGGCAGCATTGGGAAGGGTACAGAAGAGGTTACGGGAAGAGTGTGACAGCGTTGGGAAGGGTGCAGAAGAGGTTACAGGAAGAGTGTGGCAGCATTGGGAAGGGTACAGAAGAGTTTACGGGAAGGGTGTGATACCGTTGGGAAGGGTACAGTAGAGGTTACGGGAAGGGTGTGGCAGCGTTGGGAAGGGTACAGAAGAGTTTACAGAAAGGGTGTGGCAGCATTGGGAAGGGTAGGGAAGAGGTTACGGGAAGGGTGTGCAGCGTTGGGAAGGGTACAGAAGAGGTTACGGGAAGGGTGTGGCAGTGTTGGGAAGAGTAAGGAAGAGGTCACGGGAAGTGTGTGCAGCGTTGGGAAGGGTACAGAAGAGGTTACGGGAAGGGTGTGGCAGCATTGGGAAGGGTACAGAAGACGTTACGGGAAGGGTATGGCAGTGTTGGGAAGTGTAAGGAAGAGGTTACGGGAAGTGTGTGCAGCGTTGCGAAGGGTAAAGAAGAGGTTACGGGAAGGGTGTGGCAGCATTGGGAAGGGTACAGAAAACGTTACGGGAAGGGTGTGGCAGTGTTGGGAAGGGCAGGGAAAAAGTTACGGGAAGGGTGTGATAGCATTGGGAAGGGAACAGAAGAGGTTACAGGAAGGGTGTGACAGTGTTGGTAAGGGTAGCGAAGAGGTTACGGGAAGGATGTGGGAGCATTGGGAAGGGTACAGAAGAGGTTACGGGAAGGGTGTGATACCGTTGTGAAGGGTACAGTAGAGGTTACGGGAAGGGTGTGGCAGCGTTGGGAAGGGTACAGAAGAAGTTACGGGAAGGGTGTGATACCGTTGTGAAGGGTACAGTAGAGGTTACGGGAAGGGTGTGGCAGCGTTGGGAAGGGTACAGAAGAGTTTACAGAAAGGGTGTGGCAGCGTTGGGAAGGGTAGGGAAGAGGTTACGGGAAGGGTGTGCAGCGTTGGGAAGGGTACAGAAGAGGTTACGGGAAGGGTGTGGCAGTGTTGGGAAGAGTAAGGAAGAGGTTACGGGAAGTGTGTGCAGCGTTGGGAAGGGTACAGAAGAGGTTACGGGAAGGGTGTGGCAGCATTGGGAAGGTTACAGAAGACGTTACGGGAAGGGTGTGATACCATTGGGAAGGGTACAGTAGAGGTTACGGGAAGGGTGTGGCAGCGTTGCGAAGGGTACAGAAGAGTTTACAGAAAGGGTGTGGCAGCGTTGGGAAGGGTAGGGAAGAGGTTACGGGAAGGATGTGGCAGCATTGGGAAGGGTACAGAAGAGGTTACGGGAAGAGTGTGACAGCGTTGGGAAGGGTGCAGAAGAGGTTACAGGAAGAGTGTGGCAGCATTTGGAAGGGTACAGAAGAGTTTACGGGAAGGGTGTGATACCGTTGGGAAGGGTACAGTAGAGGTTACGGGAAGGGTGTGGCAGCGTTGGGAAGGGTACAGAAGAGTTTACAGAAAGGGTGTGGCAGCGTTGGGAAGGGTAGGGAAGAGGTTACGGGAAGGGTGTGCAGCGTTGGGAAGGGTACAGAAGAGGTTACGGGAAGGGTGTGGCAGTGTTGGGAAGAGTAAGGAAGAGGTTACGGGAAGTGTGTGCAGCGTTGGGAAGGGTACAGAAGAGGTTACGGGAAGGGTGTGGCAGCATTGGGAAGGGTACAGAAGACGTTACGGGAAGGGTGTGGCAGTGTTGGGAAGGGTAGGGAAAAAGTTACGGGAAGGGTGTGATAGCATTGGGAAGGGAACAGAAGAGGTTACGGGAAGGGTGTGACAGTGTTGGTAAGGGTAGGGAACAGGTTACGGGAAGGATGTGGCAGAATTGGGAAGGGTACAGAAGAGGTTACGGGAAGGGTGTGACAGTGTTGGGAAGGGTGCAGAAGAGGTTACAGGAAGAGTGTGGCAGCATTGGGAAGGGTACAGAAGAGGTTACGGGAAGGGTGTGATAGCGTTGGGAATGGAACAGAAGAGGTTACGGGAAGGGTGTGACAGTGTTGGTAAGGGGAGGGAAGAGCTTACGGGAAGGGTGTGACAGTGTTGGAAAGGGTAGTGAAGAGGTTACGGAAGGGGTGTGGCAGCGTTGGGAAGGGTTCCACAGAGGTTACAGAAAGGGTGTGGCAGCATTGGGAAGGGTAGGGAAGAGCTTACGGGAAGGGTGTGAGAGTGTTGGTAAGGGTAGGGAAGAGCTTACAGAAAGGGTGTGGCAGCATTGGGAAGGGTAGGGAAGAGGTTACGGAAAGGGTGTGGCAGCATTGGGAAGGGTAGGGAAGAGGTTACGGAAAGGGTGTGTCAGTGTTGGGAAGGGTACAGAAGAGGTTATGGGAAGGGTGTGACAATGCTGGGAAGTTTAGGGAGGAGGTTACGGGAAGGGTGTGACAGTGTTGGTAAGGGTACAGAAGAGGTTACGGGAAGGGTGTGACAGTGTTGGTAAGGGTACAGAAGAGGTTACAGGAAGGGTGTGCAGCATTGGGAATGGTATAGAATAGGTTACGCGAAGGGTGTGGCAGCATTGGGAAGGGTACAGAAGAGGTTCACGGAAGGGTGTGATAGCGTTGGGAAAGGTACAGAAGAGGTTACGGGAAGGGTGTGACAGCGTTGGGAACGGTCCAGAAGAGGTTACAGGAAGGATCTGGCAGTGTTGGGAAGGGTTGGGAAGAGGTTACGGGAAGGGTGTGGCAGCGTTGGGAAGAGTAGCGAACAGGTTACGGGAAGGGTGTGGCACCGTTGCGAAGTATACAGACGAGGTTACCGGAAGGGTGTGACAGCGTTGGGAATGGTACAGAAGAGTTTGCGGGAAGGGTGTAGCAGTGTTGGGAAGGGTACAGAAGAGGTTATGGCAAGGGTGTGACAATGCTGGGAAGGGTAGGGAAGAGGTTACGGGAAGGGTGTGCAGCGTTGGGAAGGGTACAGAAGAGGTTACGGGAAGGGTGTGGCAGTGCTGGGAAGAGTAAGGAAGAGGTTACGGGAAGGGTGTGGCAGCATTGGGAAGGGTACAGAAGACGTTACGGGAAGGGTGTGGCAGTGTTGGGAAGGGTAGGGAAAAAGTTACGGGAAGGGTGTGATAGCGTTGGGAAGGGAACAGAAGAGGTTACGGGAAGGGTGTGACAGTGTTGGTAAGGGTAGGGAAGAGCTTACGGGAAGGGTGTGACAGTGTTTGAAAGGGTAGTGAAGCGGTTACGGAAGGGGTGTGGCAGCGTTGGGAAGGGTAGGGAAGAGGTTACAGAAAGGGTGTGGCAGCGTTGGGAAGAGTAGGGAAGAGGTTACGGGAAGGGTGTGGCAGCATTGGGAAGGGTGGGGAAGAGGTTACGGAAAGGGTGTGTCAGTGTTGGGAAGGGTACAGAAGAGGTTATGGGAAGGGTGTGACAATGCTGGGAAGTTTAGGGAGGAGGTTACGGGAAGGGTGTGACAGTGTTGGGAAGGGTACAGAAGAGGTTACGGGAAGGGTGTGACAGCGTTGGGAAAGGTACAGACGAGGTTACTGGATGGGTGTGGCAGCGTTGGGAAGGGTAGGGATGAGGTTACGAGAAGAGTCTGCAGCATTGTTAAGGGTACAGAAGAGGTTACGGGAAGGGTGTGACAGTGTTGGGAAGGGTAGGGAAGAGGTTACGGGAAGGGTGTGACAGTGTTGGAAAGGGTAGTAAAGAGGTTACGGGAAGGCTGTAGCAGCTTTGGGAAGGGTACAGAAGAGGTTACAGGAAGGATGTGGCAGCATTGGGAAGGGTACAGTAGAGGTTACGGGAAGGGTGTGGCAGCGTTGGGAAGGGTACAGAAGAGGTTACGGGAAGGGTGTGGCAGTGTTGGGAAGAGTAAGGAAGAGGTTACGGGAAGTGTGCAGCGTTGGGAAGGGTACAGAAGAGGTTACGGGAAGGGTGTGGCAGCATTGGGAAGGGTACAGAAGACGTTACGGGAAGGGTGTGGCAGTGTTGGGAAGTGTAGGGAAAAAGTTACGGGAAGGGGGTTATAGCGTTGGGAAGGGAACAGAAGAGGTTACGGGAAGTGTGTGACACTGTTGGTAAGGGTAGGGAAGAGGTTACGGGAAGGATGTGGCAGCATTGGGAAGGGTACAGAAGAGGTTACGGGAAGGGTGTGGCAGCGTTCGGAAGGGTACAGAAGAGTTTACAGAAAGGGTGTGGCAGCGTTGGGAAGGGTAGGGAAGAGGTTACGGGAAGGGTGTGCTGCGTTGGGAAGGGTACAGAAGAGGTTACGGGAAGGGTGTGGCAGTGCTGGGAAGGTTAGGGAAGAGGTTACGGGAAGGGTGTGACAGTGTTTGGAAGGGTACAGAAGAGGTTACGGGAAGGGTGTGGCAGTGTTGGGAAGGGTACAGAAGAGGTTACGGGAAGGGTGTGGCAGTGTTGGGAAGAGTAAGGAAGAGGTTACGGGAAGTGTGCAGCGTTGGGAAGGGTACAGAAGAGGTTACGGGAAGGGTGTGGCAGCATTGGGAATGGTACAGAAGAGTTTACAAAAAGGGTGTGGCAGCGTTGCGAAGGGTAGGGAAGAGGTTACGGGAAGGATGTGGCAGCATTGGGAAGGGTACAGGAGAGGTTACGGGAAGAGTGTGGCAGCATTGGGAAGGGTACAGAAGAGTTTACGGGAAGGGTGTGATACCGTTGGGAAGGGTACAGTAGAGGTTACGGGAAGGGTGTGGCAGCGTTGGGAAGGGTACAGAAGAGTTTACAGAAAGGGTGTGGCAGCATTGGGAAGGGTAGGGAAGAGGTTACGGGAAGGGTGTGCAGCGTCGGGAAGGGTACAGAAGAGGTTACGGGAAGGGTGTGGCAGTGTTGGGAAGAGTAAGGGAGAGGTTACGGGAAGTGTGTGCAGCGTTGGGAAGGGTACAGAAGAGGTTACGGGAAGGGTGTGGCAGCATTGGGAAGGGTACAGAAGACGTTACGGGAAATGTGTGGCAGTGTTGGGAAGGGTAGGGAAAAAGTTACGGGAAGGGTGTGATAGCATTGGGAAGGGAACAGAAGAGGTTACAGGAAGGGTGTGACAGGGTTGGTAAGGGTAGCGAAGAGGTTACGGGAAGGATGTGGCAGCATTGGGAAGGGTACAGAAGAGGTTACGGGAAGGGTGTGACAGTGTTGGGAAGGGTGCAGAAGAGGTTACAGGAAGAGTGTGGCAGCATTGGGAAGGGTACAGAAGAGGTTACGGGAAGGGTGTGGCAGTGTTGCGAAGAGTAAGGAAGAGGTTACGGGAAGTGTGTGCAGCGTTGGGAAGGGTACAGAAGAGGTTACGGGAAGGGTGTGGCAGCATTGGGAAGGGTACAGAAGACGTTACGGGAAGGGTGTGATATCGTTGGGAAGGGTACAGTAGAGGTTACGGGAAGGGTGTGGCAGCGTTGCGAAGGGTACAGAAGAGGTTACGTGAAGAGTGTGACAGCGTTGGGAAGGGTGCAGAAGAGGTTACAGGAAGAGTGTGGCAGCATTGGGAAGGGTACAGAAGAGTTTACGGGAAGGGTGTGATACCGTTGGGAAGGGTACAGTAGAGGTTACGGGAAGGGTGTGGCAGCGTTGGGAAGGGTAGGGAAGAGGTTACGGGAAGGATATGGCAGCATTGGGAAGGTTACAGAAGAGGTTACGGGAAGAGTGTGACAGCGTTGGGAAGGGAACAGAAGAGGTTACAGGAAGAGTGTGGCAGCATTGGGAAGGGTACAGAAGAGTTTACGGGAAGGGTGTGATACCGTTGGGAAGGGTACAGTAGAGGTTACGGGAAGGGTGTGGCAGCGTTGGGAAGGGTACAGAAGAGTTTACAGAAAGGGTGTGGCAGCGTTGGGAAGGGTAGGGAAGAAGTTACGGGAAGGGTGTGCAGCGTTGGGAAGGGTACAGAATAGGTTACGGGAAGGGTGTGGCAGCATTGGGAAGGGTACAGAAGACGTTACGGGAAGGGTGTGGCAGTGTTGGGAAGGGTAGGGAAAAAGTTACGGGAAGGGTGTGATAGCATTGGGAAGGGAACAGAAGAGGTTACGGGAAGGGTGTGACAGTGTTGGTAAGGGTAGGGAAGAGGTTACGGGAAGGGTGTGGCAGCATTGGGAAGGGTACAGAAGAGGTGCCGGGAAGGGTGTGACAGTGTTGGGAAGGGTGCAGAAGAGGTTACAGGAAGAGTGTGGCAGCATTGGGAAGGGTACAGAAGAGGTTACGGGAAGGGTGTGATACCGTTGTGAAGGGTACAGTAGAGGTTACGGGAAGGGTGTGGCAGCGTTGGGAAGGGTACAGAAGAGTTTACAGAAAGGGTGTGGCAGCATTGGGAAGGGTAGGGAAGAGGTTACGGGAAGGGTGTGCAGCGTTGGGAAGGGTACAGAAGAGGTTACGGGATGGGTGTGGCAGTGTTGGGAAGAGTAAGGAAGAGGTTACGGGAAGTGTGTGCAGCGTTGGGAAGGGTACAGAAGAGGTTAAGGGAAGGTTGTGGCAGCATTGGGAAGTGTGCAGAAAACGTTACGGGAAGGGTGTGGCAGTGTTGGGAAAGGTAGGGAAAAAGTTACGGGAAGGGTGTGATAGCGTTGGGAATGGAACAGAAGAGGTTACGGGAAGGGTGTGACAGTGTTGGTAAGGGTAGGGAAGAGCTTACGGGAAGGGTGTGACAGTGTTGGAAAGGGTAGTGAAGAGGTTACGGAAGGGGTGTGGCAGCGTTGGGAAGGGTTCCACAGAGGTTACAGAAAGAGTGTGGCAGCATTGGGAAGGGTAGGGAAGAGTTTACGGAAGGGGTGTGGCAGTGTTGGGAAGGGTACAGAAGAGGTTATGGGAAGGGTGTGACAATGCTGGGAAGTTTAGGGAGGAGGTTACGGGAAGGGTGTGACAGTGTTGGTAAGGGTACAGAAGAGGTTACGGGAAGGGTGTGACAGCGTTGGGAAAGGTACAGACGAGGTTACTGGAAGGGTGTGGCAGCGTTGGGAAGGGTAGGGATGAGGTTACGAGAACAGTGTGCAGCATTGGGAAGGGTACAGAAGAGGGTACGGGAAGGGTGTGACAGTGCTGGGAAGGGTAGGGAAGAGGTTACAGGAAGGGTGTGCAGCGTTGGGAATGGTATAGAATAGGTTACGCGAAGGGTGTGGCAGCATTGGGAAGGGTAGGGAAGCGGATACGGGAAGGATCTGGCAGCGTTGTGAAGACGGGAAGGCTGTGGCAGCATTGGTAAGGGTACAGAAGAGGTTCACGGAAGGGTGCGATAGCGTTGGGAAAGGTACAGAAGAGGTTACGGGAAGGATCTGGCAGTGTTGGGAAGGGTTGGGAAGAGGTTACGGGAAGGGTGTGGCAGCGTTGGGAAGGGTAGGGAACAGGTTACGGGAAGGGTGTGGCACCGTTGCGAAGGATACAGACGAGGTTACCGGAAGGGTGTGACAGCGTTGGGAATGCTACAGAAGAGGATGCGGGAAGGGTGTAGCAGTGTTGGGAAGGGTACAGAAGAGGTTATGGCAAGGGTGTGACAATGCTGGGAAGGGTAGGGAAGAGGTTACGGGAAGGGTGTGCAGCGTTGGGAAGAGTACAGAAGAGGTTACGGGAAGGGTGTGACAGTGTTGGTAAGGGTAGGGAAGAGCTTACGGGAAGGGTGTGACAGTGTTGGAAAGGGTAGTGAAGAGGTTACGGAAGGGGTGTGGCAGCGTTGGGAAGGGTAGGGAAGAGGTTACAGAAAGGGTGTGGCAGCATTGGGAAGGGTAGGGAAGAGGTTACGGAAAGGGTGTGTCAGTGTTGGGAAGGGTACAGAAGAGGTTATGGGAAGGGTGTGACAATGCTGGGAAGTTTAGGGAGGAGGTTACGGGAAGGGTGTGACAGTGTTGGGAAGGGTACAGAAGAGGTTACGGGAAGGGTGTGACAGCGTTGGGAAAGGTACAGACGAGGTTACTGGAAGGGTGTGGCAGCGTTGGGAAGGGTAGGGATGAGGTTACGAGAAGAGTGTGCAGCATTGGTAAGGGTACAGAAGAGGTTACGGGAAGGGTGTGACAGTGTTCGGAAGGGTAGGGAAGAGGTTACGGGAAGGGTGTGACAGTGTTGGAAAGGGTAGTAAAGAGGTTATGGGAAGGCTGTAGCAGCTTTGGGAAGGGTACAGAAGAGGTTACAGGAAGGATGTGGCAGCATTGGGAAGGGTACAGTAGAGGTTACGGGAAGGGTGTGCAGCGTTGGGAAGGGTACAGAAGAGGTTACGGGAAGGGTGTGGCAGTGTTGGGAAGAGTAAGGAAGAGGTTACGGGAAGTGTGCAGCGTTGGGAAGGGTACAGAAGAGGTTACGGGAAGGGTGTGGCAGCATTGGGAAGGGTACAGAAGACGTTACGGGAAGGGTGTGGCAGTGTTGGGAAGTGTAGGGAAAAAGTTACGGGAAGGGGGTTATAGCGTTGGGAAGGGAACAGAAGAGGTTACGGGAAGGGTGTGACACTGTTGGTAAGGGTAGGGAAGAGGTTACGGGAAGGATGTGGCAGCATTGGGAAGGGTACAGAAGAGGTTACGGGAAGGGTGTGGCAGCGTTGGGAAGGGTACAGAAGAGTTTACAGAAAGGGTGTGGCAGCGTTGGGAAGGGTAGGGAAGAGGTTACGGGAAGGGTGTGCAGCGTTGGGAAGGGTACAGAAGAGGTTACGGGAAGGGTGTGGCAGTGCTGGGAAGGTTAGGGAAGAGGTTACGGGAAGGGTGTGACAGTGTTGGGAAGGGTACAGAAGAGGTTACGGGAAGGGTGTGGCAGTGTTGGGAAGGGTACAGAAGAGGTTACGGGAAGGGTGTGGCAGTGTTGGGAAGAGTAAGGAAGAGGTTACGGGAAGGGTGTGGCAGTGTTGGGAAGGGTACAGAAGAGGTTACGGGAAGGGTGTGGCAGTGCTGGGAAGGTTAGGGAAGAGGTTACGGGAAGGGTGTGACAGTGTTGGGAAGGGTACAGAAGAGGTTACGGGAAGGGTGTGGCAGTGTTGGGAAGGGTACAGAAGAGGTTACGGGAAGGGTGTGATACCGTTGTGAAGGGTACAGTAGAGGTTACGGGAAGGGTGTGGCAGCGTTGGGAAGGGTACAGAAGAGTTTACAGAAAGGGTGTGGCAGCATTGGGAAGGGTAGGGAAGAGGTTACGGGAAGGGTGTGCAGCGTTGGGAAGGGTACAGAAGAGGTTACGGGAAGGGTGTGGCAGTTTTGGGAAGAGTAAGGAAGAGGTCACGGGAAGTGTGTGCAGCTTTGGAAAGGGTACAGAAGAGGTTACGGGAAGGGTGTGGCAGCATTGGGAAGGGTAGGGAAAAAGTTACGGGAAGGGTGTGATAGCATTGGGAAGGGAACAGAAGAGGTTACAGGAAGGGTGTGACAGTGTTGGTAAGGGTAGCGAAGAGGTTACGGGAAGGATGTGGCAGCATTGGGAAGGGTACAGAAGAGGTTACGGGAAGGGTGTTACAGTGTTGGGAAGGGTGCAGAAGAGGATACAGGAAGAGTGTGGCAGTATTGGAAAGGGTGCAGAAGAGGTTACGGGAAGGGTGTGATACCGTTGTGAAGGGTACAGTAGAGGTTACGGGAAGGGTGTGGCAGCGTTGGGAAGGGTACAGAAGAGTTTACAGAAAGGGTGTGGCAGCGTTGGGAAGGGTAGGGAAGAGGTTACGGGAAGGGTGTGCAGCGTTGGGAAGGGTACAGAAGAGGTTACGGGAAGGGTGTGGCAGTGTTGGGAAGAGTAAGGAAGAGGTTACGGGAAGTGTGTGCAGCGTTGGGAAGGGTACAGAAGAGGTTACGGGAAGGGTGTGGCAGCATTGGGAAGGGTACAGAAGACGTTACGGGAAGGGTGTGGCAGTGTTGGGAAGTGTAAGGAAGAGGTTACGGGAAGTGTGTGCAGCGTTGGGAAGGGTACAGAAGAGGTTACGGGAAGGGTGTGGCAGCATTGGGAAAGGTACAGAAAACGTTACGGGAAGGGTGTGGCAGTGTTGGGAAGGGTAGGGAAAAAGTTACGGGAAGGGTGTGATAGCATTGGGAAGGGAACAGAAGAGGTTACAGGAAGGGTGTGACAGTGTTGGTAAGGGTAGCGAAGAGGTTACGGGAAGGATGTGGCAGCATTGGGAAGGGTACAGAAGAGGTTACGGGAAGGGTGTGATACCGTTGTGAAGGGTACAGTAGAGGTTACGGGAAGGGTGTGGCAGCGTTGGGAAGGGTACAGAAGAGGTTACGGGAAGGGTGTGATACGGTTGTGAAGGGTACAGTAGAGGTTACGGGAAGGGTGTGGCAGCGTTGGGAAGGGTACAGAAGAGTTTACAGAAAGGGTGTGGCAGCGTTGCGAAGGGGAGGGAAGAGCTTACGGGAAGGGTGTGACAGCGTTGGGAAGGGTAGGGAAGAGCTTACAGAAAGGGTGTTGCAGCATTGGGAAGGGTAGGGAAGAGGTTACGGAAGCGGTGTGGCAGTGTTGGGAAGGGTACAGAAGAGGTTATGGGAAGGGTGTGACAATGCTGGGAAGTTTAGGGAGGAGGTTACCGGAAGGGTGTGACAGTGTTGGTAAGGGTACAGAAGAGGTTACGGGAAGGGTGTGACAGCGTAGGGAAAGGTACAGACGAGGTTACTGGAAGGGTGTGGCAGCGTTGGGAAGGGTAGGGATGAGGTTAAGAGAAGAGTGTGCAGCATTGGGAAGGGTACAGAAGAGGTTACGGGAAGGGTGTGACAGTGCTGGGAAGGTTAGGGAAGAGGTTACGGGAAGGGTGTGACAGTGATGGGAAGGGTAGGGAAGAGGTTACAGGAAGGGTGTGCAGCGTTGTGAAGGGTACAGAAGAGGTTACGGGAAGGCTGTGGCAGCATTGGTAAGGGTACAGAAGAGGTTCACGGAAGGGTGTGATAGCATTGGGAAGGGAACAGAAGAGGTTACGGGAAGGATGTGGCAGCGTTGGCAAGGGTACAGAAGAGGTTACGGGAAGGATGTGATAGTGTTGGGAAGGGAACAGAAGAGGTTACGGGAAGGGTGTGACAGTGTTGGGAAGGGTAGGGAAGAAGCTACGGGATGGGTTTGACAGTGTTGGGAAGGGTAGGGAATAGGTTACGGGAAGGGTGTGACAGTGTTGGGAAGCGTACAGAAGAGGTTACAGGAAGGATGTGGCAGCGTTGGGAAGAGTAGGGAAGAGTTTACGGGAAGAATGTCGCAGCGTTGGGAAGGGTACAGAAGAGGTTACGGGAAGGATGTGATTGCGTTGGGAATGGAACAGAAGAGGTTACGGGAAAGGTGTGACAGTGTTGGGAAGGGTACGGAAGAGGTTACGGGCAGGGTGTGATAGTGTTGGGAAGGATAGGGAAGAGGTTACTGGAAGGATGTGGCAGTGTTGGGAAGGGTAGGGAAGAGGTTACGGGAAGGATGTCGCAGCGTTGGGAAGTGTGCAGAAGACCTTACGGGAAGGGTGTGACAGCGTTGGGAAGGGTGCAGAAGATGTTGCAGGAAGAGTGTGGCAGCATTGGGAAGGGTACAGAAGAGCTTACGGGAAGGGTGTGACAGCGTTGGGAAGGGTGCAGAAGAGGTTACAGGAAGAGTGTGGCAGCATTGGGAAGGGTACAGAAGAGGTTACGGGAAGGGTGTGGCAGTGTTGCAAAGGGTACAGAAGAGGTTATCGGAAGGGTGTGACAATTCTGGGAAGGGTTGGGAAGAGGTTACGGGAAGGGTGTCACAGTGTTGGGAAGGGTAGGGAAGAGGTTACAGGAAGGGTGTGGCAGCGTTGGGAAGGGTCCAGAAGAGGTTACTGTAAGGGTGTGATAGCGTTAGGAAGGGTACAGAAGAGGTTACTGGAAGGGTGTGGCAGCTTTGGGAAGGGTAGGGATGAGGTTACGGGAAGGATGTGCAGCGTTGGGAAAGGTACAGAAGAGGTTACTGGAAGGGTGTGGTAGCGTTGGGAAGGGTAGGGAAGCGGTTACGGGAAGGATCTGGCAGCGTTACGAAGGGTACAGAAGAGGTTACGGGAAGGGTGTGATAGCATTGGGAAGGGAACAGAAGAGGTTACGGGAAGGATGTGGCAGCGTTGGCAAGGGTACAGAAGAGGTTACGGGAAGGATGTGATAGTCTTGGGAAGGGAACAGAAGAGGTTACGGGAAGGGTGTGATAGTGTTGGGAAGGTTAGGGAAGAGGTTACGGGATGGGTGTGACAGTGTTGGGAAGGGTAGGGAAGAGGTTACGGGAAGGGTGTGCAGCGTTGGGAATGGTATAGAATAGGTTACGCGAAGGGTGTGGCAGCATTGGGAAGGGTAGGGAAGCGGATACGGGAAGGATCTGGCAGCGTTGTGAAGGGTACAGAAGAGGTTACGGGAAGGCTGTGGCAGCATTGGTAAGGGTTCAGAAGAGGTTCACGGAAGGGTGTGATAGCGTTGGGAAAGGTACAGAAGAGGTTACGGGAAGGATCTGGCAGTGTTGGGAAGGGTTGGGAAGAGGTTACGGGAAGGGTGTGGCAGCGTTGGGAAGGGTAGGGAACAGGTTACGGGAAGGGTGTGGCAGCATTGGGAAGGGTACAGAAGAGGTTACGGGAAGGGTGTGGCAGTGTTGGAAAGGGTACAGAAGAGGTTATCGGAAGGGTGTGACAATTCTGGGAAGGGTTGGGAAGAGGTTACGGGAAGGATGTGATAGCGTTGGGAAGGGTACAGAAGAGGTTACGGGAAGGGTGTGATAGCGTTGTGAAGGGAACAGAAGAGGTTACTGTAAGGGTGTGATAGCGTTAGCAAGGGTACAGAAGAGGTTACTGGAAGGGTGTGGCAGCTTTGGGAAGGGTAGGGATGAGGTTACGGGAAGGATGTGCAGCGTTGGGAAAGGTACAGAAGAGGTTACTGGAAGGGTGTGGTAGCGTTGGGAAGGGTAGGGAAGCGGTTACGGGAAGGATCTGGCAGCGTTACGAAGGGTACAGAAGAGGTTAGGGGAACGGTGTGACAGTGTTGGGAAGGGTAGGGAAGAGGTTACGGGAAGGGTGTGACAGTGTTTCAAAGGGTAGGGAAGAGGTTACGGGAAGGGTGTGGCAGCGTTGGGAAGGGTAGGGAATAGGTTACGGGAAGGGTGTGGCAGCATTCGGAAGGGTACAGAAGAAGTAACAGGAAGGATGTGGCAGCGTTGGGAAGAGTAGGGAAGAGGTTACAGGACGAGTGTGGCAGCATTGGGATGGTTACAGAAGAGGTTACGGGAAGGGTGTGCAGCGTTTGGAAGGGTACAGAAGAGGTTACGGGAAGGCTGTGGCAGTGTTGGGAAGAGTAAGGAAGAGGTTACGGGAAGTGTGCCGCGTTGGGAAGGGTACAGAAGAGGTTACGGGAAGGGTGTGGCAGAATTGGGAAGGGTACAGAAGAGTTTACAGAAAGGGTGTGGCAGCGTTGGGAAGGGTAGGGAAGAGGTTACGGGAAGGATGTGGCAGCATTGGGAAGGGTACAGAAGAGGTTACGGGAAGAGTGTGACAGCGTTGGGAAGGGTGCAGAAGAGGTTACAGGAAGAGTGTGGCAGCATTGGGAAGGGTACAGAAGAGTTTACGGGAAGGGTGTGATACCGTTGGGAAGGGTACAGTAGAGGTTACGGGAAGGGTGTGGCAGCGTTGGGAAGGGTACAGAAGAGTTTACAGAAAGGGTGTGGCAGCATTGGGAAGGGTAGGGAAGAGGTTACGGGAAGGGTGTGCAGCGTTGGGAAGGGTACAGAAGAGGTTACGGGAAGGGTGTGGCAGTGTTGGGAAGAGTAAGGAAGAGGTCACGGGAAGTGTGTGCAGCGTTGGGAAGGGTACAGAAGAGGTTACGGGAAGGGTGTGGCAGCATTGGGAAGGGTAGGGAAAAAGTTACGGGAAGGGTGAGATAGCATTGGGAAGGGAACAGAAGAGGTTACAGGAAGGGTGTGACAGTGTTGGTAAGGGTAGCGAAGAGGTTACGGGAAGGATGTGGCAGCATTGGGAAGGGTACAGAAGAGGTTACGGGAAGGGTGTGACAGTGTTGGGAAGGGTGCAGAAGAGGTTACAGGAAGAGTGTGGCAGCATTGGGAAGGGTACAGAAGAGGTTACGGGAAGGGTGTGATACCGTTGTGAAGGGTACAGTAGAGGTTACGGGAAGGGTGTGGCAGCGTTGGGAAGGGTACAGAAGAGTTTACAGAAAGGGTGTGGCAGCGTTGGGAAGGGTAGGGAAGAGGTTACGGGAAGGGTGTGCAGCGTTGGGAAGGGTACAGAAGAGGTTACGGGAAGGGTGTGGCAGTGTTGGGAAGAGTAAGGAAGAGGTTACGGGAAGTGTGTGCAGCGTTGGGAAGGGTACAGAAGAGGTTACGGGAAGGGTGTGGCAGCATTGGGAAGGGTACAGAAGACGTTACGGGAAGGGTGTGGCAGTGTTGGGAAGTGTAAGGAAGAGGTTACGGGAAGTGTGTGCAGCGTTGGGAAGGGTACAGAAGAGGTTACGGGAAGGGTGTGGCAGCATTGGGAAGGGTACAGAAAACGTTACGGGAAGGGTGTGGCAGTGTTGGGAAGGGTAGGGAAAAAGTTACGGGAAGGGTGTGATAGCATTGGGAAGGGAACAGAAGAGGTTACAGGAAGGGTGTGACAGTGTTGGTAAGGGTAGCGAAGAGGTTACGGGAAGGATGTGGCAGCATTGGGAAGGGTACAGAAGAGGTTACGGGAAGGGTGTGATACCGTTGGGAAGGGTACAGTAGAGGTTACGGGAAGGGTGTGGCAGCGTTGGGAAGGGTACAGAAGAGGTTACGGGAAGGGTGTGATACCGTTGTGAAGGGTACAGTAGAGGTTACGGGAAGGGTGTGGCAGCGTTGGGAAGGGTACAGAAGAGTTTACAGAAAGGGTGTGGCAGCGTTGGGAAGGGTAGGGAAGAGGTTACGGGAAGGGTGTGGCAGCGTTGGGAAGGGTACAGAAGAGGTTACGGGAAGGGTGTGGCAGTGTTGGGAAGAGTAAGGAAGAGGTTACGGGAAGTGTGTGCAGCGTTGGGAAGGGTACAGAAGAGGTTACGGGAAGGGTGTGGCAGCATTGGGAAGGGTACAGAAGACGTTACGGGAAGGGTGTGATACCGTTGGGAAGGGTACAGTAGAGGTTACGGGAAGGGTGTGGCAGCGTTGCGAAGGGTACAGAAGAGTTTACAGAAAGGGTGTGGCAGCGTTGGGAAGGGTAGGGAAGAGGTTACGGGAAGGATGTGGCAGCATTGGGAAGGGTACAGAAGAGGTTACGGGAAGAGTGTGACAGCGTTGGGAAGGGTGCAGAAGAGGTTACAGGAAGAGTGTGGCAGCATTGGGAAGGGTACAGAAGAGTTTACGGGAAGGGTGTGATACCGTTGGGAAGGGTACAGTAGAGGTTACGGGAAGGGTGTGGCAGCGTTGGGAAGGGTACAGAAGAGTTTACAGAAAGGGTGTGGCAGCGTTGGGAAGGGTAGGGAAGAGGTTACGGGAAGGGTGTGCAGCGTTGGGAAGGGTACAGAAGAGGTTACGGGAAGGGTGTGGCAGTGTTGGGAAGAGTAAGGAAGAGGTTACGGGAAGTGTGTGCAGCGTTGGGAAGGGTACAGAAGAGGTTACGGGAAGGGTGTGGCAGCATTGGGAAGGGTACAGAAGACGTTACGGGAAGGGTGTGGCAGTGTTGGGAAGGGTAGGGAAAAAGTTACGGGAAGGGTGTGATAGCATTGGGAAGGGAACAGAAGAGGTTACGGGAAGGGTGTGACAGTGTTGGTAAGGGTAGGGAACAGGTTACGGGAAGGATGTGGCAGAATTGGGAAGGGTACAGAAGAGGTTACGGGAAGGGTGTGACAGTGTTGGGAAGGGTGCAGAAGAGGTTACAGGAAGAGTGTGGCAGCATTGGGAAGGGTACAGAAGAGGTTACGGGAAGGGTGTGATAGCGTTGGGAATGGAACAGAAGAGGTTACGGGAAGGGTGTGACAGTGTTGGTAAGGGTAGGGAAGAGCTTACGGGAAGGGTGTGACAGTGTTGGAAATGGTAGTGAAGAGGTTACGGAAGGGGTGTGGCAGCGTTGGGAAGGGTTCCACAGAGGTTACAGAAAGGGTGTGGCAGCATTGGGAAGGGTAGGGAAGAGCTTACGGGAAGGGTGTGACAGTGTTGGTAAGGGTAGGGAAGAGCTTACAGAAAGGGTGTGGCAGCATTGGGAAGGGTAGGGAAGAGGTTACGGAAAGGGTGTGGCAGCATTGGGAAGGGTAGGGAAGAGGTTACGGAAAGGGTGTGTCAGTGTTGGGAAGGGTACAGAAGAGGTTATGGGAAGGGTGTGACAATGCTGGGAAGTTTAGGGAGGAGGTTACGGGAAGGGTGTGACAGTGTTGGTAAGGGTACAGAAGAGGTTACGGGAAGGGTGTGACAGTGTTGGTAAGGGTACAGAAGAGGTTACAGGAAGGGTGTGCAGCATTGGGAATGGTATAGAATAGGTTACGCGAAGGGTGTGGCAGCATTGGGAAGGGTACAGAAGAGGTTCAGGGAAGGGTGTGATAGCGTTGGGAAAGGTACAGAAGAGGTTACGGGAAGGGTGTGACAGCGTTGGGAACGGTCCAGAAGAGGTTACAGGAAGGATCTGGCAGTGTTGGGAAGGGTTGGGAAGAGGTTACGGGAAGGGTGTGGCAGCGTTGGGAAGAGTAGCGAACAGGTTACGGGAAGGGTGTGGCACCGTTGCGAAGGATACAGACGAGGTTACCGGAAGGGTGTGACAGCGTTGGGAATGGTACAGAAGAGTTTGCGGGAAGGGTGTAGCAGTGTTGGGAAGGGTACAGAAGAGGTTATGGCAAGGGTGTGACAATGCTGGGAAGGGTAGGGAAGAGGTTACGGGAAGGGTGTGCAGCGTTGGGAAGGGTACAGAAGAGGTTACGGGAAGGGTGTGGCAGTGCTGGGAAGAGTAAGGAAGAGGTTACGGGAAGGGTGTGGCAGCATTGGGAAGGGTACAGAAGACGTTACGGGAAGGGTGTGGCAGTGTTGGGAAGGGTAGGGAAAAAGTTACGGGAAGGGTGTGATAGCGTTGGGAAGGGAACAGAAGAGGTTACGGGAAGGGTGTGACAGTGTTGGTAAGGGTAGGGAAGAGCTTACGGGAAGGGTGTGACAGTGTTGGAAAGGGTAGTGAAGAGGTTACGGAAGGGGTGTGGCAGCGTTGGGAAGGGTAGGGAAGAGGTTACAGGAAGGGTGTGGCAGCGTTGGGAAGGGTAGGGAAGAGGTTACGGGAAGGGTGTGGCAGCATTGGGAAGGGTGGGGAAGAGGTTACGGAAAGGGTGTGACAGTGTTGGGAAGGGTAGGGAAGAGGTTACGGGAAGGCTGTAGCAGCATTGGGAAGGGTACAGAAGAGGTTACAGGAAGGATGTGGCAGCATTGGGAAGGGTACAGAAGAGGTTACGGGAAGGGTGTGCAGCGTTGGGAAGGGTACAGAAGAGGTTACGGGAAGGGTGTGGCAGTGTTGGGAAGAGTAAGGAAGAGGATACTGGAAGTGTGCAGCGTTGGGAAGGGTACAGAAGAGGTTACGGGAAGGGTGTGGCAGCATTGGGAAGGGTACAGAAGACGTTACGGGAAGGGTGTGGCAGTGTTGGGATGTGTAGGGAAAAAGTTACGGGAAGGGTGTTATAGCGTTGGGAAGGGAACAGAAGAGGTTACGGGAAGGGTGTGACACTGTTGGTAAGGGTAGGGAAGAGGTTACGGGAAGGATGTGGCAGCATTGGGAAGGGTACAGAAGAGGTTACGGGAAGGGTGTGGCAGCGTTGGGAAGGGTACAGAAGAGTTTACAGAAAGGGTGTGGCAGCGTTGGGAAGGGTAGGGAAGAGGTTACGGGAAGGGTGTGCAGCGTTGGGAAGGGTACAGAAGAGGTTACGGGAACGGTGTGGCAGTGCTGGGAAGGTTAGGGAAGAGGTTACGGGAAGGGTGTGAAAGTGTTGGGAAGGGTACAGAAGAGGTTACGGGAAGGGTGTGGCAGTGTTGGGAAGGGTACAGAAGAGGTTACGGGAAGGGTGTGGCAGTGTTGGGAAGAGTAAGGAAGAGGTTACGGGAAGTGTGCAGCTTTGGGAAGGGTACAGAAGAGGTTACGGGAAGGGTGTGGCAGCATTGGGAAGGGTACAGAAGAGTTTACAGAAAGGGTGTGGCAGCATTGGGAAGGGTAGGGAAGAGGTTACGGGAAGGATGTGGCAGCATTGGGAAGGGTACAGTAGAGGTTACGGGAAGGGTGTGGCAGCGTTGGGAAGGGTACAGAAGAGTTTACGGGAAGGGTGTGATACCGTTGGGAAGGGTACAGTAGAGGTTACGGGAAGGGTGTGGCAGCGTTGGGAAGGGTACAGAAGAGTTTACAGAAAGGGTGTGGCAGCATTGGGAAGGGTAGGGAAGAGGTTACGGGAAGGGTGTGCAGCGTTGGGAAGGGTACAGAAGAGGTTACGGGAAGGGTGTGGCAGTGTTGGGAAGAGTAAGGAAGAGGTTACGGGAAGTGTGTGCAGCGTTGGGAAGGGTACAGAAGAGGTTACGGGAAGGGTGTGGCAGCATTGGGAAGGGTACAGAAGACGTTACGGGAAGGGTGTGGCAGTGTTGGGAAGGGTAGGGAAAAAGTTACGGGAAGGGTGTGATAGCATTGGGAAGGGAACAGAAGAGGTTACAGGAAGGGTGTGACAGTGTTGGTAAGGGTAGCGAAGAGGTTACGGGAAGGATGTGGCAGCATTGGGAAGGGTACAGAAGAGGTTACGGGAAGGGTGTGACAGTGTTGGGAAGGGTGCAGAAGAGGTTACAGGAAGAGTGTGGCAGCATTGGGAAGGGTACAGAAGAGGTTACGGGAAGGGTGTGGCAGCGTTGGGAAGGGTACAGACGAGGTTACGGGAAGAGTGTGACAGCGTTGGGAAGGGTGCAGAAGAGGTTACAGGAAGAGTGTGGCAGCATTGGGAAGGGTACAGAAGAGTTTACGGGAAGGGTGTGATACCGTTGGGAAGGGTACAGTAGAGGTTACGGGAAGGGTGTGGCAGCGTTGGGAAGGGTAGGGAAGAGGTTACGGGAAGGATATGGCAGCATTGGGAAGGTTACAGAAGAGGTTACGGGAAGAGTGTGACAGCGTTGGGAAGGGAACAGAAGAGGTTACAGGAAGAGTGTGGCAGCATTGGGAAGGGTACAGAAGAGTTTACGGGAAGGGTGTGATACCGTTGGGAAGGGTACAGTAGAGGTTACGGGAAGGGTGTGGCAGCGTTGGGAAGGGTACAGAAGAGTTTACAGAAAGGGTGTGGCAGCGTTGGGAAGGGTAGGGAAGAGGTTACGGGAAGGGTGTGCAGCGTTGGGAAGGGTACAGAAGAGGTTACGGGAAGGGTGTGGCAGCATTGGGAAGGGTACAGAAGACGTTACGGGAAGGGTGTGGCAGTGTTGGGAAGGGTAGGGAAAAAGTTACGGGAAGGGTGTGATAGCATTGGGAAGGGAACAGAAGAGGTTACGGGAAGGGTGTGACAGTGTTGGTAAGGGTAGGGAAGAGGTTACGGGAAGGATGTGGCAGCATTGGGAAGGGTACAGAAGAGGTTACGGGAAGGGTGTGACAGTGTTGGGAAGGGTGCAGAAGAGGTTACAGGAAGAGTGTGGCAGCATTGGGAAGGGTACAGAAGAGGTTACGGGAAGGGTGTGATACCGTTGTGAAGGGTACAGTAGAGGTTACGGGAAGGGTGTGGCAGCGTTGGGAAGGGTACAGAAGAGTTTACAGAAAGGGTGTGGCAGCATTGGGAAGGGTAGGGAAGAGGTTACGGGAAGGGTGTGGCAGCGTTGGGAAGGGTACAGAAGAGGTTACGGGAAGGGTGTGGCAGTGTTGGGAAGAGTAAGGAAGAGGTTACGGGAAGTGTGTGCAGCGTTGGGAAGGGTACAGAAGAGGTTAAGGGAAGGTTGTGGCAGCATTGGGAAGGGTACAGAAGACGTTACGGGAAGGGTGTGGCAGTGTTGGGAAGGGTAGGGAAAAAGTTACGGGAAGGGTGTGATAGCGTTGGGAATGGAACAGAAGAGGTTACGGGAAGGGTGTGGCAGTGTTGGGAAGGGTAGGGAAGAGCTTACGGGAAGGGTGTGACAGTGTTGGAAAGGGTAGTGAAGAGGTTACGGAAGGGGTGTGGCAGCGTTGGGAAGGGTTCCACAGAGGTTACAGAAAGAGTGTGGCAGCATTGGGAAGGGTAGGGAAGAGTTTACGGAAGGGGTGTGGCAGTGTTGGGAAGGGTACAGAAGAGTTTATGGGAAGGGTGTGACAATGCTGGGAAGTTTAGGGAGGAGGTTACGGGAAGGGTGTGACAGTGTTGGTAAGGGTACAGAAGAGGTTACGGGAAGGGTGTGACAGCGTTGGGAAAGGTACAGACGAGGTTACTGGAAGGGTGTGGCAGCGTTGGGAAGGGTAGGGATGAGGTTACGAGAACAGTGTGCAGCATTGGGAAGGGTACAGAAGAGGGTACGGGAAGGGTGTGACAGTGCTGGGAAGGGTATGGAAGAGGTTACAGGAAGGGTGTGCAGCGTTGAGAATGGTTTAGAATAGGTTACGCGAAGGGTGTGGCAGCATTGGGAAGGGTAGGGAAGAGGTTACGGGAAGGATGTGGCAGCATTGGGAAGGGTACAGAAGAGGTTACGGGAAGGCTGTGGCAGCATTGGTAAGGGTACAGAAGAGGTTCACGGAAGGGTGTGATAGCGTTGGGAAAGGTACAGAAGAGGTTACGGGAAGGATCTGGCAGTGTTGGGAAGGGTTGGGAAGAGGTTACGGGAAGGGTGTGGCAGCGTTGGGAAGGGTAGGGAACAGGTTACGGGAAGGGTGTGGCACCGTTGCGAAGGATACAGACGAGGTTACCGGAAGGGTGTGACAGCGTTGGGAATGCTACAGAAGAGGATGCGGGAAGGGTGTAGCAGTGTTGGGAAGGGTACAGAAGAGGTTATGGCAAGGGTGTGACAATGCTGGGAAGGGTAGGGAAGAGGTTACGGGAAGGGTGTGCAGCGTTGGGAAGGGTACAGAAGAGGTTACGGGAAGGGTGTGGCAGTGTTGGGAAGGGTAGGGAAGAGGTTACGGGAAGGGTGTGACAGTGTTGGAAAGGGTAGTGAAGAGGTTACGGAAGGGGTGTGGCAGCGTTGGGAAGGGTAGGGAAGAGGTTACAGAAAGGGTGTGGCAGCATTGGGAAGGGTAGGGAAGAGATTACGGAAAGGGTGTGTCAGTGTTGGGAAGGGTACAGAAGAGGTTATGGGAAGGGTGTGACAATGCTGGGAAGTTTAGGGAGGAGGTTACGGGAAGGGTGTGACAGTGTTGGGAAGGGTACAGAAGAGGTTACGGGAAGGGTGTGACAGCGTTGGGAAAGGTACAGACGAGGTTACTGGAAGGGTGTGGCAGCGTTGGGAAGGGTAGGGATGAGGTTACGAGAAGAGTGTGCAGCATTGGTAAGGGTACAGAAGAGGTTACGGGAAGGGTGTGACAGTGTTGGGAAGGGTACGGAAGAGGTTACGGGAAGGGTGTGACAGTGTTGGAAAGGGTAGTGAAGAGGTTACGGGAAGGCTGTAGCAGCATTGGGAAGGGTACAGAAGAGGTTACAGGAAGGATGTGGCAGCGTTGGGAAGGGTACAGAAGAGGTTACGGGAAGGGTGTGGCAGCGTTGGGAAGGGTACAGAAGAGGTTACGGGAAGGGTGTGGCAGTGTTGGGAAGTGTAGGGAAAAAGTTACGGGAAGGGTGTTATAGCGTTGGGAAGGGAACAGAAGAGGTTACGGGAAGGGTGTGACACTGTTGGTAAGGGTAGGGAAGAGGTTACGGGAAGGATGTGGCAGCATTGGGAAGGGTACAGAAGAGGTTACGGGAAGGGTGTGGCAGCGTTGGGAAGGGTACAGAAGAGTTTACAGAAAGGGTGTGGCAGCGTTGGGAAGGGTAGGGAAGAGGTTACGGGAAGGGTGTGCAGCGTTGGGAAGGGTACAGAAGAGGTTACGGGAAGGGTGTGGCAGTGCTGGGAAGGTTAGGGAAGAGGTTACGGGAAGGGTGTGACAGTGTTGGGAAGGGTACAGAAGAGGTTACGGGAAGGGTGTGGCAGTGTTGGGAAGGGTACAGAAGAGGTTACGGGAAGGGTGTGGCAGTGTTGGGAAGAGTAAGGAAGAGGTTACGGGAATGGTGTGGCAGCGTTGGGAAGGGTACAGAAGAGGTTACGGGAAGGGTGTGGCAGTGTTGGGAAGGTTAGGGAAGAGGTTACGGGAAGGGTGTGACAGTGTTGGGAAGGGTACAGAAGAGGTTACGGGAAGGGTGTGGCAGTGTTGGGAAGGGTACAGAAGAGGTTACGGGAAGGGTGTGGCAGTGTTGGGAAGAGTAAGGAAGAGGTTACGGGAAGTGTGCAGCGTTGGGAAGGGTACAGAAGAGGTTACGGGAAGGGTGTGGCAGCATTGGGAATGGTACAGAAGAGTTTACAAAAAGGGTGTGGCAGCGTTGCGAAGGGCAGGGAAGACGTTACGGGAAGCATGTGGCAGCATTGGGAAGGGTACAGGAGAGGTTACGGGAAGAGTGTGGCAGCATTGGGAAGGGTACAGAAGAGTTTACGGGAAGGGTGTGATACCGTTGGGAAGGGTACAGTAGAGGTTACGGGAAGGGTGTGGCAGCGTTGGGAAGGGTACAGAAGAGTTTACAGAAAGGGTGTGGCAGCATTGGGAAGGGTAGGGAAGAGGTTACGGGAAGGGTGTGCAGCGTCGGGAAGAGTACAGAAGAGGTTACGGGAAGGGTGTGGCAGTGTTGGGAAGAGTAAGGAAGAGGTTACGGGAAGTGTGTGCAGCCGTTGGGAAGGGTACAGAAGAGGTTACGGGAAGGGTGTGGCAGCATTGGGAAGGGTACAGAAGACGTTACGGGAAGGGTGTGGCAGTGTTGGGAAGGGTAGGGAAAAAGTTACGGGAAGGGTGTGATAGCATTGGGAAGGGAACAGAAGAGGTTACAGGAATGGTGTGACAGTGTTGGTAAGGGTAGCGAAGAGGTTACGGGAAGGATGTGGCAGCATTGGGAAGGGTACAGAAGAGGTTACGGGAAGGGTGTGACAGTGTTGGGAAGGGTGCAGAAGAGGTTACAGGAAGAGTGTGGCAGCATTGGGAAGGGTACAGAAGAGGTTACGGGAAGGGTGTGGCAGCGTTGGGAAGGGTACAGAAGAGTTTACAGAAACGGTGTGGCAGCGTTGGGAAGGGTAGGGAAGAGGTTACGGGAAGGGTGTGGCAGCATTGGGAAGGGTACAGAAGAGGTTACGGGAAGGGTGTGGCAGTGTTGGGAAGAGTAAGGAAGAGGTTACGGGAAGTGTGTGCAGCGTTGGGAAGGGTACAGAAGAGGTTACGGGAAGGGTGTGGCAGCATTGGGAAGGGTACAGAAGACGTTACGGGAAGGGTGTGATATCGTTGGGAAGGGTACAGTAGAGGTTACGGGAAGGGTGTGGCAGCGTTGGGAAGGGTACAGAAGAGGTTACGGGAAGGGTGTGACAGCGTTGGGAAGGGTGCAGAAGAGGTTACAGGAAGAGTGTGGCAGCATTGGGAAGGGTACAGAAGAGTTTACGGGAAGGGTGTGATACCGTTGGGAAGGGTACAGTAGAGGTTACGGGAAGGGTGTGGCAGCGTTGGGAAGGGTACAGAAGAGTTTACAGAAAGGGTGTGGCAGCGTTGGGAAGGGTAGGGAAGAGGTTACGGGAAGGGTGTGCAGCGTTGGGAAGGGTACAGAAGAGGTTACGGGAAGGGTGTGGCAGTGTTGGGAAGAGTAAGGAAGAGGTTACGGGAAGTGTGTGCAGCGTTGGGAAGGGTACAGAAGAGGTTACGGGAAGGGTGTGGCAGCATTGGGAAGGGTACAGAAGACGTTACGGGAAGGGTGTGGCAGTGTTGGGAAGGGTAGGGAAAAAGTTACGGGAAGGGTGTGATAGCATTGGGAAGGGAACAGAAGAGGTTACGGGAAGGGTGTGACAGTGTTGGTAAGGGTAGGGAAGAGGTTACGGGAAGGATGTGGCAGCATTGGGAAGGGTACAGAAGAGGTTACGGGAAGGGTGTGACAGTGTTGGGAAGGGTGCAGAAGAGGTTACAGGAAGAGTGTGGCAGCATTGGGAAGGGTACAGAAGAGGTTACGGGAAGGGTGTGATACCGTTGTGAAGGGTACAGTAGAGGTTACGGGAAGGGTATGGCAGCGTTGGGAAGGGTACAGAAGAGTTTACAGAAAGGGTGTGGCAGCATTGGGAAGGGTAGGGAAGAGGTTACGGGAAGGGTGTGCAGCGTTGGGAAGGGTACAGAAGAGGTTACGGGAAGGGTGTGGCAGTGTTGGGAAGAGTAAGGAAGAGGTTACGGGAAGTGTGTGCAGCGTTGGGAAGGGTACAGAAGAGGTTAAGGGAAGGTTGTGGCAGCATTGGGAAGGGTACAGAAGACGTTACGGGAAGGGTGTGGCAGTGTTGGGAAGGGTAGGGAAAAAGTTACGGGAAGGGTGTGATAGCGTTGGGAATGGAACAGAAGAGGTTACGGGAAGGGTGTGACAGTGTTGGTAAGGGTAGGGAAGAGCTTACGGGAAGGGTGTGACAGTGTTGGAAAGGGTAGTGAAGAGGTTACGGAAGGGGTGTGGCAGCGTTGGGAAGGGTAGTGAAGAGGTTACGGAAGGGGTGTGGCAGTGTTGGGAAGGGTACAGAAGAGGTTATGGGAAGGGTGTGACAATGCTGGGAAGTTTAGGGAGGAGGTTACGGGAAGGGTGTGACAGTGTTGGTAAGGGTACAGAAGAGGTTACGGGAAGGGTGTGACAGCGTTGGGAAAGGTACAGACGAGGTTACTGGAAGGGTGTGGCAGCGTTGGGAAGGGTAGGGATGACGTTACGAGAAGAGTGTGCAGCATTGGGAAGGGTACAGAAGAGGTTACGGGAAGGGTGTGACAGTGTTGGGAAGGGTAGGAAAGAGGTTACAGGAAGGGTGTGCAGCGTTGAGAATGGTATAGAATAGGTTACGCGAAGGGTGTGGCAGCATTGGGAAGGGTAGGGAAGAGGTTACGGGAAGGATGTGGCAGCATTGGGAAGGGTACAGAAGAGGTTACGGGAAGGGTGTGGCAGCATTGGTAAGGGTACAGAAGAGGTTCACGGGAAGGGTGTGATAGCGTTGGGAAAGGTACAGAAGAGGTTACGGGAAGGGTGTGGCAGTGTTGGGAAGGGTACAGAAGAGGTTACGGGAAGGGTGTGGCAGCGTTGGGAAGGGTAGGGAAGAGGTTACGGGAAGGGTGTGGCACCGTTGCGAAGGATACAGACGAGGTTACCGGAAGGGTGTGACAGCGTTGGGAAGGGTACAGAAGAGGTTACGGGAAGGGTGTAGCAGTGTTGGGAAGGGTACAGAAGAGGTTATGGCAAGGGTGTGACAATGCTGGGAAGGGTAGGGAAGAGGTTACGGGAAGGGTGTGCAGCGTTGGGAAGGGTACAGAAGAGGTTACGGGAAGGGTGTGGCAGTGTTGGGAAGAGTAAGGAAGAGGTTACGGGAAGTGTGCAGCGTTGGGAAGGGTACAGAAGAGGTTACGGGAAGGGTGTGGCAGCATTGGGAAGGGTACAGAAGACGTTACGGGAAGGGTGTGGCAGCGTTGGGAAGGGTGCAGAAGAGGTTACGGGAAGCGTGTGGCAGCGTTGGGAAGGGTACAGAAGAGGTTACGGGAAGGGTGTGCAGCGTTGGGAAGGGTGCAGAAGAGGTTACGGGAAGGGTGTGGCAGCGTTGGGAAGGGTAGGGAAGAGGTTACGGGAAGGGTGTGGCACCGTTGGGAAGGGTACAGAAGAGGTTACCGGAAGGGTGTGACAGCGTTGGGAATGCTACAGAAGAGGTTGCGGGAAGGGTGTAGCAGTGTTGGGAAGGGTACAGAAGAGGTTATGGCAAGGGTGTGACAATGCTGGGAAGGGTAGGGAAGAGGTTACGGGAAGGGTGTGCAGCGTTGGGAAGGGTACAGAAGAGGTTACGGGAAGGGTGTGGCAGTGTTGGGAAGAGTAAGGAAGAGGTTACGGGAAGTGTGCAGCGTTGGGAAGGGTACAGAAGAGGTTACGGGAAGGGTGTGGCAGCATTGGGAAGGGTAGGGAAGAGGTTACGGGAAGGGTGTGGCAGCGTTGGGAAGGGTACAGAAGAGGTTACGGGAAGAGTGTGGCAGCGTTGGGAAGGGTACAGAAGAGGTTACGGGAAGGATGTGATAGTGTTGGGAAGGGAACAGAAGAGGTTACGGGAAGGGTGTGACAGTGTTGGGAAGGGTAGGGAAGAAGTTACGGGTTGGGTTTGACAGTGTTGGGAACGGTAGGGAAGAGGTTACGGGAAAGGTGTCGCAGCGTTGGGAAGGGTACAGAAGAGGTTACGGGAAGGGTGTGGCAGTGTTGGGAAGGGTAGGGAAGAGGTTATGGGAAGGGTGTGGCAGCGTTGTGAAGGGTAGAGAAGAGGTTACAAGAAGGATCTGGCAGCATTGGGAAGGGTAGGGAAGAGGTTACGGGAAGGATGTGATAGCGTTGGGAAGGGTACAGAAGAGGTTACGGGAAGGGTGTGGCAGCGTTGGGAAGGGTACAGAAGAGGTTACGGGAAGGATGTGATAGTGTTGGGAAGGGAACAGAAGAGGTTACGGGAAGGGTGTGACAGTGTTGGGAAGGGTAGGGAAGAAGTTACGGGATGGGTTTGACAGTTTTGGGAAGGGTAGGGAAGAGGTTACGGGAAGGGTGTGGCAGTGTTGGGAAGCGTACAGAAGAGGTTACAGGAAGGATGTGGCAGCGTTGGGAAGAGTAGGGAAGAGTTTACGGGAAGGATGTCGCAGCGTTGGGAAGGGTACAGAAGAGGTTACGGGAAGGACGTGATTGCGTTGGGAATGGAACAGAAGAGGTTACGGGAAAGGTGTGACAGTGTTGGGAAGGGTACGGAAGAGGTTACGGGCAGGGTGTGATAGTGTTGGGAAGGATAGGGAAGAGGTTACTGGAAGGATGTGGCAGTGTTGGGAAGGGTAGGGAAGAGGTTACGGGAAGGATGTCGCAGCGTTGGGAAGTGTGCAGAAGACCTTACGGGAAGGGTGTGACAGCGTTGGGAAGGGTGCAGAAGATGTTACAGGAAGAGTGTGGCAGCATTGGGAAGGGTACAGAAGAGGTTACGGGAAGGTTGTGACAGCGTTGGGAAGGGTGCAGAAGAGGTTACAGAAAGGGTGTGGCAGCGTTGGGAAGGGTAGGGAAGAGGTTACGGGAAGGGTGTGGCAGCGTTGGGAAGGGTACAGAAGAGTTTACAGAAAGGGTGTGGCAGCGTTGGGAAGGGTAGGGAAGAGGTTACGGGAAGGGTGTGCAGCGTTGGGAAGGGTACAGAAGAGGTTACGGGAAGGGTGTGGCAGTGCTGGGAAGGTTAGGGAAGAGGTTACGGGAAGGGTGTGACAGTGTTGGGAAGGGTACAGAAGAGGTTACGGGAAGGGTGTGGCAGTGTTGGGAAGGGTACAGAAGAGGTTACGGGAAGGGTGTGGCAGTGTTGGGAAGAGTAAGGAAGAGGTTACGGGAAGTGTGCAGCGTTGGGAAGGGTACAGAAGAGGTTACGGGAAGGGTGTGGCAGCATTGGGAATGGTACAGAAGAGTTTACAAAAAGGGTGTGGCAGCGTTGCGAAGGGCAGGGAAGAGGTTACGGGAAGCATGTGGCAGCATTGGGAAGGGTACAGGAGAGGTTCCGGGAAGAGTGTGGCAGCATTTGGAAGGGTACAGAAGACGTTACGGGAAGGGTGTGATACCGTTTGGGAAGGGTACAGTAGAGGTTACGGGAAGGGTGTGGCAGCGTTGGGAAGGGTACAGAAGAGTTTACAGAAAGGGTGTGGCAGCATTGGGAAGGGTAGGGAAGAGGTTACGGGAAGGGTGTGCAGCGTCGGGAAGAGTACAGAAGAGGTTACGGGAAGGGTGTGGCAGTGTTGGGAAGAGTAAGGAAGAGGTTACGGGAAGTGTGTGCAGCGTTGGGAAGGGTACAGAAGAGGTTACGGGAAGGGTGTGGCAGCATTGGGAAGGGTACAGAAGACGTTACGGGAAGGGTGTGGCAGTGTTGGGAAGGGTAGGGAAAAAGTTACGGGAAGGGTGTGATAGCATTGGGAAGGGAACACAAGAGGTTACAGGAAGGGTGTGACAGGGTTGGTAAGGGTAGCGAAGAGGTTACGGGAAGGATGTGGCAGCATTGGGAAGGGTACAGAAGAGGTTACGGGAAGGGTGTGACAGTGTTGGGAAGGGTGCAGAAGAGGTTACAGGAAGAGTGTGGCAGCATTGGGAAGGGTACAGAAGAGGTTACGGGAAGGGTGTGGCAGCGTTGGGAAGGGTACAGAAGAGTTTACAGAAACGGTGTGGCAGCGTTGGGAAGGGTAGGGAAGAGGTTACGGGAAGGGTGTGCAGCATTGGGAAGGGTACAGAAGAGGTTACGGGAAGGGTGTGGCAGTGTTGGGAAGAGTAAGGAAGAGGTTACGGGAAGTGTGTGCAGCGTTGGGAAGGGTACAGAAGAGGTTACGGGAAGGGTGTGGCAGCATTGGGAAGGGTACAGAAGACGTTACGGGAAGGGTGTGATATCGTTGGGAAGGGTACAGTAGAAGTTACGGGAAGGGTGTGGCAGCGTTGTGAAGGGTACAGAAGAGGTTACGGGAAGAGTGTGACAGCGTTGGGAAGGGTGCAGAAGAGGTTACAGGAAGAGTGTGGCAGCATTGGGAAGGGTACAGAAGAGTTTACGGGAAGGGTGTGATACCGTTGGGAAGGGTACAGTAGAGGTTACGGGAAGGGTGTGGCAGCGTTGGGAAGGGTACAGAAGAGTTTACAGAAAGGGTGTGGCAGCGTTGGGAAGGGTAGGGAAGAACTTACGGGAAGGGTGTGCAGCGTTGGGAAGGGTACAGAAGAGGTTACGGGAAGGGTGTGGCAGTGTTGGGAAGAGTAAGGAAGAGGTTACGGGAAGTGTGTGCAGCGTTGGGAAGGGTACAGAAGAGGTTACGGGAAGGGTGTGGCAGCATTGGGAAGGGTACAGAAGACGTTACGGGAAGGGTGTGGCAGTGTTGGGAAGGGTAGGGAAAAAGTTACGGGAAGGGTGTGATAGCATTGGGAAGGGAACAGAAGAGGTTACGGGAAGGGTGTGACAGTGTTGGTAAGGGTAGGGAAGAGGTTACGGGAAGGATGTGGCAGCATTGGGAAGGGTACAGAAGAGGTTCCGGGAAGGGTGTGACAGTGTTGGGAAGGGTGCAGAAGAGGTTACAGGAAGAGTGTGGCAGCATTGGGAAGGGTACAGAAGAAGTTACGGGAAGGGTGTGATACCGTTGTGAAGGGTACAGTAGAGGTTACGGGAAGGGTGTGGCAGCGTTGGGAAGGGTACAGAAGAGTTTACAGAAAGGGTGTGGCAGCATTGGGAAGGGTAGGGAAGAGGTTACGGGAAGGGTGTGCAGCGTTGGGAAGGGTACAGAAGAGGTTACGGGATGGGTGTGGCAGTGTTGGGAAGAGTAAGGAAGAGGTTACGGGAAGTGTGTGCAGCGTTGGGAAGGGTACAGAAGAGGTTAAGGAAAGGTTGTGGCAGCATTGGGAAGGGTACAGAAAACGTTACGGGAAGGGTGTGGCAGTGTTGGGAAAGGTAGGGAAAAAGTTACGGGAAGGGTGTGATAGCGTTGGGAATGGAACAGAAGAGGTTACGGGAAGGGTGTGACAGTGTTGGTAAGGGTAGGGAAGAGCTTACGGGAAGGGTGTGACAGTGTTGGAAAGGGTAGTGAAGAGGTTACGGAAGGGGTGTGGCAGCGTTGGGAAGGGTTCCACAGAGGTTACAGAAAGAGTGTGGCAGCATTGGGAAGGGTAGGGAAGAGTTTACGGAAGGGGTGTGGCAGTGTTGGGAAGGGTACAGAAGAGTTTATGGGAAGGGTGTGACAATGCTGGGAAGTTTAGGGAGGAGGTTACGGGAAGGGTGTGACAGCGTTGGTAAGGGTACAGAAGAGGTTACGGGAAGGGTGTGACAGCGTTGGGAAAGGTACAGACGAGGTTACTGGAAGGGTGTGGCAAAGTTGGGAAGGGTAGGGATGAGGTTACGAGAACAGTGTGCAGCATTGGGAAGGGTACAGAAGAGGTTACGGGAAGGGTGTGACAGTGCTGGGAAGGGTAGGGAAGAGGTTACAGGAAGGGTGTGCAGCGTTGGGAATGGTATAGAATAGGTTACGCGAAGGGTGTGGCAGCATTGGGAAGGGTAGGGAAGCGGATACGGGAAGGATCTGGCAGCGTTGTGAAGACGGGAAGGCTGTGGCAGCATTGGTAAGGGTACAGAAGAGGTTCACGGAAGGGTGTGATAGCGTTGGGAAAGGTACAGAAGAGGTTACGGGAAGGATCTGGCAGTGTTGGGAAGGGTTGGGAAGAGGTTATGGGAAGGGTGTGGCAGCGTTGGGAAGGGTAGGGAACAGGTTACGGGAAGGGTGTGGCACCGTTGCGAAGGATACAGACGAGGTTACCGGAAGGGTGTGACAGCGTTGGGAATGCTACAGAAGAGGTTGCGGGAAGGGTGTAGCAGTGTTGGGAAGGGTACAGAAGAGGTTATGGCAAGGGTGTGACAATGCTGGGAAGGGTAGGGAAGAGGTTACGGGAAGGGTGTGCAGCGTTGGGAAGGGTACAGAAGAGGTTACGGGAAGGGTGCGGCAGTGTTGGGAACAGTAAGGAAGAGGTTACGGGAAGTGTGCAGCGTTGGGAAGGGTACAGGAGGTTACGGGAAGGGTGTGGCAGCATTGGGAAGGGTACAGAAGACGTTACGGGAAGGGTGTGCAGCGTTGGGAAGGGTGCAGAAGAGGTTACGGGAAGCGTGTGGCAGCGTTGGGAAGGGTACAGAAGACGTTACGGGAAGGGTGTGCAGCGTTGGGAAGGGTGCAGAAGAGGTTACGGGAAGGGTGTGGCAGCGTTGGGAAGGGTAGGGAACAGGTTACGGGAAGGGTGTGGCACCGTTGCGAAGGATACAGACGAGGTTACCGGAAGGGTGTGACAGCGTTGGGAATGCTACAGAAGAGGTTGCGGGAAGGGTGTAGCAGTGTTGCGAAGGGTACAGAAGAGGTTATGGCAAGGGTGTGACAATGCTGGGAAGGGTAGGGAAGAGGTTACGGGAAGGGTGTGCAGCGTTGGGAAGGGTACAGAAGAGGTTACGGGAAGGGTGCGGCAGTGTTAGGAAGAGTAAGGAAGAGGTTACGGGAAGTGTGCAGCGTTGGGAAGGGTACAGGAGTTTACGGGAAGGGTGTGGCAGCATTGGGAAGGGTACAGAAGACGTTACGGGAAGGGTGTGCAGCGTTGGGAAGGGTGCAGAAGAGGTTACGGGAAGCGTGTGGCAGCGTTGGGAAGGGTACAGAAGAGGTTACGGGAAGGATGTGATAGTGTTGGGAAGGGAACAGAAGAGGTTACGGGAAGGGTGTGACAGTGTTGGGAAGGGTAGGGAAGAAGTTACGGGTTGGGTTTGACAGTGTTGGGAACGGTAGGGAAGAGGTTACGGGAAGGGTGTCGCAGCGTTGGGAAGGGTACAGAAGAGGTTACGCGAAGGGTGTGGCAGTGTTGGGAAGGGTAGGGAAGAAGTTATGGGAAGGTTGTGGCAGCGTTGTGAAGGGTAGAGAAGAGGTTACAGGAAGGATCTGGCAGCATTGGGAAGGGTAGGGAAGAGGTTACGGGAAGGGTGTGCAGCGTTGGGAAGGGTACAGAAGAGGTTACGGGAAGGGTGTGGCAGCGTTGGGAAGGGTACAGAAGAGGTTACGGGAAGGATGTGATAGTGTTGGGAAGGGAACAGAAGAGGTTACGGGAAGGGTGTGACAGTGTTGGGAAGGGTAGGGAAGAAGTTACGGGATGGGTTTGACAGTGTTGGGAAGGGTAGGGAAGAGGTTACGGGAAGGGTGTGGCAGTGTTGGGAAGCGTACAGAAGAGGTTACAGGAAGGATGTGGCAGCGTTGGGAAGAGTAGGGAAGAGTTTACGGGAAGGATGTCGCAGCGTTGGGAAGGGTACAGAAGAGGTTACGGGAAGGATGTGATTGCGTTGGGAATGGAACAGAAGAGGTTACGGGAAAGGTGTGACAGTGTTGGGAACGGTACGGAAGAGGTTACGGGCAGGGTGTGATAGTGTTGGGAAGGATAGGGAAGAGGTTACTGGAAGGATGTGGCAGTGTTGGGAAGGGTAGGGAAGAGGTTACGGGAAGGATGTCGCAGCGTTGGGAAGTGTGCAGAAGACCTTACGGGAAGGGTGTGACAGCGTTGGGAAGGGTGCAGAAGATGTTACAGGAAGAGTGTGGCAGCATTGGGAAGGGTACAGAAGAGGTTACGGGAAGGTTGTGACAGCGTTGGGAATGGTGCAGAAGAGGTTACAGAAAGGGTGTGGCAGCGTTGGGAAGGGTAGGGAAGAGGTTACGGGAAGGGTGTGGCAGCGTTCGGAAGGGTACAGAAGAGTTTACAGAAAGGGTGTGGCAGCGTTGGGAAGGGTAGGGAAGAGGTTACGGGAAGGGTGTGCAGCGTTGGGAAGGTTACAGAAGAGGTTACGGGAAGGGTGTGGCAGTGCTGGGAAGGTTAGGGAAGAGTTTACGGGAAGGGTGTGACAGTGTTGGGAAGGGTACAGAAGAGGTTACGGGAAGGGTGTGGCAGTGTTGGGAAGGGTACAGAAGAGGTTACGGGAAGGGTGTGGCAGTGTTGGGAAGAGTAAGGAAGAGGTTACGGGAAGTGTGCAGCGTTGGGAAGGGTACAGAAGAGGTTACGGGAAGGGTGTGGCAGCATTGGGAATGGTACAGAAGAGTTTACAAAAAGGGTGTGGCAGCGTTGCGAAGGGCAGGGAAGAGGTTACGGGAAGCATGTGGCAGCATTGGGAAGGGTACAGGAGAGGTTCCGGGAAGAGTGTGGCAGCATTTGGAAGGGTACAGAAGACGTTACGGGAAGGGTGTGATACCGTTTGGAAGGGTACAGTAGAGGTTACGGGAAGGGTGTGGCAGCGTTGGGAAGGGTACAGAAGAGTTTACAGAAAGGGTGTGGCAGCATTGGGAAGGGTAGGGAAGAGGTTACGGGAAGGGTGTGCAGCGTCGGGAAGGGTACAGAAGAGGTTACGGGAAGGGTGTGGCAGTGTTGGGAAGAGTAAGGAAGAGGTTACGGGAAGTGTGTGCAGCGTTGGGAAGGGTACAGAAGAGGTTACGGGAAGGGTGTGGCAGCATTGGGAAGGGTACAGAAGACGTTACGGGAAGGGTGTGGCAGTGTTGGGAAGGGTAGGGAAAAAGTTACGGGAAGGGTGTGATACTATTGGGAAGGGAACAGAAGAGGTTACAGGAAGGGTGTGACAGGGTTGGTAAGGGTAGCGAAGAGGTTACGGGAAGGATGTGGCAGCATTGGGAAGGGTACAGAAGAGGTTACGGAAAGGGTGTGACAGCGTTGGGAAGGGTGCAGAAGATGTTACAGGAAGAGTGTGGCAGCATTGGGAAGGGTACAGAAGAGGTTACGGGAAGGTTGTGACAGCGTTGGGAATGGTGCAGAAGAGGTTACAGAAAGGGTGTGGCAGCGTTGGGAAGGGTAGGGAAGAGGTTACGGGAAGGGTGTGGCAGCGTTCGGAAGGGTACAGAAGAGTTTACAGAAAGGGTGTGGCAGCGTTGGGAAGGGTAAAGAAGAGGTTACGGCAAGGGTGTGCAGCGTTGGGAAGGTTACAGAAGAGGTTACGGGAAGGGTGTGGCAGTGCTGGGAAGGTTAGGGAAGAGGTTACGGGAAGGGTGTGACAGTGTTGGGAAGGGTACAGAAGAGGTTACGGGAAGGGTGTGGCAGTGTTGGGAAGGGTACAGAAGAGGTTACGGGAAGGGTGTGGCAGTGTTGGGAAGAGTAAGGAAGAGGTTACGGGAAGTGTGCAGCGTTGGGAAGGGTACAGAAGAGGTTACGGGAAGGGTGTGGCAGCATTGGGAATGGTACAGAAGAGTTTACAAAAAGGGTGTGGCAGCGTTGCGAAGGGCAGGGAAGAGGTTACGGGAAGCATGTGGCAGCATTGGGAAGGGTACAGAAGAGGTTACGGGAAGGGTGTGACAGCGTTGGGAAGGGTGCAGAAGATGTTACAGGAAGAGTGTGGCAGCATTGGGAAGGGTACAGAAGAGGTTACGGGAAGGTTGTGACAGCGTTGGGAATGGTGCAGAAGAGGTTACAGAAAGGGTGTGGCAGCGTTGGGAAGGGTAGGGAAGAGGTTACGGGAAGGGTGTGGCAGCGTTCGGAAGGGTACAGAAGAGTTTACAGAAAGGGTGTGGCAGCGTTGGGAAGGGTAGGGAAGAGGTTACGGGAAGGGTGTGCAGCGTTGGGAAGGTTACAGAAGAGGTTACGGGAAGGGTGTGGCAGTGCTGGGAAGGTTAGGGAAGAGGTTACGGGAAGGGTGTGACAGTGTTGGGAAGGGTACAGAAGAGGTTACGGGAAGGGTGTGGCAGTGTTGGGAAGGGTACAGAAGAGGTTACGGGAAGGGTGTGGCAGTGTTGGGAAGAGTAAGGAAGAGGTTACGGGAAGTGTGCAGCGTTGGGAAGGGTACAGAAGAGGTTACGGGAAGGGTGTGGCAGCATTGGGAATGGTACAGAAGAGTTTACAAAAAGGGTGTGGCAGCGTTGCGAAGGGCAGGGAAGAGGTTACGGGAAGCATGTGGCAGCATTGGGAAGGGTACAGGAGAGGTTACGGGAAGAGTGTGGCAGCATTTGGAAGGGTACAGAAGAGTTTACGGGAAGGGTGTGATACCGTTTGGAAGGGTACAGTAGAGGTTACGGGAAGGGTGTGGCAGCGTTGGGAAGGGTACAGAAGAGTTTACAGAAAGGGTGTGGCAGCATTGGGAAGGGTAGGGAAGAGGTTACGGGAAGGGTGTGCAGCGTCGGGAAGGGTACAGAAGAGGTTACGGGAAGGGTGTGGCAGTGTTGGGAAGAGTAAGGAAGAGGTTACGGGAAGTGTGTGCAGCGTTGGGAAGGGTACAGAAGAGGTTACGGGAAGGGTGTGGCAGCATTGGGAAGGGTACAGAAGACGTTACGGGAAGGGTGTGGCAGTGTTGGGAAGGGTAGGGGAAAAGTTACGGGAAGGGTGTGATAGCATTGGGAAGGGAACAGAAGAGGTTACAGGAAGGGTGTGACAGGGATGGTAAGGGTAGCGAAGAGGTTACGGGAAGGATGTGGCAGCATTGGGAAGGGTACAGAAGAGGTTACGGGAAGGGTGTGACAGTGTTGGGAAGGGTGCAGAAGAGGTTACAGGAAGAGTGTGGCAGCATTGGGAAGGGTACAGAAGAGGTTACGGGAAGGGTGTGGCAGCGTTGGGAAGGGTACAGAAGAGTTTACAGAAACGGTGTGGCAGCGTTGGGAAGGGTAGGGAAGAGGTTACGGGAAGGGTGTGCAGCATTGGGAAGGGTACAGAAGAGGTTACGGGAAGGGTGTGGCAGTGTTGGGAAGAGTAAGGAAGAGGTTACGGGAAGTGTGTGCAGCGTTGGGAAGGGTACAGAAGAGGTTACGGGAAGGGTGTGGCAGCATTGGGAAGGGTACAGAAGACGTTACGGGAAGGGTGTGATATCGTTGGGTAGGGTACAGTAGAGGTTACGGGAAGGGTGTGGCAGCGTTGCGAAGGGTACAGAAGAGGTTACGGGAAGAGTGTGACAGCGTTGGGAAGGGTGCAGAAGAGGTTACAGGAAGAGTGAGGCAGCATTGGGAAGGGTACAGAAGAGTTTACGGGAAGTGTGTGATACCGTTGGGAAGGGTACAGAAGAGTTTACAAAAAGGGTGTGGCAGCGTTGCGAAGGGCAGGGAAGAGGTTACGGGAAGCATGTGGCAGCATTGGGAAGGGTACAGAAGAGGTTACGGGAAGGGTGTGACAGCGTTGGGAAGGGTGCAGAAGATGTTACAGGAAGAGTGTGGCAGCATTGGGAAGGGTACAGAAGAGGTTACGGGAAGGTTGTGACAGCGTTGGGAATGGTGCAGAAGAGGTTACAGAAAGGGTGTGGCAGCGTTGGGAAGGGTAGGGAAGAGGTTACGGGAAGGGTGTGGCAGCGTTCGGAAGGGTACAGAAGAGTTTACAGAAAGGGTGTGGCAGCGTTGGGAAGGGTAGGGAAGAGGTTACGGGAAGGGTGTGCAGCGTTGGGAAGGGTACAGAAGAGGTTACGGGAAGGGTGTGGCAGTGTTGGGAAGGTTAGGGAAGAGGTTACGGGAAGGGTGTGACAGTGTTGGGAAGGGTACAGAAGAGGTTACGGGAAGGGTGTGGCAGTGTTGGGAAGGGTACAGAAGAGGTTACGGGAAGGGTGTGGCAGTGTTGGGAAGAGTAAGGAAGAGGTTACGGGAAGGGTGTGGCAGTGTTGGGAAGGGTACAGAAGAGGTTACGGGAAGGGTGTGGCAGTGCTGGGAAGGTTAGGGAAGAGGTTACGGGAAGGGTGTGACAGTGTTGGGAAGGGTACAGAAGAGGTTACGGGAAGGGTGTGGCAGTGTTGGGAAGGGTACAGAAGAGGTTACGGGAAGGGTGTGGCAGTGTTGGGAAGAGTAAGGAAGAGGTTACGGGAAGTGTGCAGCGTTGGGAAGGGTACAGAAGAGGTTACGGGAAGGGTGTGGCAGCATTGGGAATGGTACAGAAGAGTTTACAAAAAGGGTGTGGCAGCGTTGCGAAGGGCAGGGAAGACGTTACGGGAAGCATGTGGCAGCATTGGGAAGGGTACAGGAGAGGTTACGGGAAGAGTGTGGCAGCATTGGGAAGGGTACAGAAGAGTTTACGGGAAGGGTGTGATACCGTTTGGAAGGGTACAGTAGAGGTTACGGGAAGGGTGTGGCAGCGTTGGGAAGGGTACAGAAGAGTTTACAGAAAGGGTGTGGCAGCATTGGGAAGGGTAGGGAAGAGGTTACGGGAAGGGTGTGCAGCGTCGGGAAGAGTACAGAAGAGGTTACGGGAAGGGTGTGGCAGTGTTGGGAAGAGTAAGGAAGAGGTTACGGGAAGTGTGTGCAGCGTTGGGAAGGGTACAGAAGAGGTTACGGGAAGGGTGTGGCAGCATTGGGAAGGGTACAGAAGACGTTACGGGAAGGGTGTGGCAGTGTTGGGAAGGGTAGGGAAAAAGTTACGGGAAGGGTGTGATAGCATTGGGAAGGGAACACAAGAGGTTACAGGAAGGGTGTGACAGGGTTGGTAAGGGTAGCGAAGAGGTTACGGGAAGGATGTGGCAGCATTGGGAAGGGTACAGAAGAGGTTACGGGAAGGGTGTGACAGTGTTGGGAAGGGTGCAGAAGAGGTTACAGGAAGAGTGTGGCAGCATTGGGAAGGGTACAGAAGAGGTTACGGGAAGGGTGTGGCAGCGTTGGGAAGGGTACAGAAGAGTTTACAGAAACGGTGTGGCAGCGTTGGGAAGGGTAGGGAAGAGGTTACGGGAAGGGTGTGCAGCATTGGGAAGGGTACAGAAGAGGTTACGGGAAGGGTGTGGCAGTGTTGGGAAGAGTAAGGAAGAGGTTACGGGAAGTGTGTGCAGCGTTGGGAAGGGTACAGAAGAGGTTACGGGAAGGGTGTGGCAGCATTGGGAAGGGTACAGAAGACGTTACGGGAAGGGTGTGATATCGTTGGGAAGGGTACAGTAGAGGTTACGGGAAGGGTGTGGCAGCGTTGTGAAGGGTACAGAAGAGGTTACGGGAAGAGTGTGACAGCGTTGGGAAGGGTGCAGAAGAGGTTACAGGAAGAGTGTGGCAGCATTGGGAAGGGTACAGAAGAGTTTACGGGAAGGGTGTGATACCGTTGGGAAGGGTACAGTAGAGGTTACGGGAAGGGTGTGGCAGCGTTGGGAAGGGTACAGAAGAGTTTACAGAAAGGGTGTGGCAGCGTTGGGAAGGGTAGGGAAGAACTTACGGGAAGGGTGTGCAGCGTTGGGAAGGGTACAGAAGAGGTTACGGGAAGGGTGTGGCAGTGTTGGGAAGAGTAAGGAAGAGGTTACGGGAAGTGTGTGCAGCGTTGGGAAGGGTACAGAAGAGGTTACGGGAAGGGTGTGGCAGCATTGGGAAGGGTACAGAAGACGTTACGGGAAGGGTGTGGCAGTGTTGGGAAGGGTAGGGAAAAAGTTACGGGAAGGGTGTGATAGCATTGGGAAGGGAACAGAAGAGGTTACGGGAAGGGTGTGACAGTGTTGGTAAGGGTAGGGAAGAGGTTACGGGAAGGATGTGGCAGCATTGGGAAGGGTACAGAAGAGGTTCCGGGAAGGGTGTGACAGTGTTGGGAAGGGTGCAGAAGAGGTTACAGGAAGAGTGTGGCAGCATTGGGAAGGGTACAGAAGAAGTTACGGGAAGGGTGTGATACCGTTGTGAAGGGTACAGTAGAGGTTACGGGAAGGGTGTGGCAGCGTTGGGAAGGGTACAGAAGAGTTTACAGAAAGGGTGTGGCAGCATTGGGAAGGGTAGGGAAGAGGTTACGGGAAGGGTGTGCAGCGTTGGGAAGGGTACAGAAGAGGTTACGGGATGGGTGTGGCAGTGTTGGGAAGAGTAAGGAAGAGGTTACGGGAAGTGTGTGCAGCGTTGGGAAGGGTACAGAAGAGGTTAAGGGAAGGTTGTGGCAGCATTGGGAAGGGTACAGAAGACGTTACGGGAAGCGTGTAGCAGTGTTGGGAAGGGTAGGGAAAAAGTTACGGGAAGGGTGTGATAGCGTTTGGAATGGAACAGAAGAGGTTACGGGAAGGGTGTGACAGTGTTGGTAAGGGTAGGGAAGAGCTTACGGGAAGGGTGTGACAGTGTTGGAAAGGGTAGTGAAGAGGTTACGGAAGGGGTGTGGCAGCGTTGGGAAGGGTTCCACAGAGGTTACAGAAAGAGTGTGGCAGCATTGGGAAGGGTAGGGAAGAGTTTACGGAAGGGGTGTGGCAGTGTTGGGAAGGGTACAGAAGAGTTTATGGGAAGGGTGTGACAATGCTGGGAAGTTTAGGGAGGAGGTTACGGGAAGGGTGTGGCAGCGTTGGGAAGGGTACAGAAGAGGTTACGGGAAGGGTGTGACAGCGTTGGGAAAGGTACAGACGAGGTTACTGGAAGGGTGTGGCAGCGTTGGGAAGGGTAGGGATGAGGTTACGAGAACAGTGTGCACCATTGGGAAGGGTACAGAAGAGGTTACGGGAAGGGTGTGACAGTGCTGGGAAGGGTAGGGAAGAGGTTACAGGAAGGGTGTGCAGCGTTGGGAATGGTATAGAATAGGTTACGCGAAGGGTGTGGCAGCATTGGGAAGGGTAGGGAAGCGGATACGGGAAGGATCTGGCAGCGTTGTGAAGACGGGAAGGCTGTGGCAGCATTGGTAAGGGTACAGAAGGGGTTCACGGAAGGGTGTGATAGCGTTGGGAAAGGTACAGAAGAGGTTACGGGAAGGATCTGGCAGTGTTGGGAAGGGTTGGGAAGAGGTTACGGGAAGGGTGTGGCAGCGTTGGGAAGGGTAGGGAACAGGTTACGGGAAGGGTGTGGCACCGTTGCGAAGGATACAGACGAGGTTACCGGAAGGGTGTGACAGCGTTGGGAATGCTACAGAAGAGGTTGCGGGAAGGGTGTAGCAGTGTTGGGAAGGGTACAGAAGAGGTTATGGCAAGGGTGTGACAATGCTGGGAAGGGTAGGGAAGAGGTTACGGGAAGGGTGTGCAGCGTTGGGAAGGGTACAGAAGAGGTTACGGGAAGGGTGTGGCAGTGCTGGGAAGAGTAAGGAAGAGGTTACGGGAAGTGTGTGCAGCGTTGGGAAGGGTACAGAAGAGGTTACGGGAAGGGTGTGGCAGCATTGGGAAGGGTACAGAAGACGTTACGGGAAGGGTGTGCAGCGTTGGGAAGGGTGCAGAAGAGGTTACGGGAAGCGTGTGGCAGCGTTGGGAAGGGTACAGAAGAGGTTACGGGAAGGGTGTGCAGCGTTGGGAAGGGTACAGAAGAGGTTACGGGAAGGGTGTGGCAGCGTTGGGAAGGGTAGGGAAGAGGTTACGGGAAGGGTGTGGCAGCGTTGGGAAGGGTACAGACGAGGTTACCGGAAGGGTGTGACAGCGTTGGGAATGCTACAGAAGAGGTTGCGGGAAGGGTGTAGCAGTGTTGCGAAGGGTACAGAAGAGGTTATGGCAAGGGTGTGACAATGCTGGGAAGGGTAGGGAAGAGGTTACGGGAAGGGTGTGCAGCGTTGGGAAGGGTACAGAAGAGGTTACGGGAAGGGTGCGGCAGTGTTGGGAAGAGTAAGGAAGAGGTTACGGGAAGTGTGCAGCGTTGGGAAGGGTACAGGAGGTTACGGGAAGGGTGTGGCAGCATTGGGAAGGGTACAGAAGAGGTTACGGGAAGGGTGTGGCAGCGTTGGGAAGGGTACAGAAGAGGTTACGGGAAGCGTGTGGCAGCGTTGGGAAGGGTACAGAAGAGGTTACGGGAAGGGTGTGACAGTGTTGGGAAGGGAACAGAAGAGGTTACGGGAAGGGTGTGACAGTGTTGGGAAGGGTAGGGAAGAAGTTACGGGTTGGGTTTGACAGTGTTGGGAACGGTAGGGAAGAGGTTACGGGAAGGGTGTCGCAGCGTTGGGAAGGGTACAGAAGAGGTTACGGGAAGGGTGTGGCAGTGTTGGGAAGGGTAGGGAAGAGGTTATGGGAAGGGTGTGGCAGCGTTGTGAAGGGTAGAGAAGAGGTTACAGGAAGGGTGTGGCAGCATTGGGAAGGGTAGGGAAGAGGTTACGGGAAGGATGTGGCAGCGTTGGGAAGGGTACAGAAGAGGTTACGGGAAGGGTGTGGCAGCGTTGGGAAGGGTACAGAAGAGGTTACGGGAAGGATGTGATAGTGTTGGGAAGGGAACAGAAGAGGTTACGGGAAGGGTGTGACAGTGTTGGGAAGGGTAGGGAAGAGGTTACGGGAAGGGTGTGACAGTGTTGGGAAGGGTAGGGAAGAGGTTACGGGAAGGCTGTAGCAGCATTGGGAAGGGTACAGAAGAGGTTACAGGAAGGATGTGGCAGCGTTGGGAAGGGTAGGGAAGAGGTTACGGGAAGGATGTCGCAGCGTTGGGAAGGGTACAGAAGAGGTTACGGGAAGGATGTGATTGCGTTGGGAATGGAACAGAAGAGGTTACGGGAAAGGTGTGACAGTGTTGGGAACGGTACGGAAGAGGTTACGGGCAGGGTGTGATAGTGTTGGGAAGGATAGGGAAGAGGTTACTGGAAGGATGTGGCAGTGTTGGGAAGGGTAGGGAAGAGGTTACGGGAAGGATGTCGCAGCGTTGGGAAGTGTGCAGAAGACCTTACGGGAAGGGTGTGACAGCGTTGGGAAGGGTGCAGAAGATGTTACAGGAAGAGTGTGGCAGCATTGGGAAGGGTACAGAAGAGGTTACGGGAAGGTTGTGACAGCGTTGGGAAGGGTGCAGAAGAGGTTACAGAAAGGGTGTGGCAGCGTTGGGAAGGGTAGGGAAGAGGTTACGGGAAGGGTGTGGCAGCGTTCGGAAGGGTACAGAAGAGTTTACAGAAAGGGTGTGGCAGCGTTGGGAAGGGTAGGGAAGAGGTTACGGGAAGGGTGTGCAGCGTTGGGAAGGTTACAGAAGAGGTTACGGGAAGGGTGTGGCAGTGCTGGGAAGGTTAGGGAAGAGGTTACGGGAAGGGTGTGACAGTGTTGGGAAGGGTACAGAAGAGGTTACGGGAAGGGTGTGGCAGTGTTGGGAAGGGTACAGAAGAGGTTACGGGAAGGGTGTGGCAGTGTTGGGAAGAGTAAGGAAGAGGTTACGGGAAGTGTGCAGCGTTGGGAAGGGTACAGAAGAGGTTACGGGAAGGGTGTGGCAGCATTGGGAATGGTACAGAAGAGTTTACAAAAAGGGTGTGGCAGCGTTGCGAAGGGCAGGGAAGAGGTTACGGGAAGCATGTGGCAGCATTGGGAAGGGTACAGAAGAGGTTACGGGAAGAGTGTGGCAGCATTGGGAAGGGTACAGAAGAGGTTACGGGAAGGGTGTGATACCGTTGGGAAGGGTACAGTAGAGGTTACGGGAAGGGTGTGGCAGCGTTGGGAAGGGTACAGAAGAGTTTACAGAAAGGGTGTGGCAGCATTGGGAAGGGTAGGGAAGAGGTTACGGGAAGGGTGTGGCAGCGTTGGGAAGGGTACAGAAGAGGTTACGGGAAGGGTGTGGCAGTGTTGGGAAGGGTAGGGAAGAGGTTACGGGAAGGGTGTGCAGCGTTGGGAAGGGTACAGAAGAGGTTACGGGAAGGGTGTGGCAGCATTGGGAAGGGTACAGAAGAGGTTACGGGAAGGGTGTGGCAGTGTTGGGAAGGGTAGGGAAGAAGGTACGGGAAGGGTGTGATAGCGTTGGGAAGGGAACAGAAGAGGTTACGGGAAGGGTGTGATAGTGTTGGGAAGGGTAGGGAAGAGGTTACGGGAAGGGTGTGACAGTGTTGGGAAGGGTAGGGAAGAGGTTACGGGAAGGGTGTGGCAGCGTTGGGAAGGGTACAGAAGAGGTTATGGGAAGGATCTGGCAGCGTTGGGAAGGTTAGGGAAGAGGGTACGGGAAGGGTGTGCCAGCATTGTGAAGGGTAGGGAAGAGGTTACAGGAAGGGTGTGGCAGCGTTGGGAAGGGTAGGGAAGAGGTTACGGGAAGGGTGTGGCAGCATTGGGAAGGGTACAGAAGAGGTTACAGGAAGGGTGTGGCACATTGGGAAGGGTAGCGAAGAGGTTATGGGAAGGGTATGGCAGTGTTGGGAAGGGGAGGGAAGACGTTACTTGAAGGGTGTGCAGCGTTGGGAAGGGTACAGAAGAGGTTACGGGAAGGGTGTGGCAGCGTTGGGAAGGGTAGGGAAGAGGTTACGGGAAGGGTGTGGCAGCGTTGGGAAGGGTACAGAAGAGGTTACGGGAAGGGTGTGGCAGCGTTGGGAAGGGTAGGGAAGAGGTTACGGGAAGGGTGTGCCAGCATTGGGAAGGGTAGGGAAGAGGTTACGGGAAGGGTGTGGCAGTGTTGGGAAGGGTACAGAAGAGGTTACGGGAAGGGTGTGCAGCGTTCTGAAGGGTATAGAAGAAGTTACGGGAAGGGTGTGGCAGCATTGGGAAGGGTAGGGAAGAGGTTACGGGAAGGGTGTGGCAGCGTTGGGAAGGGTACAGAAGAGGTTACAGGAAGGGTGTGGCAGCGTTGGGAAGGGTAGGGAAGAGGTTACGGGAAGGGTGTGGCAGTGTTGGGAAGGGTAGGGAAGAGGTTACGGGAAGGGTGTGCCAGCGTTGGGAAGGGTACAGAAGAGGTTACGGGAAGGGTGTGGCAGTGTTGGGAAGGGTAGGGAAGAGGTTACGGGAAGGGTGTGGCAGTGTTGGGAAGGGTACAGAAGAGGTTACGGGAAGGGTGTGGCAGCGTTGGGAAGGGTACAGAAGAGGTTACGGGAAGGGTGTGGCAGCGTTGGGAAGGGTACAGAAGAAGTTACGGGAAGGGTGTGATAGCGTTGGGAAGGGAACAGAAGAGGTTACGGGAAGGGTGTGACAGTGTTGGGAAGGGTAGGGAAGAGGTTACGGGAAGGATCTTGCAGCATTGGGAAGGGTGCAGAAGAGTTTACAAGAAGGGTGTGGCAGCGTTGGGAAGGGTACAGACGAGGTTACAGGAAGGGTGTGGCACATTGGGAAGGGTAGGGAAGAGGTTACGGGAAGGGTGTGGCAGTGTTGGGAAGGGGAGGGAAGAGGTTACGGGAAGGATGTGGCAGCGTTGGGAAGGGTAGGGAAGAGGTTACGGGAAGGGTGTGGCAGCGTTGGGAAGGGTACAGAAGAGGTTACGGGAAGGGTGTGGCAGTGTTGGGAAGTGTAGGGAAGAGGTTACGGGAAGGGTGTGGCAGCATTGGGAAGGGTACAGAAGAGGTTACGGGAAGGGTGTGGCAGCGTTGGGAAGGGTAGGGAAGAGGTTACGGGAAGGGTGTGGCAGCATTGGGAAAGGTAGGGAAGAGGTTACGGGAAGGGTGTGACAGTGTTGGGAAGGGTGGGGAAGAGGATACTGGAAGGGTGTGGCAGCGTTGGGAAGGGTACAGAAGAGGTTACGGGAAGGATGTGGCAGCGTTGGGAAGGGTAGGGAAGAGGTTACGGGAAGGGTGTGACACTGTTGGGAAGGGGAGGGAAGAGGTTACGGGAAGGGTGTGCAGTGTTGGGAAGGGTACAGATGAGGTTACAGGAAGGGTGTGGCACATTGGGAAGGGTAGGGAAGAGTTTACGGGAAGGGTGTGGCAGTGTTGTGAAGGGGAGGGAAGAGGTTACGGGAAGGATCTGGCAGCGTTGGGAAGGGTACAGAAGAGGTTACGGGAAGGGTGTGGCAGTGTTGGGAAGGGGAGGGAAGAGGTTACGGGAAGGGTGTGCAGTGTTGGGAAGGGTATAGAAGAGGTTACGGGAAGGGTGTGGCAGCGTTGGGAAGGGTACAGAAGAGGTCACGGGAAGGATGTGGCAGCGTTGGGAAGGGTACAGAAGAAGTTACTGGAAGGGTGTGATAGCGTTGGGAAGGGAATAGAAGAGGTTACCGGATGGGTGTGACAGTGTTGGGAAGGGTAGGGAAGAGGTTTCGGGAAGGATCTTGCAGCATTGGGAAGGGTGCAGAAGAGTTTACAAGAAGGGTGTGGCAGCGTTGGGAAGGGTACAGACGAGGTTACAGGAAGGGTGTGGCACATTGGGAAGGGTAGGGAAGAGGTTACGGGAAGGGTGTGGCAGTGTTGGGAAGGGGAGGGAAGAGGTTACGGGAAGGATCTGGCAGCGTTGGGAAGGGTAGGGAAGAGGTTACGGGAAGGGTGTGGCAGTTTTGGGAAGGGTACAGAAGAGGTTACAGGAAGGGTGTGGCAGTGTTGGGAAGGGTAGGGAAGAGGTTACGGGAAGGGTGTGGCAGCGTTGGGAAGGGTACAGAAGAGGTTACGGGAAGGGTGTGGCAGCGTTGGGAAGGGTAGGGAAGAGGTTACGGGAAGGGTGTGGCGCATTGGGAAAGGTAGGGAAGAGGTTACGGGAAGGGTGTGACAGTGTTGGGAAGGGTGGGGAAGAGGTTACTGGAAGGGTGTGGCAGCGTTGGGAAGGGTACAGAAGAGGTAACGGGAAGGATGTGGCAGCGTTGGGAAGGGTAGGGAAGAGGTTACGGGAAGGGTGTGACACTGTTGGGAAGGGGAGGGAAGAGGTTACGGGAAGGGTGTGGCAGCGTTGGGAAGGGTACAGAAGAGGTTACGGGAAGGGTGTGGCAGCGTTGGGAAGGGTACAGAAGAGGTTACGGGAAGGATGTGGCAGCGTTGGGAAGGGTACAGAAGAGGTTACGGGAAGGGTGTGATAGCGTTGGGAAGGGAACAGAAGAGGTTACGGGAAGGGTGTGACAGTGTTGGGAAGGTTAGGGAAGAGGTTTCGGGAAGGATCTTGCAGCATTGGGAAGGGTGCAGAAGAGTTTACAAGAAGGGTGTGGCAGCGTTGGGAAGGGTACAGACGAGGTTACAGGAAGGGTGTGGCACATTGGGAAGGGTAGGGAAGAGGTTACGGGAAGGGTGTGGCAGTGTTGGGAAGGGTAGTGAAGAGGTTACGGGAAGGGTGTGGCAGCGTTGGGAAGGGTAGGGAAGAGGTTACGGGAAGGGTGTGGCAGTGTTGGGAAGGGTACAGAAGAGGTTACAGGAAGGGTGTGGCAGTGTTGGGAAGGGTAGGGAAGAGGTTACGGGAAGGGTGTGGCAGCGTTGGGAAGGGTACAGAAGAGGTTACGGGAAGGGTGTGGCAGCGTTGGGAAGGGTAGGGAAGAGGTTACAGGAAGGGTGTGGCAGCATTGGGAAGGGTAGGGAAGAGGTTACGGGAAGGGTGTGACAGTGTTGGGAAGGGTTGGGAAGAGGTTACGGGAAGGGTGTGGCAGCGTTGGGAAGGGTACAGAAGAGGTAACGGGAAGGTTGTGGCAGCGTTGGGAAGGGTAGGGAAGAGGTTACGGGAAGGGTGTGACACTGTTGGGAAGGGGAGGGAAGAGGTTACAGAAAGGATCTTGCAGCGTTGGGAAGGGTGCAGAAGAGTTTACAAGAAGGGTGTGGCAGCGTTGGGAAGGGTAGGGAAGAGTTTACGGGAAGGGTGTGGCAGTGTTGTGAAGGGGAGGGAAGAGGTTACGGGAAGGATCTGGCAGCGTTGGGAAGGGTAGGGAAGAGGTTACGGGAAGGGTGTGGCAGTGTTGGGAAGGGGAGGGAAGAGGTTACGGGAAGGGTGTGGCAGTGTTGGGAAGGGTACAGAAGAGGTTACGGGAAGGATGTGGCAGCGTTGGGAAGGGTACAGAAGAGGTTACGGGAAGGGTGTGATAGCGTTGGGAAGGGTACAGAAGAGGTTACGGGAAGGGTGTGACAGTGTTGGGAAGGGTAGGGAAGAGGTTACGGGAAGGATATTGCAGCGTTGGGAAGGGTGCAGAAGAGTTTACAAGAAGGGTGTGGCAGCGTTGGGAAGGGTACAGAAGAGGTTACGGGATGGATGTGGCAGCGTTGGGAAGGGTAGGGAAGAGGTTACGGGAAGGGTGTGGCAGTGTTGGGAAGGGGAGGGAAGAGGTTACGGGAAGGATGTGGCAGCGTTGGGAAGGGTAGGGAAGAGGTTACGGGAAGGGTGTGGCAGATTTGGGAAGGGTACAGAAGAGGTTACGGGAAGGGTGTGGCAGTGTTGGGAAGGGTAGGGAAGAGGTTACCGGAAGGATGTGGCAGCGTTGGGAAGGGTAGGGAAGAGGTTACGGGAAGGGTGTGGCACATTGGGAAAGGTAGGGAAGAGGTTACGGGAAGGGTGTGACAGCGTTGGGAAGGGTAGGGAAGAGGTTACGGGAAGGGTGTGGCAGCTTTGGTAAGGGTACAGACGAGGTTACAGGAAGGGTGTGCAGCATTGGAAAGGATACAGAAGAGGTTACAGGAAGGGTGTGGCAGTGTTGGAAAGGGTAGCGAAGAGGTTACGGGATGGATGTGGCAGCGTTGGGAAGGGTACAGAAGAGGTTACGGGAAGCGTGTGCAGCATTGGGAAGGGTTACAGAAGAGGTTACGGGAAGGGTGTGGCGGTTTTGGGAAGGGTAGGGAAGAGGTTACAGGAAGGATCTGGCAGCGTTCGGAAAGGTAGGGAATAGAAACATAGAAACATAGAAACATAGAAAATAGGTGCAGGAGTAGGCCATTCGGCCCTTCGAGCCTGCACCGCCATTTATTATGATCATGGCTGATCATCCAACTCAGAACCCAGCCTTCCCTCCATTCCCCCTGACCCCTGTAGCCACAAGGGCCATATCTAACTTCCTTTTAAACATAGCTAATGAACTGGCCTCAACAGTTTGCTGTGGCAGAGAATTCCACAGATTCACCACTCTCTGTGTGAAGAAGTTTTTCCTAACCTCGGTCCTAAAAGGCTTCCCCTCTATCCTCAAACTGTGACCCCTCGTTCTAGACCTCCCCAACATCGGGAACAATCTTCCTGCATCTAGCCTGTCCAATCCCTTTAGGATCTTATACGTTTCAATCAGATCCCCCCTCAATCTTCTAAATTCCAACGAGTACAAGCCCAGTTCATCCAGTCTTTCTTCATATGAAAGACCTGCCATCCCAGGAATCAATCTGGTGAACCTTCTTTGTACTCCCTCTATGGCAAAGATGTCTTTCCTCAGATTAGGGGACCAAAACTGCACACAATACTCCAGGTGTGGTCTCACCAAGGCCTTGTACAACTGCAGTAGTACCTCCCTGCTCCTGTACTCGAATCCTCTCGCTATAAATGCCAGCATACCGTTCGCCTTTTTCACCGCCTGCTGTACCTGCATGCCCACTTTCAATGACTGGTGTATAATGACACCCAGGTCTCGTTGCACCTCCCCTTTTCCTAATCGGCCACCATTCAGATAATAATCTGTTTTCCTATTTTTGCCACCAAAGTGGATAACTTCACATTTATCCACATTAAATTGCATCTGCCATGAGTTTGCCCACTCACCCAACCTATCCAAGTCACCCTGCATCCTCTTAGCATCCTCCTCACTGCTAACACTGCCACCCAGCTTCGTGTCATCCGCAAACTTGGAGATGCTGCATTTAATTCCCTCATCCAAGTCATTAATATATATTGTAAACAACTGGGGTCCCAGCACTGAGCCTTGCGGTACCCCACTAGTCACCGCCTGCCATTCTGAAAAGGTCCCGTTTATTAGGTTACAGGAAGGGTGTGCAGCGTTGGGAAGGGTACAGAAGAGGTTACGGGAAGGGTGTGGCAGCGTTGGGAAGGGTAGGAAAGCGGTTACGGGAAGGATCTGGCTGCGTTGGGAAGGGTACAGAAGAGGTTACCGGAAGGATCTGGCAGCGTTGGGAAGGGTAGGGAAGAGGTTACGGGAAGGGTGTGCCAGCATTGGGAAGGGTAGGGAAGAGGTTACTGGAAGGGTGTGGCAGTGTTGGGAAGGGGACAGAAGAGGTTACGGGAAGGGTGTGCAGCGTTCTGAAGGGTATAGAAGAAGTTACGGGAAGGGTCTGGCAGCATTTGGAAGGGTAGGGAAGAGGTTACGGGAAGGGTGTGGCAGCGTTGGGAAGGGGACAGACGAGGTTACAGGAAGGGTGTGGCACATTGGGAAGGGTAGCGAAGAGGTTATGGGAAGGGTGTGGCAGTGTTGGGAAGGGGAGGGAAGAGGTTACGGGAAGGGTGTGCAGCGTTGGGAAGGGTATAGAAGAGGTTACGGGAAGGGTGTGGCTGCATTTGGAAGGGTAGGGAGAGGTTAAGGGAAGGGTGTGGCAGCGTTGGGAAGGGTACAGAAGAGGTTACGGGAAGGATGTGGCAGCTTTGGGAAGGGTACAGAAGAAGTTACGGGAAGGGTGTGATAGCGTTGGGAAGGGAACAGAAGAGGTTACGGGATGGGTGTGACAGTGTTGGGAAGGGTAGGGAAGAGGTTACAGGAAGGGTCTGGCAGCGTTGGGAAGGGTACAGAAGAGGTTACAGGAAGGATCTGGCAGCATTGGGAAGGATAGGGAAGAGCTTACGGGAAGGGTGTGGCAGCGTTGGGAAGGGTACAGAAGAGGTTACGAGAAGGGTGTGGCAGTGTTGGGTAGGGTAGGGAAGAGGTTACGGGAAAGGTGTGGCAGTGTTGGGAAGGGTACAGAAGATGTTACGGGAAGGGTGTGGCAGCATTGGGAAAGGTACAGAAGAGGTTACGAAAAGGGTGTGATATCGTTGGGAAGGGAACAGAACAGGTTACGGGAAGGGTGTGACAGTGTTGGGAAGGGTAGGGAAGAGGTTACGGGAAGGGTGTGACAGTGTTGGGATGGGTCGGGAAGAGGTTACGGGAAGGGTGTGGCAGCGTTGGGAAGGGTACAGAAGAGGTTACAGGAAGGGTGTGGCAGCGTTGGGAAGGGGACAGAAGAGGTTACGGGAAGGGTGTGACAGCGTTGGGAAGGGTAGGGAAGAGGTTACGGGAAGGGTGTGGCAGCTTTCGTAAGGGTACAGACGAGGTTACAGGAAGGGTGTGCAGCATTGGAAAGGGTACAGAAGAGGTTACAGGAAGGATGTGGCAGTGTTGGGAAGGGTAGCGAAGAGGTTACAGGAAGGGAGTGGCAGCGTTGGGAAGGGTACAGAAGATGTTACGGGAAGGGCGTGGCAGTGTTGGGAAGGGTTTGGATGAGGTTACGGGAAGGATCTGGCAGCATTGGGAAGGGTAGGGAAGAGGTTACGGGAAGGGTGTGGCAGCGTTGGGAAGGGTACAGACGGGGTTACGGGAAGGATGTGACAGCGTTGGGAAGGGTAGGGAAGAGGTTACGGGAAGGATGTGGCAACGTTGGGAAGGGTACAGAAGAGGTTACGGGAGGGGTGTGATAGCATTGGGAAGGGTAGTGAAGAGGTTACGGGAAGGGTGTGATATCATTGGGAAGGGTATAGAAGAGGTTACAGGAAGGGTGTGGCAGCGTTGGGATGGGTAGGGAAGAGGTTACAGGAAGGGTGTGCAGCATTGGGAAGGGTTGCAGAAGAGGTTACGGGAAGGGTGTGGCGGTGTTGGGAAGGGTAGGGAAGAGGTTACAGGAAGGATCTGGCAGCGTTGGGAAGGGTAGGGAATAGGTTACAGGAAGGGTGTGCAGCGTTGGGAAGGGTACAGAAGAGGTTACGGGAAGGGTGTGGCAGCGTTGGGAAGGGTTGGGAAGCGGTTACGGGAAGGATCTGGCAGCATTGGGAAGGGTACAGAAGAGGTTATGGGAAGGATCTGGCAGCGTTGGGAAGGTTAGGGAAGAGGTTACGGGAAGGGTGTGCCAGCATTGTGAAGGGTAGGGAAGAGGTTACAGGAAGGATCTGGCAGCGTTGGGAAGGGTAGGGAAGAGGTTACGGGAAGGGTGTGGCAGCATTGGGAAGGGTACAGAAGAGGTTACAGGAAGGGTGTGGCACATTGGGAAGGGTAGCGAAGAGGTGAGAAGGGTGTGGCAGTGTTGGGAAGGGGAAGGAAGAGGTTACGGGAAGGGTGTGCAGCGTTGGGAAGGGTACAGAAGAGGTTACGGGAAGGGTGTGGCAGTGTTGGGAAGGGTAGGGAAGAGGTTTCAGGAAGGGTGTGCAGCATTGGAAAGGGTTACAGAAGAGGTTACGGGAAGGGTGTGGCGGTGTTGGGAAGGGTAGGGAAGAGGTTACAGGAAGGATCTGGCAGCTTTGGGAAGGGTAGGGAAGAGGTTACGGGAAGGGTGTGGCAGCATTGGGAAGGGTACAGACGAGGTTACAGGAAGGGTGTGGCACATTGGGAAGGGTATCGAAGAGGTTACGGGAAGGGTGTGACAGTGTTGGGATGGGTTGGGAAGAGGTTACGGGAAGGGTGTGGCAGCGTTGGGAAGGGTACAGAAGAGGTTACAGGAAGGGTGTGGCAGCGTTGGGAAGGGGACAGAAGAGGTTACGGGAAGGGTGTGACAGCGTTGGGAAGGGTACAGAAGAGGTTACAGGAAGGGTGTGGCAGTGTTGGGAAGGGTAGGGAAGAGGTTACGGGAAGGGTGTGGCAGCGTTGGGAAGGGTACAGACGAGGTTACGGGAAGGATGTGACAGCGTTGGGAAGGGTAGGGAAGAGGTTACGGGAAGGATGTGGCAACGTTGGGAAGGGTACAGAAGAGGTTACGGGAGGGGTGTGATAGCATTGGGAAGGGTAGTGAAGAGGTTACGGGAAGGGTGTGATATCGTTGGGAAGGGTATAGAAGAGGTTACAGGAAGGGTGTGGCAGCGTTGGGAAGGGTAGGGAAGAGGTTACAGGAAGGGTGTGCAGCATTGGGAAGGGTTGCAGAAGAGGTTACGGGAAGGGTGTGGCGGTGTTGGGAAGGGTAGGGAAGAGGTTACAGGAAGGATCTGGCAGCGTTGGGAAGGGTAGGGAATAGGTTACAGGAAGGGTGTGCAGCGTTGGGAAGGGTACAGAAGAGGTTACGGGAAGGGTGTGGCAGCGTTGGGAAGGGTAGGGAAGCGGTTACGGGAAGTATCTGGCAGCGTTGGGAAGGGTACAGAAGAGGTTATGGGAAGGATCTGGCAGCGTTGGGAAGGTTAGGGAAGAGGTTACGGGAAGGGTGTGCCAGCATTGTGAAGGGTAGGGAAGAGGTTACAGGAAGGATCTGGCAGCGTTGCGAAGGGTAGGGAAGAGGTTACGGGAAGGGTGTGGCAGCATTGGGAAGGGTACAGACGAGGTTACAGGAAGGGTGTGGCACATTGGGAAGGGTAGCGAAGAGGTTATGGGAAGTGTATGGCAGTGTTGGGTAGGGGAGGGAAGACGTTACGGGAAGGGTGTGCAGCGTTGGGAAGTGTACAGAAGAGGTTACGGGAAGGGTGTGGCAGCGTTGGGAAGGGTAGGGAAGCGGTTACGGGAAGGATCTGGCTGCGTTGGGAAGGGTACAGAAGAGGTTACCGGAAGGATCTGGCAGCGTTGGGAAGGGTAGGGAAGAGGTTACGGGAAGGGTGTGCCAGCATTGGGAAGGGTAGGGAAGAGGTTACTGGAAGGGTGTGGCAGTGTTGGGAAGGGGACAGAAGAGGTTACGGGAAGGGTGTGCAGCGTTCTGAAGGGTATAGAAGAAGTTACGGGAAGGGTGTGGCAGCATTTGGAAGGGTAGGGAAGAGGTTACGGGAAGGGTGTGGCAGCGTTGGGAAGGGTACAGACGAGGTTACAGGAAGAGTGTGGCACATTGGGAAGGGTAGCGACGAGGTTATGGGAAGGGTGTGGCAGTGTTGGGAAGGGGAGGGAAGAGGTTACGGGAAGGGTGTGCAGCATTGGGAAGGGTATAGAAGAGGTTACGGGAAGGGTGTGGCTGCATTTGGAAGGGTAGGGAGAGGTTAAGGGAAGGGTGTGGCAGCGTTGGGAAGGGTACAGAAGAGGTTACGGGAAGGATGTGGCAGCGTTGGGAAGGGTACAGAAGAAGTTACGAGAAGGGTGTGATAGCGTTGGGAAGGGAACAGAAGAGGTTACGGGATGGGTGTGACAGTGTTGGGAAGGGTAGGGAAGAGGTTACAGGAAGGGTCTGGCAGCGTTGGGAAGGGTACAGAAGAGGTTACAGGAAGGGTGTGGCAGTGTTGGGTAGGGTAGGGAAGAGGTTACGGGAAGGGTGTGGCAGTGTTGGGAAGGGTACAGAAGACGTTACGGGAAGGGTGTGGCAGCGTTGGGAAGGGTACAGAAGAGGTTACGGGAGGGGTGTGATAGCATTGGGAAGGGTCGTGAAGAGGTTACGGGAAGGGTGTGGCAGCGTTGGGAAGGGTACAGAAGAGGTTACGGGAGGGGTGTGATAGCATTGGGAAGGGTCGTGAAGAGGTTACGGGAAGGGTGTGATATCGTTGGGAGGGGTATAGAAGAGGTTACAGGAAGGGTGTGGCAGTGTTGGGAAGGGTAGGGAAGAGGTTACAGGAAGGGTGTGCAGCATTGGGAAGGGTTGCAGAAGAGGTTACGGGAAGGGTGTGGCGGTGTTGGGAAGGGTAGGGAAGAGGTTACAGGAAGGATCTGGCAGCGTTGGGAAGGGTAGGGAATAGGTTACAGGAAGGGTGTGCAGCGTTGGGAAGGGTACAGAAGAGGTTACGGGAAGGGTGTGGCAGCGTTGGGAAGGGTAGGGAAGCGGTTACGGGAAGGATCTGGCAGCGTTGGGAAGTGTACAGAAGAGGTTATGGGAAGGATCTGGCAGCGTTGGGAAGGTTAGGGAAGAGGTTACGGGAAGGGTGTGCCAGCATTGGGAAGGGTAGGGAAGAGGTTACAGGAAGGATCTGGCAGCGTTGGGAAGGGTAGGGAAGAGGTTACGGGAAGGGTGTGGCAGCATTGGGAAGGGTACAGACGAGGTTACAGGAAGGGTGTGGCACATTGGGAAGGGTAGCGAAGAGGTTATGGGAAGGGTGTGGCAGTGTTGGGAAGGGGAGGGAAGAGGTTACGGGAAGGGTGTGCAGCGTTGGGAAGGGTACAGAAGAGGTTACGGGAAGGGTGTGGCAGCGTTGGGAAGGGTAGGGAAGAGGTTACAGGAAAGGTGTGCAGCACTGGGAAGGGTTACAGAAGAGGTTACGGGAAGGGTGTGGCGGTGTTGGGAAGGGTAGGGAAGAGGTTACAGGAAGGAACTGGCAGCGTTTGGAAGGGTAGGGAACAGGTTACAGGAAGTGTGTGCAGCGTTGGGAAGGGTACAGAAGAGGTTACGGGAAGGGTGTGGCAGCGTTGGGAAGGGTAGGGAAGCGGTCACGGGAAGGATCTGGCAGCGTTGGGAAGGGTACAGAAGAGGTTACGTGAAGGATCTGGCAGCGTTGGGAAGGATAGGGAAGAGGTTACGGGAAGGGTGTGCCAGCATTGGGAAGGGTAGGGAAGAGGTTACAGGAAGGATCTGGCAGCGTTGGGAAGGGTAGGGAAGAGGTTACGGGAAGGGTGTGGCAGCATTGGGAAGGGTACAGACGAGGTTACAGGAAGGGTGTGGCACATTGGGAAGGGTAGCGAAGAGGTTATGGGAAGGGTGTGGCAGTGTTGGGAAGGGGAGGGAAGAGGTTACGGGAAGGGTGTGCAGCGTTGGGAAGGGTACAGAAGAGGTTACGGGAAGGGTGTGGCAGCGTTGGGAAGGGTAGGGAAGAGGTTACAGGAAAGGTGTGCAGCACTGGGAAGGGTTACAGAAGAGGTTACGGGAAGGGTGTGGCGGTGTTGGGAAGGGTAGGGAAGAGGTTACAGGAAGGAACTGGCAGCGTTTGGAAGGGTAGGGAATAGGTTACAGGAAGTGTGTGCAGCGTTGGGAAGGGTACAGAAGAGGTTACGGGAAGGGTGTGGCAGCGTTGGGAAGGGTAGGGAAGCGGTCACGGGAAGGATCTGGCAGCGTTGGGAAGGGTACAGAAGAGGTTACGTGAAGGATCTGGCAGCGTTGGGAAGGATAGGGAAGAGGTTACGGGAAGGGTGTGCCAGCATTGGGAAGGGTAGGGAAGAGGTTACAGGAAGGATCTGGCAGCGTTGGGAAGGGGACAGAAGAGGTTACGGGAAGGGTGTGACAGCATTGGGAAGGGTATGGAAGAGGTTACGGGAAGGGTGTGGCAGCTTTCGTAAGGGTACAGACGAGGTTACAGGAAAGTTGTGCAGCATTGGAAAGGGTACAGAAGAGATTACAGGAAGGGTGTGGCAGTGTTGGGAAGGGTAGCGAAGAGGTTACATGAAGGGTGTGGCAGCGTTGGGAAGGGTACAGAAGATGTTACGGGAAGGGCGTGGCAGTGTTGGGAAGGGTTTGGATGAGGTTACGGGAAGGGTGTGGCGGTGTTGGGAAGGGTAGGGAAGAGGTTACAGGAAGGATCTGGCAGCGTTGGGAAGGGTAGGGAATAGGTTACAGGAAGGGTGTGCAGCGTTGGGAAGGGTACAGAAGAGGTTACGGGAAGGGTGTGGCAGCGTTGGGAAGGGTTGGGAAGCGGTTACGGGAAGGATCTGGCAGCATTGGGAAGGGTACAGAAGAGGTTATGGGAAGGATCTGGCAGCGTTGGGAAGGTTAGGGAAGAGGTTACGGGAAGGGTGTGCCAGCATTGTGAAGGGTAGGGAAGAGGTTACAGGAAGGATCTGGCAGCGTTGGGAAGGGTAGGGAAGAGGTTACGGGAAGGGTGTGGCAGCATTGGGAAGGGTACAGACGAGGTTACAGGAAGGGTGTGGCACATTGGGAAGGGTAGCGAAGAGGTTATGAGAAGGGTGTGGCAGTGTTGGGAAGGGGAAGGAAGAGGTTACGGGAAGGGTGTGCAGCGTTGGGAAGGGTACAGAAGAGGTTACGGGAAGGGTGTGGCAGTGTTGGGAAGGGTAGGGAAGAGGTTACAGGAAGGGTGTGCAGCATTGGAAAGGGTTACAGAAGAGGTTACGGGAAGGGTGTGGCGGTGTTGGGAAGGGTAGGGAAGAGGTTACAGGAAGGATCTGGCAGCTTTGGGAAGGGTAGGGAAGAGGTTACGGGAAGGGTGTGGCAGCATTGGGAAGGGTACAGACGAGGTTACAGGAAGGGTGTGGCACATTGGGAAGGGTATCGAAGAGGTTACGGGAAGGGTGTGACAGTGTTGGGATGGGTTGGGAAGAGGTTACGGGAAGGGTGTGGCAGCGTTGGGAAGGGTACAGAAGAGGTTACAGGAAGGGTGTGGCAGCGTTGGGAAGGGGACAGAAGAGGTTACGGGAAGGGTGTGACAGCGTTGGGAAGGGTACAGAAGAGGTTACAGGAAGGGTGTGGCAGTGTTGGGAAGGGTAGCGAAGAGGTTACGGGAAGGGTGTGGCAGCGTTGGGAAGGGTACAGACGAGGTTACGGGAAGGATGTGACAGCGTTGGGAAGGGTAGGGAAGAGGTTACGGGAAGGATGTGGCAACGTTGGGAAGGGTACAGAAGAGGTTACGGGAGGGGTGTGATAGCATTGGGAAGGGTAGTGAAGAGGTTACGGGAAGGGTGTGATATCGTTGGGAAGGGTATAGAAGAGGTTACAGGTAGGGTGTGGCAGCGTTGGGAAGGGTAGGGAAGAGGTTACAGGAAGGGTGTGCAGCATTGGGAAGGGTTGCAGAAGAGGTTACGGGAAGGGTGTGGCGGTGTTGGGAAGGGTAGGGAAGAGGTTACAGGAAGGATCTGGCAGCGTTGGGAAGGGTAGGGAATAGGTTACAGGAAGGGTGTGCAGCGTTGGGAAGGGTACAGAAGAGGTTACGGGAAGGGTGTGGCAGCGTTGGTAAGGGTAGGGAAGCGGTTACGGGAAGGATCTGGCAGCGTTGGGAAGGGTACAGAAGAGGTTATGGGAAGGATCTGGCAGCGTTGGGAAGGTTAGGGAAGAGGTTACGGGAAGGGTGTGCCAGCATTGTGAAGGGTAGGGAAGAGGTTACAGGAAGGATCTGGCAGCGTTGCGAAGGGTAGGGAAGAGGTTACGGGAAGGGTGTGGCAGCATTGGGAAGGGTACAGACGAGGTTACAGGAAGGGTGTGGCACATTGGGAAGGGTAGCGAAGAGGTTATGGGAAGGGTATGGCAGTGTTGGGAAGGGGAGGGAAGACGTTACGGGAAGGGTGTGCAGCGTTGGGAAGGGTACAGAAGAGGTTACGGGAAGGGTGTGGCAGCGTTGGGAAGGGTAGGGAAGCGGTTACGGGAAGGGTGTGGCAGCGTTGGGAAGGGTACAGAAGAGGTTACGGGAAGGATCTGGCAGCGTTGGGAAGGGTACAGAAGAGGTTACGGGAAGTGTGCAGCGTTGGGAAGGGTACAGAAGAGGTTACGGGAAGGGTGTGGCAGCATTGGGAAGGGTAGGGAAGAGGTTACGGGAAGGGTGTGGCAGCGTTGGGAAGGGTAGGGAAGAGGTTACGGGAAGGGTGTGGCAGCGTTGGGAAGGGTAGGGAAGAGGTTACGGGAAGGGTGTGGCAGCGTTGGGAAGGGTACAGAAGAGGTTACGGGAAGGGTGTGGCAGCGTTGGGAAGGGTAGGGAAGAGGTTACGGGAAGGGTGTGGCAGCGTTGGGAAGGGTACAGAAGAGGTTACGGGAAGGGTGTGGCAGCGTTGGGAAGGGTACAGAAGAGGTTACGGGAAGGGTGTGGCAGCGTTGGGAAGGGTAGGGAAGAGGTTACGGGAAGGGTGTGGCAGCGTTGGGAAGGGTACAGACGAGGTTACAGGAAGGGTGTGGCACATTGGGAAGGGTAGCGAAGAGGTTATGGGAAGGGTGTGGCAGTGTTGGGAAGGGGAGGGAAGAGGTTACGGGAAGGGTGTGCAGCATTGGGAAGGGTATAGAAGAGGTTACGGGAAGGGTGTGGCTGCATTTGGAAGGGTAGGGAGAGGTTAAGGGAAGGGTGTGGCAGCGTTGGGAAGGGTACAGAAGAGGTTACGGGAAGGGTGTGGCAGCGTTGGGAAGGGTACAGAAGAGGTTACGGGAAGGGTGTGGCAGCGTTGGGAAGGGTACAGAAGAAGTTACGAGAAGGGTGTGATAGCGTTGGGAAGGGAACAGAAGAGGTTGCGGGATGGGTGTGACAGTGTTGGGAAGGGTAGGGAAGAGGTTACAGGAAGGGTCTGGCAGCGTTGGGAAGGGTACAGAAGAGGTTACAGGAAGGGTGTGGCAGTGTTGGGTAGGGTAGGGAAGAGGTTACGGGAAGGGTGTGGCAGTGTTGGGAAGGGTACAGAAGACGTTACGGGAAGGGTGTGGCAGCGTTGGGAAGGGTACAGAAGAGGTTACGGGAGGGGTGTGATAGCATTGGGAAGGGTCGTGAAGAGGTTACGGGAAGGGTGTGATATCGTTGGGAGGGGTATAGAAGAGGTTACAGGAAGGGTGTGGCAGTGTTGGGAAGGGTAGGGAAGAGGTTACAGGAAGGGTGTGCAGCATTGGGAAGGGTTGCAGAAGAGGTTACGGGAAGGGTGTGGCGGTGTTGGGAAGGGTAGGGAAGAGGTTACAGGAAGGGTGTGGCAGCGTTGGGAAGGGTAGGGAAGAGGTTACAGGAAGGGTGTGCAGCGTTGGGAAGGGTACAGAAGAGGTTACGGGAAGGGTGTGGCAGCGTTGGGAAGGGTAGGGAAGAGGTTACGGGAAGGATCTGGCAGCGTTGGGAAGGGTACAGAAGAGGTTATGGGAAGGATCTGGCAGCGTTGGGAAGGTTAGGGAAGAGGTTACGGGAAGGGTGTGCCAGCATTGGGAAGGGTAGGGAAGAGGTTACAGGAAGGATCTGGCAGCGTTGGGAAGGGTAGGGAAGAGGTTACGGGAAGGGTGTGGCAGCATTGGGAAGGGTACAGACGAGGTTACAGGAAGGGTGTGGCACATTGGGAAGGGTAGCGAAGAGGTTATGGGAAGGGTGTGGCAGTGTTGGGAAGGGGAGGGAAGAGGTTACGGGAAGGGTGTGCAGCGTTGGGAAGGGTACAGAAGAGGTTACGGGAAGGGTGTGGCAGCGTTGGGAAGGGTAGGGAAGAGGTTACAGGAAAGGTGTGCAGCACTGGGAAGGGTTACAGAAGAGGTTACGGGAAGGGTGTGGCGGTGTTGGGAAGGGTAGGGAAGAGGTTACAGGAAGGAACTGGCAGCGTTTGGAAGGGTAGGGAATAGGTTACAGGAAGTGTGTGCAGCGTTGGGAAGGGTACAGAAGAGGTTACGGGAAGGGTGTGGCAGCGTTGGGAAGGGTAGGGAAGCGGTCACGGGAAGGATCTGGCAGCGTTGGGAAGGGTACAGAAGAGGTTACGTGAAGGATCTGGCAGCGTTGGGAAGGATAGGGAAGAGGTTACGGGAAGGGTGTGCCAGCATTGGGAAGGGTAGGGAAGAGGTTACAGGAAGGATCTGGCAGCGTTGGGAAGGGTAGGGAAGAGGTTACGGGAAGGGTGTGGCAGCATTGGGAAGGGTACAGACGAGGTTACAGGAAGGGTGTGGCACATTGGGAAGGGTAGCGAAGAGGTTACGGGAAGGGTGTGACAGTGTTGGGATGGGTCGGGAAGAGGTTACGGGAAGCGTGTGGCAGCGTTGGGAAGGGTACAGAAGAGGTTACAGGAAGGGTGTGGCAGCGTTGGGAAGGGGACAGAAGAGGTTACGGGAAGGGTGTGACAGCATTGGGAAGGGTATGGAAGAGGTTACGGGAAGGGTGTGGCAGCTTTCGTAAGGGTACAGACGAGGTTACAGGAAAGATGTGCAGCATTGGAAAGGGTACAGAAGAGATTACAGGAAGGGTGTGGCAGTGTTGGGAAGGGTAGCGAAGAGGTTACATGAAGGGTGTGGCAGCGTTGGGAAGGGTACAGAAGATGTTACGGGAAGGGCGTGGCAGTGTTGGGAAGGGTTTGGATGAGGTTACGGGAAGGGTGTGGCAGCGTTGTGAAGCGTAGGGAAGAGGTTACGGGAAGGGTGTGGCAGCGTTGGGAAGGGTACAGACGGGGTTACGGGAAGGATGTGACAGCGTTGGGAAGGGTAGGGAAGAGGTTACGGGAAGGATGTGGCAACGTTGGGAAGGGTACAGAAGAGGTTACGGGAGGGGTGTGATAGCATTGGGAAGGGTAGTGAAGAGGTTACGGGAAGGGTGTGATATCGTTGGGAAGGGTATAGAAGAGGTTACAGGAAGGGTGTGGCAGCGTTGGGAAGGGTAGGGAAGAGGTTACAGGAAGGGTGTGCAACATTGGGAAGGGTTGCAGAAGAGGTTACGGGAAGGGTGTGCCAGCATTGGGAAGGGTAGGGAAGAGGTTACAGGAAGGATCTGGCAGCGTTGGGAAGGGTAGGGAAGAGGTTACGGGAATTGTGTGGCAGCATTGGGAAGGGTACAGACGAGGTTACAGGAAGGGTGTGGCACATTGGGAAGGGTAGCGAAGAGGTTATGGGAAGGGTGTGGCAGTGTTGGGAAGGGGAGGGAAGAGGTTACGGGAAGGGTGTGCAGCGTTGGGAAGGGTACAGAAGAGGTTACGGGAAGGGTGTGGCAGCGTTGGGAAGGGTAGGGAAGAGGTTACAGGAAGGGTGTGCAGCATTGGGAAGGGTTACAGAAGAGGTTACGGGAAGGGTGTGGCGGTGTTGGGAAGGGTCGGGAAGAGGTTACAGGAAGGAACTGGCAGCGTTTGGAAGGGTAGGGAATAGGTTACAGGAAGGGTGTGGAGCGTTGGGAAGGGTACAGAAGAGGTTACGGGAAGGGTGTGGCAGCGTTGGGAAGGGTAGGGAAGCGGTCACGGGAAGGATCTGGCAGCGTTGGGAAGGGTACAGAAGAGGTTACGGGAAGGATCTGGCAGCATTGGGAAGGATAGGGAAGAGGTTACGGGAAGGGTGTGCCAGCATTGGGAAGGGTAGGGAAGAGGTTACAGGAAGGATCTGGCAGCGTTGGGAAGGGTAGGGAAGAGTTTACGGGAAGGGTGTGGCAGCATTGTGAAGGGTACAGACGAGGTTACAGGAAGGGTGTGGCACATTGGGAAGGGTAGGGAAGAGGTTACGGGAAGGGTGTGGCAGTGTTGGGAAGGGGAGGGAAGAGGTTACGGGAAGGATCTGGCAGCGTTGGGAGGGGTAGGGAAGAGGTTACGGGAAGGGTGTGGCAGTTTTGGGAAGGGTACAGACGAGGTTACAGGAAGTGTGTGGCAGTGTAGGGAAGGGTAGGGAAGAGGTTATGGGAAGGGTGTGGCAGCGTTGGGAAGGGTACAGAAGAGGTTACCGGAAGGATGTGGCAGCGTTGGGAAGGGTAGGGAAGAGGTTACGGGAAGGGTGTGGCGCATTGGGAAAGGTAGGGAAGAGGTTACGGGAAGGGTGTGACAGTGTTGGGAAGGGTGGGGAAGAGGTTACTGGAAGGGTGTGGCAGCGTTGGGAAGGGTAGGGAAGAGGTTACGGGAAGGGTGTGACACTGTTGGGAAGGGGAGGGAAGAGGTTACGGGAAGGGTGTGCAGTGTTGGGAAGGGTATAGAAGAGGTTACGGGAAGGGTGTGGCAGCGTTGGGAAGGGTACAGAAGAGGTCACGGGAAGGATGTGGCAGCGTTGGGAAGGGTACAGAAGTTGTTACGGGAAGGGTGTGATAGCGTTGGGAAGGGAACAGAAGAGGTTACCGGATGGGTGTGACAGTGCTGGGAAGGGTAGGGAAGAGGTTTCGGGAAGGATCTTGCAGCATTGGGAAGGGTGCAGAAGAGTTTACAAGAAGGGTGTGGCAGCGTTGGGAAGGGTACAGACGAGGTTACAGGAAGGGTGTGGCACATTGGGAAGGGTAGGGAAGAGGTTACGGGAAGGGTGTGGCAGTGTTGGGAAGGGGAGGGAAGAGGTTACGGGAAGGATCTGGCAGCGTTGGGAGGGGTAGGGAAGAGGTTACGGGAAGGGTGTGGCAGTTTTGGGAAGGGTACAGACGAGGTTACAGGAAGTGTGTGGCAGTGTTGGGAAGGGTAGGGAAGAGGTTATGGGAAGGGTGTGGCAGCGTTGGGAAGGGTACAGAAGAGGTTACCGGAAGGATGTGGCAGCGTTGGGAAGGGTAGGGAAGAGGTTTCGGGAAGGGTGTGGCGCATTGGGAAAGGTAGGGAAGAGGTTACGGGAAGGGTGTGACAGTGTTGGGAAGGGTGGGGAAGAGGTTACTGGAAGGGTGTGGCAGCGTTGGGAAGGGTACAGAAGAGGTAACGGGAAGGATGTGGCAGCGTTGGGAAGGGTAGGGAAGAGGTTACGGGAAGGGTGTGACACTGTTGGTAGGGGGAGGGAAGAGGTTACGGAAAGGATCTTGCAGCGTTGGGAAGGGTGCAGAAGAGTTTACAAGAAGGGTGTGGCAGCGTTGGGAAGGGTAGGGAAGAGTTTACGGGAAGGGTGTGGCAGTGTTGTGAAGGGGAGGGAAGAGGTTACGGGAAGGATCTGGCAGCGTTGGGAAGGGTAGGGAAGAGGTTACGGGAAGGGTGTGGCAGTGTTGGGAAGGGGAGGGAAGAGGTTACGGGAAGCGTGTGCAGTGTTGGGAAGGGTACAGAAGAGGTCACGGGAAGGATGTGGCAGCGTTGGGAAGGGTACAGATGAAGTTACGGGAAAGGTGTGATAGCGTTGGGAAGGGTACAGAAGAGGTTACCGGATGGGTGTGACAGTGTTGGGAAGGGTAGGGAAGAGGTTTCGGGAAGGATCTTGCAGCGTTGGGAAGGGTGCAGAAGTGTTTACAAGAAGGGTGTGGCAGCGTTGGGAAGGGTACAGACGAGGTTACAGGAAGGGTGTGGCACATTGGGAAGGGTAGGGAAGAGGTTACGGGAAGGGTGTGGCAGTGTTGGGAAGGGGAGGGAAGAGGTTACGGGAAGGATCTGGCAGCGTTGGGAGGGGTAGGGAAGAGGTTACGGGAAGGGTGTGGCAGATTTGGGAAGGGTACAGACGAGGTTACAGGAAGTGTGTGGCAGTGTTGGGAAGGGTAGGGAAGAGGTTACCGGAAGGATGTGGCAGCGTTGGGAAGGGTAGGGAAGAGGTTACGGGAAGGGTGTGGCACATTGGGAAAGGTAGGGAAGAGGTTACGGGAAGGGTGTGACAGCGTTGGGAAGGGTAGGGAAGAGGTTACGGGAAGGGTGTGGCAGCTTTGGTAAGGGTACAGACGAGGTTACAGGAAGGGTGTGCAGCATTGGAAAGGATACAGAAGAGGTTACGGGATGGATGTGGCAGCGTTGGGAAGGGTACAGAAGAGGTTACGGGAAGCGTGTGCAGCATTGGGAAGGGTTACAGAAGAGGTTACGGGAAGGGTGTGGCGGTGTTGGGAAGGGTAGGGAAGAGGTTACAGGAAGGATCTGGCAGCGTTCGGAATGGTAGGGAATAGGTTACAGGAAAGGTGTGCAGCGTTGGGAAGGGTACAGAAGAGGTTACGGGAAGGGTGTGGCAGCGTTGGGAAGGGTAGGAAAGCGGTTACGGGAAGGATCTGGCTGCGTTGGGAAGGGTACAGAAGAGGTTACCGGAAGGATCTGGCAGCGTTGGGAAGGGTAGGGAAGAGGTTACGGGAAGGGTGTGCCAGCATTGGGAAGGGTAGGGAAGAGGTTACTGGAAGGGTGTGGCAGTGTTGGGAAGGGGACAGAAGAGGTTACGGGAAGGGTGTGCAGCGTTCTGAAGGGTATAGAAGAAGTTACGGGAAGGGTGTGGCAGCATTTGGAAGGGTAGGGAAGAGGTTACGGGAAGGGTGTGGCAGCGTTGGGAAGGGTACAGACGAGGTTACAGGAAGGGTGTGGCACATTGGGAAGGGTAGCGAAGAGGTTATGGGAAGGGTGTGGCAGTGTTGGGAAGGGGAGGGAAGAGGTTACGGGAAGGGTGTGCAGCTTTGGGAAGGGTATAGAAGAGGTTACGGGAAGGGTGTGGCTGCATTTGGAAGGGTAGGGAGAGGTTAAGGGAAGGGTGTGGCAGCGTTGGGAAGGGTACAGAAGAGGTTACGGGAAGGATGTGGCAGCTTTGGGAAGGGTACAGAAGAGGTTACGAGAAGGGTGTGGCAGTGTTGGGTAGGGTAGGGAAGAGGTTACGGGAAAGGTGTGGCAGTGTTGGGAAGGGTTGGGAAGCGGTTACGGGAAGGATCTGGCAGCATTGGGAAGGGTACAGAAGAGGTTATGGGAAGGATCTGGCAGCGTTGGGAAGGTTAGGGAAGAGGTTACGGGAAGGGTGTGCCAGCATTGGGAAGGGTAGGGAAGAGGTTACAGGAAGGATCTGGCAGCGTTGGGAAGGGTAGGGAAGAGGTTACGGGAAGGGTGTGGCAGCATTGGGAAGGGTACAGAAGAGGTTACATGAAGGGTGTGGCACATTGGGAAGGGTAGCGAAGAGGTTATGGGAAGGGTGTGGCAGTGTTGGGAAGGGGAAGGAAGAGGTTACGGGAAGGGTGTGCTGCGTTGGGAAGGGTACAGAAGAGGTTACGGGAAGGGTGTGGCAGTGTTGGGAAGGGTAGGGAAGAGGTTACAGGAAGGGTGTGCAGCATTGGAAAGGGTTACAGAAGAGGTTACGGGAAGGGTGTGGCGGTGTTGGGAAGGGTAGGGAAGAAGTTACAGGAAGGAACTGGCAGCGTTTGGAAGGGTAGGGAATAGGTTACAGGAAGGGTGTGCAGCGTTGGGAAGGGTACAGAAGAGGTTACGGGAAGGGTGTGGCAGCGTTGGGAAGGGTAGGGAAGCGGTCACGGAAAGAATCTGGCAGCGTTGGGAAGGGTACAGAAGAGGTTACGGGAAGGATCTGGCAGCGTTGGGAAGGATAGGGAAGAGGTTACGGGAAGGGTGTGCCAGCATTGGGAAGGGTAGGGAAGAGGTTACAGGAAGGATCTGGCAGCTTTGGGAAGGGTAGGGAAGAGGTTACGGGAAGGGTGTGGCAGCATTGGGAAGGGTACAGACGAGGTTACAGGAAGGGTGTGGCACATTGGGAAGGGTATCGAAGAGGTTACGGGAAGGGTGTGACAGTGTTGGGATGTGTTGGGAAGAGGTTACGGGAAGGGTGTGGCAGCGTTGGGAAGGGTACAGAAGAGGTTACAGGAAGGGTGTGGCAGCGTTGGGAAGGGGACAGAAGAGGTTACGGGAAGGGTGTGACAGCGTTGGGAAGGGTACAGAAGAGGTTACAGGAAGGGTGTGGCAGTGTTGGGAAGGGTAGCGAAGAGCTTACGGGAAGGGTGTGGCAGCGTTGGGAAGGGTACAGACGAGGTTACGGGAAGGATGTGACAGCGTTGGGAAGGGTAGGGAAGAGGTTACGGGAAGGATGTGGCAACGTTGGGAAGGGTACAGAAGAGGTTACGGGAGGGGTGTGATAGCATTGGGAAGGGTAGTGAAGAGGTTACGGGAAGGGTGTGATATCGTTGGGAAGGGTATAGAAGAGGTTACAGGAAGGGTGTGGCAGCGTTGGGAAGGGTAGGGAAGAGGTTACAGGAAGGGTGTGCAGCATTGGGAAGGGTTGCAGAAGAGGTTACGGGAAGGGTGTGGCGGTGTTGGGAAGGGTAGGGAAGAGGTTACAGGAAGGATCTGGCAGCGTTGGGAAGGGTAGGGAATAGGTTACAGGAAGGGTGTGCAGCGTTGGGAAGGGTACAGAAGAGGTTACGGGAAGGGTGTGGCAGCGTTGGGAAGGGTAGGGAAGCGGTTACGGGAAGGATCTGGCAGCGTTGGGAAGGGTACAGAAGAGGTTATGGGAAGGATCTGGCAGCGTTGGGAAGGTTAGGGAAGAGGTTACGGGAAGGGTGTGCCAGCATTGTGAAGGGTAGGGAAGAGGTTACAGGAAGGATCTGGCAGCGTTGCGAAGGGTAGAAAAGAGGTTACGGGAAGGGTGTGGCAGCATTGGGAAGGGTACAGACGAGGTTACAGGAAGGGTGTGGCACATTGGGAAGGGTAGCGAAGAGGTTATGGGAAGGGTATGGCAGTGTTGGGAAGGGGAGGGAAGACGTTACGGGAAGGGTGTGCAGCGTTGGGAAGGGTACAGAAGAGGTTACGGGAAGGGTGTGGCAGCGTTGGGAAGGGTAGGGAAGCGGTTACGGGAAGGATCTGGCTGCGTTGGGAAGGGTACAGAAGAGGTTACCGGAAGGATCTGGCAGCGTTGGGAAGGGTAGGGAAGAGGTTACGGGAAGGGTGTGCCAGCATTGGGAAGGGTAGGGAAGAGGGTACTGGAAGGGTGTGTCAGTGTTGGGAAGGGGACAGAAGAGGTTACGGGAAGGGTGTGCAGCGTTCTGAAGGGTATAGAAGAAGTTACGGGAAGGGTGTGGCAGCATTTGGAAGGGTAGGGAAGAGGTTACGGGAAGGGTGTGGCAGCGTTGGGAAGGGTACAGACGAGGTTACAGGAAGGGTGTGGCACATTGGGAAGGGTAGCGACGAGGTTATGGGAAGGGTGTGGCAGTGTTGGGAAGGGGAGGGAAGAGGTTACGGGAAGGGTGTGCAGCATTGGGAAGGGTATAGAAGAGGTTACCGGAAGGGTGTGGCTGCATTTGGAAGGGTAGGGAGAGGTTAAGGGAAGGGTGTGGCAGCGTTGGGAAGGGTACAGAAGAGGTTACGGGAAGGATGTGGCAGCGTTGGGAAGGGTACAGAAGAAGTTACGAGAAGGGTGTGATAGCGTTGGGAAGGGAACAGAAGAGGTTACGGGATGGGTGTGACAGTGTTGGGAAGGGTAGGGAAGAGGTTACAGGAAGGGTCTGGCAGCGTTGGGAAGGGTACAGAAGAGGTTACAGGAAGGATCTGGCAGCATTGCGAAGGATAGAGAAGAGCTTACGGGAAGGGTGTGGCAGCGTTGGGAAGGGTACAGAAGAGGTTACGAGAAGGGTGTGGCAGTGTTGGGTAGGGTAGGGAAGAGGTTACGGGAAGGGTGTGGCAGTGTTGGGAAGGGTACAGAAGAGGTTACGGGAGGGGTGTGATAGCATTGGGAAGGGTCGTGAAGAGGTTACGGGAAGGTTGTGATATCGTTGGGAGGGGTATAGAAGAGGTTACAGGAAGGGTGTGGCAGCGTTGGGAAGGGTAGGGAAGAGGTTACAGGAAGGGTGTGCAGCATTGGGAAGGGTTGCAGAAGAGGTTACGGGAAGGGTGTGGCGGTGTTGGGAAGGGTAGGGAAGAGGTTACAGGAAGGATCTGGCAGCGTTGGGAAGGGTAGGGAATAGGTTACAGGAAGGGTGTGCAGCGTTGGGAAGGGTACAGAAGAGGTTACGGGAAGGGTGTGGCAGCGTTGGGAAGGGTAGGGAAGCGGTTACGGGAAGGATCTGGCAGCGTTGGGAAGGGTACAGAAGAGGTTATGGGAAGGATCTGGCAGCGTTGGGAAGGTTAGGGAAGAGGTTACGGGAAGGGTGTGCCAGCATTGGGAAGGGTCGTGAAGAGGTTACGGGAAGGTTGTGATATCGTTGGGAGGGGTATAGAAGAGGTTACAGGAAGGGTGTGGCAGCGTTGGGAAGGGTAGGGAAGAGGTTACAGGAAGGGTGTGCAGCATTGGGAAGGGTTGCAGAAGAGGTTACGGGAAGGGTGTGGCGGTGTTGGGAAGGGTAGGGAAGAGGTTACAGGAAGGATCTGGCAGCGTTGGGAAGGGTAGGGAATAGGTTACAGGAAGGGTGTGCAGCGTTGGGAAGGGTACAGAAGAGGTTACGGGAAGGGTGTGGCAGCGTTGGGAAGGGTAGGGAAGCGGTTACGGGAAGGATCTGGCAGCGTTGGGAAGGGTACAGAAGAGGTTATGGGAAGGATCTGGCAGCGTTGGGAAGGTTAGGGAAGAGGTTACGGGAAGGGTGTGCCAGCATTGGGAAGGGTAGGGAAGAGGTTACAGGAAGGATCTGGCAGCGTTGGGAAGGGTAGGGAAGAGGTTACGGGAAGGGTGTGGCAGCATTGGGAAGGGTACAGACGAGGTTACAGGAAGGGTGTGGCACATTGGGAAGGGTAGCGAAGAGGTTATGGGAAGGGTGTGGCAGTGTTGGGAAGGGGAGGGAAGAGGTTACGGGAAGGGTGTGCAGCGTTGGGAAGGGTACAGAAGAGGTTACGGGAAGGGTGTGGCAGCGTTGGGAAGCGTAGGGAAGAGGTTACAGGAAGGGTGTGCAGCACTGGGAAGGGTTACAGAAGAGGTTACGGGAAGGGTGTGGCGGTGTTGGGAAGGGTAGGGAAGAGGTTACAGGAAGGAACTGGCAGCGTTTGGAAGGGTAGGGAATAGGTTACAGGAAGTGTGTGCAGCGTTGGGAAGGGTACAGAAGAGGTTACGGGAAGGGTGTGGCAGCGTTGGGAAGGGTAGGGAAGCGGTCACGGGAAGGATCTGGCAGCGTTGGGAAGGGTACAGAAGAGGTTACGGGAAGGATCTGGCAGCGTTGGGAAGGATAGGGAAGAGGTTACGGGAAGGGTGTGCCAGCATTGGGAAGGGTAGGGAAGAGGTTATAGGAAGGATCTGGCAGCGTTGGGAAGGGTAGGGAAGAGGTTACGGGAAGGGTGTGGCAGCATTGGGAAGGGTACAGACGAGGTTACAGGAAGGGTGTGGCACATTGGGAAGGGTAGCGAAGAGGTTACGGGAAGGGTGTGACAGTGTTGGGATGGGTCGGGAAGAGGTTACGGGAAGCGTGTGGCAGCGTTGGGAAGGGTACAGAAGAGGTTACAGGAAGGGTGTGGCAGCGTTGGGAATGGGACAGAAGAGGTTACGGGAAGGGTGTGACAGCGTTGGGAAGGGTAGGGAAGAGGTTACGGGAAGGGTGTGGCAGCTTTCGTAAGGGTACAGACGAGGTTACAGGAAGGTTGTGCAGCATTGGAAAGGGTACAGAAGAGATTACAGGAAGGGTGTGGCAGTGTTGGGAAGGGTAGCGAAGAGGTTACATGAAGGGTGTGGCAGCGTTGGGAAGGATACAGAAGATGATACGGGAAGGGCGTGGCAGTGTTGGGAAGGGTTTGGATGAGGTTACGGGAAGGGTGTGGCAGCGTTGTGAAGCGTAGGGAAGAGGTTACGGGAAGGGTGTGGCAGCGTTGGGAAGGGTACAGACGGGGTTACGGGAAGGATGTGACAGCGTTGGGAAGGGTAGGGAAGAGGTTACGGGAAGGATGTGGCCACGTTGGGAAGGGTACAGAAGAGGTTACGGGAGGGGTGTGATAGCATTGGGAAGGGTAGTGAAGAGGTTACGGGAAGGGTGTGATATCGTTGGGAAGGGTATAGAAGAGGTTACAGGAAGGGTGTGGCAGCGTTGGGAAGGGTAGGGAAGAGGTTACAGGAAGGGTGTGCAGCATTGGGAAGGGTTGCAGAAGAGGTTACGGGAAGGGTGTGCCAGCATTGGGAAGGGTAGGGAAGAGGTTACAGGAAGGATGTGGCAGCGTTGGGAAGGGTAGGGAAGAGGTTACGGGAATTGTGTGGCAGCATTGGGAAGGGTACAGACGAGGTTACAGGAAGGGTGTGGCACATTGGGAAGGGTAGCGAAGAGGTTATGGGAAGGGTGTGGCAGTGTTGGGAAGGGTAGGGAAGAGGTTACGGGAAGGGTGTGCAGCGTTGGGAAGGGTACAGAAGAGGTTACGGGAAGGGTGTGGCAGCGTTGGGAAGGGTAGGGAAGAGGTTACAGGAAGGGTGTGCAGCATTGGGAAGGGTTACAGAAGAGGTTACGGGAAGGGTGTGGCGGTGTTGGGAAGGGTCGGGAAGAGGTTACAGGAAGGAACTGGCAGCGTTTGGAAGGGTAGGGAATAGGTTACAGGAAGGGTGTGGAGCGTTGGGAAGGGTACAGAAGAGGTTACGGGAAGGGTGTGGCAGCGTTGGGAAGGGTAGGGAAGCGGTCACGGGAAGGATCTGGCAGCGTTGGGAAGGGTACAGAAGAGGTTACGGGAAGGATCTGGCAGCATTGGGAAGGATAGGGAAGAGGTTACGGGAAGGGTGTGCCAGCATTGGGAAGGGTAGGGAAGAGGTTACAGGAAGGATCTGGCAGCGTTGGGAAGGGTAGGGAAGAGTTTACGGGAAGGGTGTGGCAGCATTGGGAAGGGTACAGACGAGGTTACGGGAAGGGTGTGCAGCGTTGGGAAGGGTATAGAAGAGGTTACGGGAAGGGTGTGGCAGCGTTGGGAAGGGAACAGAAGAGGTTACGGGATGGGTGTGACAGTGTTGAGAAGGGTAGGGAAGAGGTTACGGGAAGGGTGTGACACTGTTGGGAAGGGGAGGGAAGAGGTTACGGGAAGGATCTGGCAGCGTTGGGAAGGGTACAGAAGAGGTTATGGGAAGGATCTGGCAGCGTTGGGAAGGGTAGGGAAGAGGTTACGGGAAGGGTGTGCCAGCATTGTGAAGGGTAGGGAAGAGGTTACAGGAAGGATCTGGCAGCGTTGCGAAGGGTAGGGAAGAGGTTACGGGAAGGGTTTGGCAGCATTGGGAAGGGTACAGACGAGGTTACAGGAAGGGTGTGGCACATTGGGAAGGGTAGCGAAGAGGTTATGGGAAGGGTATGGCAGTGTTGGGAAGGGGAGGGAAGACGTTACGGGAAGGGTGTGCAGCACTGGGAAGGGTTACAGAAGAGGTTACGGGAAGGGTGTGGCGGTGTTGGGAAGGGTAGGGAAGAGGTTACAGGAAGGAACTGGCAGCGTTTGGAAGGGTAGGGAATAGGTTACAGGAAGTGTGTGCAGCGTTGGGAAGGGTACAGAAGAGGTTACGGGAAGGGTGTGGCAGCGTTGGGAAGGGTAGGGAAGCGGTCACGGGAAGGATCTGGCAGCGTTGGGAAGGGTACAGAAGAGGTTACGTGAAGGATCTGGCAGCTTTGGGAAGGATAGGGAAGAGGTTACGGGAAGGGTGTGCCAGCATTGAGAAGGGTAGGGAAGAGGTTACAGGAAGGATCTGGCAGCGTTGGGAAGGGTACGGAAGAGGTTACGGGAAGGGTGTGGCAGCATTGGGAAGGGTACAGACGAGGTTACAGGAAGGGTGTGGCACATTGGGAAGGGTAGCGAAGAGGTTATGGGAAGGGTGTGGCAGTGTTGGGAAGGGGAGGGAAGAGGTTACGGGAAGGGTGTGCAGCGTTGGGAAGGGTATGGAAGAGGTTACGGGAAGGGTGTGGCAGCGTTGGGAAGGGTACAGAAGCGGTAACGGGAAGGATGTGGCAGCGTTGGGAAGGGTACAGAAGAGGTTACGGGATGGGTGTGACAGTGTTGAGAAGGGTAGGGAAGAGGTTACGGGAAGGGTGTGACACTGTTGGGAAGGGGAGGGAAGAGGTTACGGGAAGGATCTGGCAGCGTTGGGAAGGGTACAGAAGAGGTTATGGGAAGGATCTGGCAGCGTTGGGAAGGGTAGGGAAGAGGTTACAGGAAGGGTGTGGCACATTGGGAAGGGTAGCGAAGAGGTTATGGGAAGGGTATGGCAGTGTTGGGAAGGGGAGGGAAGACGTTACGGGAAGGGTGTGCAGCGTTGGGAAGGGTACAGAAGAGGTTACGGGAAGGGTGTGGCAGCGTTGGGAAGGGTAGGTAAGCGGTTACGGGAAGGATCTGGCTGCGTGGGGAAGGGTACAGAAGAGGTTACCGGAAGGATCTGGCAGCGTTGGGAAGGGTAGGGAAGAGGTTACGGGAAGGGTGTGCCAGCATTGGGAAGGGTAGGGAAGAGGTTACTGGAAGGGTGTGGCAGTGTTGGGAAGGGGACAGAAGAGGTTACGGGAAGGGTGTGCAGCGTTCTGAAGGGTATAGAAGAAGTTACGGGAAGGGTGTGGCAGCATTTGGAAGGGTAGGGAAGAGGTTACGGGAAGGGTGTGGCAGCGTTGGGAAGGGTACAGATGAGGTTACAGGAAGGGTGTGGCACATTGGGAAGGGTAGGGAAGAGTTTACGGGAAGGGTGTGGCAGTGTTGTGAAGGGGAGGGAAGAGGTTACGGGAAGGATCTGGCAGCGTTGGGAAGGGTACAGAAGAGGTTACGGGAAGGGTGTGGCAGTGTTGGGAAGGGGAAGGAAGCGGTTACGGGAAGGGTGTGGCAGCGTTGGGAAGGGTACAGAAGAGGTGACGGGAAGGATGTGGCAGCGTTGGGAAGGGTACAGAAGAAGTTACGGGAAGGGTGTGATAGCGTTGGGAAGGGAACAGAAGAGGTTACCGGATGGGTGTGACAGTGTTGGGAAGGGTAGGGAAGAGGTTTCGGGAAGGATCTTGCAGCATTGGGAAGGGTGCAGAAGAGTTTACAAGAAGGGTGTGGCAGCGTTGGGAAGGGTACAGACGAGGTTACAGGAAGGGTGTGGCAGCGTTGGGAAGGGTAGGGAAGAGGTTACGGGAAGGGTGTGGCAGTGTTGGGAAGGGGAGGGAAGAGGTTACGGGAAGGATCTGGCAGCGTTGGGAGGGGTAGGGAAGAGGTTACGGGAAGGGTGTGGCAGTTTTGGGAAGGGTACAGACGAGGTTACAGGAAGTGTGTGGCTGTGTTGGGAAGGGTAGGGAAGAGGTTATGGGAAGGGTGTGGCAGCGTTGGGAAGGGTACAGAAGAGGTTACCGGAAGGATGTGGCAGCGTTGGGAAGGGTAGGGAAGAGGTTACGGGAAGGGTGTGGCGCATTGGGAAAGGTAGGGAAGGGGTTACGGGAAGGGTGTGACAGTGTTGGGAAGGGTGGGGAAGAGGTTACTGGAAGGGTGTGGCAGCGTTGGGAAGGGTACAGAAGAGGTAACGGGAAGGATGTGGCAGCGTTGGGAAGGGTAGGGAAGAGGTTACGGGAAGGGTGTGACACTGTTGGGAAGGGGAGAGAAGAGGTTACGGGAAGGGTGTGCAGCGTTGGGAAGGGTACAGAAGAGGTTACGGGAAGGGTGTGGCAGCGTTGGGAAGGGTAGGGAAGAGGTTACAGGAAGGGTGTGCAGCATTGGGAAGGGTTACAGAAGAGGTTACGGGAAGGGTGTGGCGGTGTTGGGAAGGGTCGGGAAGAGGTTACAGGAAGGAACTGGCAGCGTTTGGAAGGGTAGGGAATAGGTTACAGGAAGGGTGTGCAGCGTTGGGAAGGGTACAGAAGAGGTTACGGGAAGGGTGTGGCAGCGTTGGGAAGGGTAGGGAAGCGGTCACGGGAAGGATCTGGCAGCGTTGGGAAGGGTACAGAAGAGGTTACGGGAAGGATCTGGCAGCATTGGGAAGGATAGGGAAGAGGTTACGGGAAGGGTGTGCCAGCATTGGGAAGGGTAGGGAAGAGGTTACAGGAAGGATCTGGCAGCGTTGGGAAGGGTAGGGAAGAGTTTACGGGAAGGGTGTGGCAGCATTGGGAAGGGTGCAGACGAGGTTACAGGAAGGGTGTGGCACATTGGGAAGGGTAGCGAAGAGGTTATGGGAAGGGTGTGGCAGTGTTGGGAAGGGGAGGGAAGAGGTTACGGGAAGGGTGTGCAGCGTTGGGAAGGGTATAGAAGAAGTTACGGGAAGGGTGTGGCAGCGTTGGGAAGGGTACAGAAGCGGTAACGGGAAGGATGTGGCAGCGTTGGGAAGGGTACAGAAGAAGTTACGGGAAGGGTGTGATAGCGTTGGGAAGGGAACAGAAGAGGTTACGGGATGGGTGTGACAGTGTTGAGAAGGGTAGGGAAGAGGTTACGGGAAGGGTGTGACACTGTTGGGAAGGGGAGGGAAGAGGTTACGGGAAGGATCTGGCAGCGTTGGGAAGGGTACAGAAGAGGTTATGGGAAGGATCTGGCAGCGTTGGGAAGGTTAGGGAAGAGGTTACGGGATGGGTGTGCCAGCATTGTGAAGGGTAGGGAAGAGGTTACAGGAAGGATCTGGCAGCGTTGCGAAGGGTAGGGAAGAGGTTACGGGAAGGGTTTGGCAGCATTGGGAAGGGTACAGACGAGGTTACAGGAAGGGTGTGGCACATTGGGAAGGGTAGCGAAGAGGTTATGGGAAGGGTATGGCAGTGTTGGGAAGGGGAGGGAAGAGGTTACGGAAAGGATCTTGCAGCGTTGGGAAGGGTGCAGAAGAGTTTACAAGAAGGGTGTGGCAGCGTTGGGAAGGGTAGGGAAGAGTTTACGGGAAGGGTGTGGCAGTGTTGGGAAGGGGAGGGAAGAGGTTACGGGAAGGGTGTGCAGTGTTGGGAAGGGTACAGAAGAGGTCACGGGAAGGATGTGGCAGCGTTGGGAAGGGTACAGAAGAAGTTACGGGAAAGGTGTGATAGCGTTGGGAAGGGTACAGAAGAGGTTACCGGATGGGTGTGACACTGTTGGGAAGGGTAGGGAAGAGGTTTCGGGAAGGATCTTGCAGCGTTGGGAAGGGTGCAGAAGAGTTTACAAGAAGGGTGTGGCAGCGTTGGGAAGGGTACAGACGAGGTTACAGGAAGGGTGTGGCACATTGGGAAGGGTAGGGAAGAGGTTACGGGAAGGGTGTGGCAGTGTTGGGAAGGGGAGGGAAGAGGTTACGGGAAGGATCTGGCAGCGTTGGGAGGGGTAGGGAAGAGGTTACGGGAAGGGTGTGGCAGATTTGGGAAGGGTACAGACGAGGTTACAGGAAGTGTGTGGCAGTGTTGGGAAGGGTAGGGAAGAGGTTACCGGAAGGATGTGGCAGCGTTGGGAAGGGTAGGGAAGAGGTTACGGGAAGGGTGTGGCACATTGGGAAAGGTAGGGAAGAGGTTACGGGAAGGGTGTGACAGCGTTGGGAAGGGTAGGGAAGAGGTTACGGGAAGGGTGTGGCAGCTTTGGTAAGGGTACAGACGAGGTTACAGGAAGGGTGTGCAGCATTGGAAAGGATACAGAAGAGGTTACAGGAAGGGTGTGGCAGTGTTGGGAAGGGTAGCGAAGAGGTTACGGGATGGATGTGGCAGCGTTGGGAAGGGTACAGAAGAGGTTACGGGAAGCGTGTGCAGCATTGGGAAGGGTTACAGAAGAGGTTCCGGGAAGGGTGTGGCGGTGTTGGGAAGGGTAGGGAAGAGGTTACAGGAAGGATCTGGCAGCGTTCGGAAAGGTAGGGAATAGGTTACAGGAAGGGTGTGCAGCGTTGGGAAGGGTACAGAAGAGGTTACGGGAAGGGTGTGGCAGCGTTGGGAAGGGTAGGAAAGCGGTTACGGGAAGGATCTGGCTGCGTTGGGAAGGGTACAGAAGAGGTTTCCGGAAGGATCTGGCAGCGTTGGGAAGGGTAGGGAAGAGGTTACGGGAAGGGTGTGCCAGCATTGGGAAGGGTAGGGAAGAGGTTACTGGAAGGGTGTGGCAGTGTTGGGAAGGGGACAGAAGAGGTTACAGGAAGGGTGTGGCACATTGGGAAGGGTAGCGAAGAGGTTATGGGAAGGGTGTGGCAGTGTTGGGAAGGGGAGGGAAGAGGTTACGGGAAGGGTGTGCAGCGTTGGGAAGGGTATAGAAGAGGTTACGGGAAGGGTGTGGCTGCATTTGGAAGGGTAGGGAGAGGTTAAGGGAAGGGTGTGGCAGCGTTGGGAAGGGTACAGAAGAGGTTACGGGAAGGATGTGGCAGCTTTGGGAAGGGTACAGAAGAAGTTACGGGAAGGGTGTGATAGCGTTGGGAAGGGAACAGAAGAGGTTACGGGATGGGTGTGACAGTGTTGGGAAGGGTAGGGAAGAGGTTACAGGAAGGGTCTGGCAGCGTTGGGAAGGGTACAGAAGAGGTTACGAGAAGGGTGTGGCAGTGTTGGGTAGGGTAGGGAAGAGGTTACGGGAAAGGTGTGGCAGTGTTGGGAAGGGTACAGAAGATGTTACGGGAAGGGTGTGGCAGCATTGGGAAAGGTACAGAAGAGGTTACGAAAAGGGTGTGATATCGTTGGGAAGGGAACAGAACAGGTTACGGGAAGGGTGTGACAGTGTTGGGAAGGGTAGGGAAGAGGTTACGGGAAGGGTGTGACAGTGTTGGGATGGGTCGGGAAGAGGTTACGGGAAGGGTGTGGCAGCGTTGGGAAGGGTACAGAAGAGGTTACAGGAAGGGTGTGGCAGCGTTGGGAAGGGGACAGAAGAGGTTACGGGAAGGGTGTGACAGCGTTGGGAAGGGTAGGGAAGAGGTTACGGGAACGGTGTGGCAGCTTTCGTAAGGGTACAGACGAGGTTACAGGAAGGGTGTGCAGCATTGGAAAGGGTACAGAAGAGGTTACAGGAAGGGTGTGGCAGTGTTGGGAAGGGTAGCGAAGAGGTTACATGAAGGGTGTGGCAGCGTTGGGAAGGGTACAGAAGATGTTACGGGAAGGGCGTGGCAGTGTTGGGAAGGGTTTGGATGAGGTTACGGGAAGGATCTGGCAGCATTGGGAAGGGTAGGGAAGAGGTTACGGGAAGGGTGTGGCAGCGTTGGGAAGGGTACAGACGGGGTTACGGGAAGGATGTGACAGCGTTGGGAAGGGTAGGGAAGAGGTTACGGGAAGGATGTGGCAACGTTGGGAAGGGTACAGAAGAGGTTACGGGAGGGGTGTGATAGCATTGGGAAGGGTAGTGAAGAGGTTACGGGAAGGGTGTGATATCATTGGGAAGGGTATGGAAGAGGTTACAGGAAGGGTGTGGCAGCGTTGGGATGGGTAGGGAAGAGGTTACAGGAAGGGTGTGCAGCATTGGGAAGGGTTGCAGAAGAGGTTACGGGAAGGGTGTGGCGGTGTTGGGAAGGGTAGGGAAGAGGTTACAGGAAGGATCTGGCAGCGTTGGGAAGGGTAGGGAATAGGTTACAGGAAGGGTGTGCAGCGTTGGGTAGTGTACAGAAGAGGTTACGGGAAGGGTGTGGCAGCGTTGGGAAGGGTTGGGAAGCGGTTACGGGAAGGATCTGGCAGCATTGGGAAGGGTACAGAAGAGGTTATGGGAAGGATCTGGCAGCGTTGGGAAGGTTAGGGAAGAGGTTACGGGAAGGGTGTGCCAGCATTGGGAAGGGTAGGGAAGAGGTTACAGGAAGGATCTGGCAGCGTTGGGAAGGGTAGGGAAGAGGTTACGGGAAGGGTGTGGCAGCATTGGGAAGGGTACAGACGAGGTTACAGGAAGGGTGTGGCACATTGGGAAGGGTAGCGAAGAGGTTATGGGAAGGGTGTGGCAGTGTTGGGAAGGGGAAGGAAGAGGTTACGGGAAGGGTGTGCAGCGTTGGGAAGGGTACAGAAGTGGTTACGGGAAGGGTGTGGCAGTGTTGGGAAGGGTAGGGAAGAGGTTACAGGAAGGGTGTGCAGCATTGGAAAGGGTTACAGAAGAGGTTACGGGAAGGGTGTGGCGGTGTTGGGAAGGGTAGGGAAGAGGTTACAGGAAGGAACTGGCAGCGTTTGGAAGGGTAGGGAATAGGTTACAGGAAGGGTGTGCAGCATTGGGAAGGGTACAGAAGAGGTTACGGGAAGGGTGTGGCAGCGTTGGGAAGGGTAGGGAAGCGGTCACGGGAAGGATCTGGCAGCGTTGGGAAGGGTACAGAAGAGGTTACGGGAAGGATCTGGCAGCGTTGGGCAGGATAGGGAAGAGGTTACGGGAAGGGTGTGCCAGCATTGGGAAGGGTAGGGAGAGGTTACAGGAAGGATCTGGCAGCTTTGGGAAGGGTAGGGAAGAGGTTACGGGAAGGGTGTGGCAGCATTGGGAAGGGTACAGACGAGGTTACAGGAAGGGTGTGGCACATTGGGAAGGGTATCGAAGAGGTTACGGGAAGGGTGTGACAATGTTGGGATGGGTTGGGAAGAGGTTACGGGAAGGGTGTGGCAGCGTTGGGAAGGGTACAGAAGAGGTTACAGGAAGGGTGTGGCAGCGTTGGGAAGGGGACAGAAGAGGTTACGGGAAGGGTGTGACAGCGTTGGGAAGGGTACAGAAGAGGTTACAGGAAGGGTGTGGCAGTGTTGGGATGGGTAGCGAAGAGGTTACGGGAAGGGTGTGGCAGCGTTGGGAAGGGTACAGACGAGGTTACGGGAAGGATGTGACAGCGTTGGGAAGGGTAGGGAAGAGGTTACGGGAAGGATGTGGCAACGTTGGGAAGGGTACAGAAGAGGTTACGGGAGGGGTGTGATAGCATTGGGAAGGGTAGTGAAGAGGTTACGGGAAGGGTGTGATATCGTTGGGAAGGGAACAGAACAGGTTACGGGAAGGGTGTGACAGTGTTGGGAAGGGTAGGGAAGAGGTTACGGGAAGGGTGTGACAGTGTTGGGATGGGTCGGGAAGAGGTTACGGGAAGGGTGTGGCAGCGTTGGGAAGGGTACAGAAGAGGTTACAGGAAGGGTGTGGCAGCGTTGGGAAGGGGACAGAAGAGGTTACGGGAAGGGTGTGACAGCGTTGGGAAGGGTAGGGAAGAGGTTACGGGAACGGTGTGGCAGCTTTCGTAAGGGTACAGACGAGGTTACAGGAAGGGTGTGCAGCATTGGAAAGGGTACAGAAGAGGTTACAGGAAGGGTGTGGCAGTGTTGGGAAGGGTAGCGAAGAGGTTACATGAAGGGTGTGGCAGCGTTGGGAAGGGTACAGAAGATGTTACGGGAAGGGCGTGGCAGTGTTGGGAAGGGTTTGGATGAGGTTACGGGAAGGATCTGGCAGCATTGGGAAGGGTAGGGAAGAGGTTACGGGAAGGGTGTGGCAGCGTTGGGAAGGGTACAGAAGGGGTTACGGGAAGGATGTGACAGCGTTGGGAAGGGTAGGGAAGAGGTTACGGGAAGGATGTGGCAACGTTGGGAAGGGTACAGAAGAGGTTACGGGAGGGGTGTGATAGCATTGGGAAGGGTAGTGAAGAGGTTACGGGAAGGGTGTGATATCATTGGGAAGGGTATGGAAGAGGTTACAGGAAGGGTGTGGCAGCGTTGGGATGGGTAGGGAAGAGGTTACAGGAAGGGTGTGCAGCATTGGGAAGGGTTGCAGAAGAGGTTACGGGAAGGGTGTGGCGGTGTTGGGAAGGGTAGGGAAGAGGTTACAGGAAGGATCTGGCAGCGTTGGGAAGGGTAGGGAATAGGTTACAGGAAGGGTGTGCAGCGTTGGGTAGTGTACAGAAGAGGTTACGGGAAGGGTGTGGCAGCGTTGGGAAGGGTTGGGAAGCGGTTACGGGAAGGATCTGGCAGCATTGGGAAGGGTACAGAAGAGGTTATGGGAAGGATCTGGCAGCGTTGGGAAGGTTAGGGAAGAGGTTACGGGAAGGGTGTGCCAGCATTGGGAAGGGTAGGGAAGAGGTTACAGGAAGGATCTGGCAGCGTTGGGAAGGGTAGGGAAGAGGTTACGGGAAGGGTGTGGCAGCATTGGGAAGGGTACAGACGAGGTTACAGGAAGGGTGTGGCACATTGGGAAGGGTAGCGAAGAGGTTATGGGAAGGGTGTGGCAGTGTTGGGAAGGGGAAGGAAGAGGTTACGGGAAGGGTGTGCAGCGTTGGGAAGGGTACAGAAGAGGTTACGGGAAGGGTGTGGCAGTGTTGGGAAGGGTAGGGAAGAGGTTACAGGAAGGGTGTGCAGCATTGGAAAGGGTTACAGAAGAGGTTACGGGAAGGGTGTGGCGGTGTTGGGAAGGGTAGGGAAGAGGTTACAGGAAGGAACTGGCAGCGTTTGGAAGGGTAGGGAATAGGTTACAGGAAGGGTGTGCAGCATTGGGAAGGGTACAGAAGAGGTTACGGGAAGGGTGTGGCAGCGTTGGGAAGGGTAGGGAAGCGGTCACGGGAAGGATCTGGCAGCGTTGGGAAGGGTACAGAAGAGGTTACGGGAAGGATCTGGCAGCGTTGGGAAGGATAGGGAAGAGGTTACGGGAAGGGTGTGCCAGCATTGGGAAGGGTAGGGAAGAGGTTACAGGAAGGATCTGGCAGCTTTGGGAAGGGTAGGGAAGAGGTTACGGGAAGGGTGGGGCAGCATTGGGAAGGGTACAGACGAGGTTACAGGAAGGGTGTGGCACATTGGGAAGGGTATCGAAGAGGTTACGGGAAGGGTGTGACAATGTTGGGATGGGTTGGGAAGAGGTTACGGGAAGGGTGTGGCAGCGTTGGGAAGGGTACAGAAGAGGTTACAGGAAGGGTGTGGCAGCGTTGGGAAGGGGACAGAAGAGGTTACGGGAAGGGTGTGACAGCGTTGGGAAGGGTACAGAAGAGGTTACAGGAAGGGTGTGGCAGTGTTGGGATGGGTAGCGAAGAGGTTACGGGAAGGGTGTGGCAGCGTTGGGAAGGGTACAGACGAGGTTACGGGAAGGATGTGACAGCGTTGGGAAGGGTAGGGAAGAGGTTACGGGAAGGATGTGGCAACGTTGGGAAGGGTACAGAAGAGGTTACGGGAGGGGTGTGATAGCATTGGGAAGGGTAGTGAAGAGGTTACGGGAAGGGTGTGATATCGTTGGGAAGGGTATAGAAGAGGTTACAGGAAGGGTGTGGCAGCGTTGGGAAGGGTAGGGAAGAGGTTACAGGAAGGGTGTGCAGCATTGGGAAGGGTTGCAGAAGAGGTTACGGGAAGGGTGTGGCGGTGTTGGGAAGGGTAGGGAATAGGTTACAGGAAGGGTGTGCAGCGTTGGGAAGGGTACAGAAGAGGTTACGGGAAGGGTGTGGCAGCGTTGGGAAGGGTAGGGAAGCGGTTACGGGAAGGATCTGGCAGCGTTGGGAAGGGTACAGAAGAGGTTATGGGAAGGATCTGGCAGCGTTGGGAAGGTTAGGGAAGAGGTTACGGGAAGGGTGTGCCAGCATTGTGAAGGGTAGGGAAGAGGTTACAGGAAGGATCTGGCAGCGTTGCGAAGGGTAGGGAAGAGGTTACGGGAAGGGTATGGCAGTGTTGGGAAGGGGAGGGAAGACGTTACGGGAAGGGTGTGCAGCGTTCGGAAGGGTACAGAAGAGGTTACGGGAAGGGTGTGGCAGCGTTGGGAAGGGTAGGGAAGCGGTTACGCGAAGGATCTGGCTGCGTTGGGAAGGGTACAGAAGAGGTTACCGGAAGGATCTGGCAGCGTTGGGAAGGGTAGGGAAAAGGTTACGGGAAGGGTGTGCCAGCATTGGGAAGGGTAGGGAAGAGGTTACTGGAAGGGTGTGGCAGTGTTGGGAAGGGGACAGAAGAGGTTACGGGAAGGGTGTGCAGCGTTCTGAAGGGTATAGAAGAAGTTACGGGAAGGGTGTGGCAGCATTTGGAAGGGTAGGGAAGAGGTTACGGGAAGGGTGTGGCAGCGTTGGGAAGGGTACAGACGAGGTTACAGGAAGGGTGTGGCACATTGGGAAGGGTAGCGACGAGGTTATGGGAAGGGTGTGGCAGTGTTGGGAAGGGGAGGGAAGAGGTTACGGGAAGGGTGTGCAGCATTGGGAAGGGTATAGAAGAGGTTACGGGAAGGGTGTGGCTGCATTTGGAAGGGTAGGGAGAGGTTAAGGGAAGGGTGTGGCAGCGTTGGGAAGGGTACAGAAGAGGTTACGGGAAGGATGTGGCAGCGTTGGGAAGGGTACAGAAGAAGTTACGAGAAGGGTGTGATAGCGTTGGGAAGGGAACAGAAGAGGTTACGGGATGGGTGTGACAGTGTTGGGAAGGGTAGGGAAGAGGTTACAGGAAGGGTCTGGCAGCGTTGGGAAGGGTACAGAAGAGGTTACAGGAAGGATCTGGCAGCATTGCGAAGGATAGGGAAGAGCTTACGGGAAGGGTGTGGCAGCGTTGGGAAGGGTACAGAAGAGGTTACGAGAAGGGTGTGGCAGTGTTGGGTAGGGAAGGGAAGAGGTTACGGGAAGGGTGTGGCAGTGTTGGGAAGGGTACAGAAGACATTACGGGAAGGGTGTGACAGCGTTGGGAAGGGTACAGAAGAGGTTACGGGAGGGGTGTGATAGCATTGGGAAGGGTCGTGAAGAGGTTACGGGAAGGGTGTGATATCGTTGGGAGGGGTATAGAAGAGGTTACAGGAAGGGTGTGGCAGCGTTGGGAAGGGTAGGGAAGAGGTTACAGGAAGGGTGTGCAGCATTGGGAAGGGTTGCAGAAGAGGTTGCGGGAAGGGTGTGGCGGTGTTGGGAAGGGTAGGGAAGAGGTTACAGGAAGGATCTGGCAGCGTTGGGAAGGGTAGGGAATAGGTTACAGGAAGGGTGTGCAGCGTTGGGAAGGGTACAGAAGAGGTTACGGGAAGGGTGTGGCAGCGTTGGGAAGGGTAGGGAAGCGGTTACGGGAAGGATCTGGCAGCGTTGGGAAGGGTACAGAAGAGGTTATGGGAAGGATCTGGCAGCGTTGGGAAGGTTAGGGAAGAGGTTACGGGAAGGGTGTGCCAGCATTGGGAAGGGTAGGGAAGAGGTTACAGGAAGGATCTGGCAGCGTTGGGAAGGGTAGGGAAGAGGTTACGGGAAGGGTGTGGCAGCATTGGGAAGGGTACAGACGAGGTTACAGGAAGGGTGTGGCACATTGGGAAGGGTAGCGAAGAGGTTATGGGAAGGGTGTGGCAGTGTTGGGAAGGGGAGGGAAGACGTTACGGGAAGGGTGTGCAGCGTTCGGAAGGGTACAGAAGAGGTTACGGGAAGGGGGTGGCAGCGTTGGGAAGGGTAGGGAAGAGGTTACAGGAAGGGTGTGCAGCACTGGGAAGGGTTACAGAAGAGGTTACGGGAAGGGTGTGGCGGTGTTGGGAAGGGTAGGGAAGAGGTTACAGGAAGGAACTGGCAGCGTTTGGAAGGGTAGGGAATAGGTTACAGGAAGTGTGTGCAGCGTTGGGAAGGGTACAGAAGAGGTTACGGGAAGGGTGTGGCAGCGTTGGGAAGGGTAGGGAAGCGGTCACGGGAAGGATCTGGCAGCGTTGGGAAGGGTACAGAAGAGGTTACGGGAAGGATCTGGCAGCGTTGGGAAGGATAGGGAAGAGGTTACGGGAAGGGTGTGCCAGCATTGGGAAGGGTAGGGAAGAGGTTACAGGAAGGATCTGGCAGCGTTGGGAAGGGTACAGACGAGGTTACAGGAAGGGTGTGGCACATTGGGAAGGGTAGCGAAGAGGTTACGGGAAGGGTGTGACAGTGTTGGGATGGGTCGGGAAGAGGTTACGGGAAGCGTGTGGCAGCGTTGGGAAGGGTACAGAAGAGGTTACAGGAAGGGTGTGGCAGCGTTGGGAAGGGTAGGGAAGAGGTTACGGGAAGGGTGTGGCAGCTTTCGTAAGGGTACAGACGAGGTTACAGGAAGGTTGTGCAGCATTGGAAAGGGTACAGAAGAGATTACAGGAAGGGTGTGGCAGCGTTGGGAAGGGTAGCGAAGAGGTTACATGAAGGGTGTGGCAGCGTTGGGAAGGATACAGAAGATGTTACGGGAAGGGCGTGGCAGTGTTGGGAAGGGTTTGGATGAGGTTACGGGAAGGGTGTGGCAGCGTTGTGAAGCGTAGGGAAGAGGTTACGGGAAGGGTGTGGCAGCGTTGGGAAGGGTACAGACGGGGTTACGGGAAGGATGTGACAGCGTTGGGAAGGGTAGGGAAGAGGTTACGGGAAGGATGTGGCCACGTTGGGAAGGGTACAGAAGAGGTTACGGGAGGGGTGTGATAGCATTGGGAAGGGTAGTGAAGAGGTTACGGGAAAGGTGTGATATCGTTGGGAAGGGTATAGAAGAGGTTACAGGAAGGGTGTGGCAGCGTTGGGAAGGGTAGGGAAGAGGTTACAGGAAGGGTGTGCAGCATTGGGAAGGGTTGCAGAAGAGGTTACGGGAAGGGTGTGCCAGCATTGGGAAGGGTAGGGAAGAGGTTACAGGAAGGATCTGGCAGCGTTGGGAAGGGTAGGGAAGAGGTTACGGGAATTGTGTGGCAGCATTGGGAAGGGTACAGACGAGGTTACAGGAAGGGTGTGGCACATTGGGAAGGGTAGCGAAGAGGTTATGGGAAGGGTGTGGCAGTGTTGGGAAGGGGAGGGAAGAGGTTACGGGAAGGGTGTGCAGCGTTGGGAAGGGTACAGAAGAGGTTACGGGAAGGGTGTGGCAGCGTTGGGAAGGGTAGGGAAGAGGTTACAGGAAGGGTGTGCAGCATTGGGAAGGGTTACAGAAGAGGTTACGGGAAGGGTGTGGCGGTGTTGGGAAGGGTCGGGAAGAGGTTACAGGAAGGAACTGGCAGCGTTTGGAAGGGTAGGGAATAGGTTACAGGAAGGGTGTGCAGCGTTGGGAAGGGTACAGAAGAGGTTACGGGAAGGGTGTGGCAGCGTTGGGAAGGGTAGGGAAGCGGTCACGGGAAGGATCTGGCAGCGTTGGGAAGGGTACAGAAGAGGTTACGGGAAGGATCTGGCAGCATTGGGAAGGATAGGGAAGAGGTTACGGGAAGGGTGTGCCAGCATTGGGAAGGGTAGGGAAGAGGTTACAGGAAGGATCTGGCAGCGTTGGGAAGGGTAGGGAAGAGTTTACGGGAAGGGTGTGGCAGCATTGGGAAGGGTACAGACGAGGTTACAGGAAGGGTGTGGCACATTGGGAAGGGTAGCGAAGAGGTTATGGGAAGGGTGTGGCAGTGTTGAGAAGGGGAGGGAAGAGGTTACGGGAAGGGTGTGCAGCGTTGGGAAGGGTATGGAAGAGGTTACGGGAAGGGTGTGGCAGCGTTGGGAAGGGTACAGAAGCGGTAACGGGAAGGATGTGGCAGCGTTGGGAAGGGTACAGAAGTTGTTACGGGAAGTGTGTGATAGCGTTGGGAAGGGAACAGAAGAGGTTACGGGATGGGTGTGACAGTGTTGAGAAGGGTAGGGAAGAGGTTACGGGAAGGGTGTGACACTGTTGGGAAGGGGAGGGAAGAGGTTACGGGAAGGATCTGGCAGCGTTGGGAAGGGTACAGAAGAGGTTATGGGAAGGATCTGGCAGCGTTGGGAAGGGTAGGGAAGAGGTTACAGGAAGGGTGTGGCACATTGGGAAGGGTAGCGAAGAGGTTATGGGAAGGGTATGGCAGTGTTGGGAAGGGGAGGGAAGACGTTACGGGAAGGGTGTGCAGCGTTGGGAAGGGTACAGAAGAGGTTACGGGAAGGGTGTGGCAGCGTTGGGAAGGGTAGGTAAGCGGTTACGGGAAGGATCTGGCTGCGTGGGGAAGGGTACAGAAGAGGTTACCGGAAGGATCTGGCAGCGTTGGGAAGGGTAGGGAAGAGGTTACGGGAAGGGTGTGCCAGCATTGGGAAGGGTAGGGAAGAGGTTACTGGAAGGGTGTGGCAGTGTTGGGAAGGGGACAGAAGAGGTTACGGGACGGGTGTGCAGCGTTCTGAAGGGTATAGAAGAAGTTACGGGAAGGGTGTGGCAGCATTTGGAAGGGTAGGGAAGAGGTTACGGGAAGGGTGTGGCAGCGTTGGGAAGGGTACAGATGAGGTTACAGGAAGGGTGTGGCACATTGGGAAGGGTAGGGAAGAGTTTACGGGAAGGGTGTGGCAGTGTTGTGAAGGGGAGGGAAGAGGTTACGGGAAGGATCTGGCAGCGTTGGGAAGGGTACAGAAGAGGTTACGGGAAGGGTGTGGCAGTGTTGGGAAGGGGAAGGAAGCGGTTACGGGAAGGGTGTGGCAGCGTTGGGAAGGGTACAGAAGAGGTCACGGGAAGGATGTGGCAGCGTTGGGAAGGGTACAGAAGAAGTTACGGGAAGGGTGTGATAGCGTTGGGAAGGGAACAGAAGAGGTTACCGGATGGGTGTGACAGTGTTGGGAAGGGTAGGGAAGAGGTTTCGGGAAGGATCTTGCAGCATTGGGAAGGGTGCAGAAGAGTTTACAAGAAGGGTGTGGCAGCGTTGGGAAGGGTACAGACGAGGTTACAGGAAGGGTGTGGCACATTGGGAAGGGTAGGGAAGAGGTTACGGGAAGGGTGTGGCAGTGTTGGGAAGGGGAGGGAAGAGGTTACGGGAAGGATCTGGCAGCGTTGGGAGGGGTAGGGAAGAGGTTACGGGAAGGGTGTGGCAGTTTTGGGAAGGGTACAGACGAGGTTACAGGAAGTGTGTGGCAGTGTTGGGAAGGGTAGGGAAGAGGTTATGGGAAGGGTGTGGCAGCGTTGGGAAGGGTACAGAAGAGGTTACCGGAAGGATGTGGCAGCGTTGGGAAGGGTAGGGAAGAGGTTACGGGAAGGGTGTGGCGCATTGGGAAAGGTAGGGAAGAGGTTACGGGAAGGGTGTGACAGTGTTGGGAAGGGTGGGGAAGAGGTTACTGGAAGGGTGTGGCAGCGTTGGGAAGGGTACAGAAGAGGTAACGGGAAGGATGTGGCAGCGTTGGGAAGGGTAGGGAAGAGGTTACGGGAAGGGTGTGACACTGTTGGGAAGGGGAGGGAAGAGGTTACGGGAAGGGTGTGCAGTGTTGGGAAGGGTATAGAAGAGGTTACGGGAAGGGTGTGGCAGCGTTGGGAAGGGTACAGAAGAAGTTACGGGAAGGGTGTGATAGCGTTGGGAAGGGAACAGAAGAGGTTACCGGATGGGTGTGACAGTGTTGGGAAGGGTAGGGAAGAGGTTTCGGGAAGGATCTTGCAGCATTGGGAAGGGTGCAGAAGAGTTTACAAGAAGGGTGTGGCAGCGTTGGGAAGGGTACAGACGAGGTTACAGGAAGGGTGTGGCACATTGGGAAGGGTAGGGAAGAGGTTACGGGAAGGGTGTGGCAGTGTTGGGAAGGGGAGGGAAGAGGTTACGGGAAGGATCTGGCAGCGTTGGGAGGGGTAGGGAAGAGGTTACGGGAAGGGTGTGGCAGTTTTGGGAAGGGTACAGACGAGGTTACAGGAAGTGTGTGGCAGTGTTGGGAAGGGTAGGGAAGAGGTTATGGGAAGGGTGTGGCAGCGTTGGGAAGGGTACAGAAGAGGTTACCGGAAGGATGTGGCAGCGTTGGGAAGGGTAGGGAAGAGGTTACGGGAAGGGTGTGGCGCATTGGGAAAGGTAGGGAAGAGGTTACGGGAAGGGTGTGACAGTGTTGGGAAGGGTGGGGAAGAGGTTACTGGAAGGGTGTGGCAGCGTTGGGAAGGGTACAGAAGAGGTAACGGGAAGGTTGTGGCAGCGTTGGGAAGGGTAGGGAAGAGGTTACGGGAAGGGTGTGACACTGTTGGGAAGGGGAGGGAAGAGGTTACAGAAAGGATCTTGCAGCGTTGGGAAGGGTGCAGAAGAGTTTACAAGAAGGGTGTGGCAGCGTTGGGAAGGGTAGGGAAGAGTTTACGCTAAGGGTGTGGCAGTGTTGTGAAGGGGAGGGAAGAGGTTACGGGAAGGATCTGGCAGCGTTGGGAAGGGTAGGGAAGAGGTTACGGGAAGGGTGTGGCAGTGTTGGGAAGGGGAGGGAAGAGGTTACGGGAAGGGTGTGCAGTGTTGGGAAGGGTACAGAAGAGGTCACGGGAAGGATGTGGCAGCGTTGGGAAGGGTACAGAAGAAGTTACGGGAAAGGTGTGATAGCGTTGGGAAGGGTACAGAAGAGGTTACCGGATGGGTGTGACAGTGTTGGGAAGGGTAGGGAAGAGGTTTCGGGAAGGATCTTGCAGCGTTGGGAAGGGTGCAGAAGAGTTTACAAGAAGGGTGTGGCAGCGTTGGGAAGGGTACAGACGAGGTTACAGGAAGGGTGTGGCACATTGGGAAGGGTAGGGAAGAGGTTACGGGAAGGGTGTGGCAGTGTTGGGAAGGGGAGGGAAGAGGTTACGGGAAGGATCTGGCAGCGTTGGGAGGGGTAGGGAAGAGGTTACGGGAAGGGTGTGGCAGATTTGGGAAGGGTACAGACGAGGTTACAGGAAGTGTGTGGCAGTGTTGGGAAGGGTAGGGAAGAGGTTACCGGAAGGATGTGGCAGCGTTGGGAAGGGTAGGGAAGAGGTTACGGGAAGGGTGTGGCACATTGGGAAAGGTAGGGAAGAGGTTACGGGAAGGGTGTGACAGTGTTGGGAAGGGTAGGGAAGAGGTTACGGGAAGGATGTGGCAGTGTTGGGAATGGTAGGGAAGAGGTTACGGTACATTTCCTGGGCTGAAATGCGTTAACTGTAATCAGAGGTCGGACAGACTAGGATTGTTCTCCCTGGAGCAGGAGAGGCTGAGGGGCAATCTGATGGAAGTTTATAAAGCAGTGAACGGCATACAGGATTGAGGGTTTTCCAGGGTCGGGATGTCAAATACTGGTGGGAGAAAATCTTTTTAGGAGGACGAGGAACAGTTTAAATGGGATAAATGGGATAAATGGTTTAAATGCCAGTCATAGAAGCACCAGATATGATGGCAACATTGAAAAAGTGCTGAGACACTGATATGAAGAGACAGGGAATTGTGGGATATGGGCCTTGTGTAGGCAGATGGGATGTGTTCGGTTGGCATCACAAAGAGCGCAGATATTGTCGCTGAAGAACCTGTTCCTGTGCTGCACTGTTTGATGGTCTCCACCATTTCTTTATCCCTCGTTTTAAAATCTTCTACTTCTGCCTAGGATGGACCCACATTTACCCTCACTGGAGGCTTCCTCTTTAGTCTCACAGAAACTTTTGCAGTCTATCTTTCTTTCTCTCTCTGAGAAGGCTGACAGACGTTTGTTATCTTTAAGAGACTCTGAAGAGAGCTATGAGAAATGCTTGGCGATGTGACGACTATTGGTCCTAAATCAAGGAAGGTGAAGTGTTGAAGTGAACAAGACTTTGAACACAATGATGTCTCGATGAAGCAAACCGTTAAAAGAAGTCATTCCCTCTTCTGATTAGAACTTGAACTTAAAATCATTGGCAGTCAACGTTATGGCTGGAGAACTTTGCAATGTGGGAACTGTCCAAACCTGGAAACCTTTATCTAGCAAGATGGGGGAAGCTGACTCCAAAAATGCATCTTGAAACAACTTCCAGGAGATTATGAAAAAAGCCGGTATGTTGAATTAACCATAGCCACTGAGTAGGTAAAAGCGAGTCTAAAAATATATCTGGTAGGATGGAAATAAGTGAGGAAAGCAATAAATCCACCGGGCTAGTATATTTTTCAGGCATTGTCTGTCCTCTTTTCTCCTACGCTGAAAAGCTTCAATCTCTCCAGCCAGCAGATGGCAGTATTCCCCCATTCCCACATCAGGGAGCATTTCAGAGGGATCGTTCAGACAGATTTGCTTCACTCTTCCATCTCATTCTCACAGCACCTCCCATCGCAACCTCAGGAGATACATCTCCTTCCCTTCTCTCTCTGTCCATTCTCAAAGGCCCCAAAAACCCTACACTTGAAACTCATTAAAACTCAATGAAATTCAACTTAAGGTAATGTATTCTAATGTGGTTTCTCCAGCAGTTTGCGTTTCACTTCAGCTTTCAGCATCTGAAGAATGCTGATTTGGTATCTCCTATATTTTTTTTATTCATTTATTGATACAGTGCAAAACAGAACCTTCAGACCCAACGAGGTCACTTCTCAGCAACCCACCAATTTAACTAATGACAGAACAATTTACAATGACCAATTAACCTACTAACCAGTACGTCTTTGGACTGTGGGAGGAAACTGGAGCACCAGGAGAGAACACATGTGTTCATGGAGAGGCCGCAGGAATTAAACTGCTATCTCGAACGTCCGGAGCTATAATAACATTGCACTAACCCCCACTAAAGTACAACAAACCCACTTTGTAGAGCATGCTCATTATCTGCGCGAGGATGACTGCAAACTTCCAGTTTCCTATCACTGTAAAGCTCACTCTCTTTCCCAATGTGACGTCTCTTTGCTTCACCCTACTCCAGTGCAGCTCCACGCAGGACAGTTCATTGTTTGCTTGTTGTAGGCCAAGAACCCATCTCTGTGGTACTCCACTGCAAACCTCCTTCCAGTCTAAATAGGACCCCTTTGTTTCAACTCTTTTTTCTGTTTTCAAGAGGGTCAGTTTTCAAACTCTCTTAACACTCTTCCTCTGATACAGTGAACTTCCATTATATACATCTGCCTCCTTGTACAAGACCTTTTGGAAATCTAAATATATCGGTATATTCTGCTCTGCCATGTACATTCAAAGAATTCACACCTTGCCAAAATTAGTTCTTCAACTCACCTGCAGTTCCTTTCCTTCTGTCTTTCTCCTTTTTTTGAACAAGGAAGAAACATTGGTCGTTCTCCAGTGTTCTGGTAATCCCCCAGAGTTGTGAAATTGTCAAGCAGAGTTCACTATCCTCCCTTTAAAGTGCTGGCAGGCAGGCAGGCAGTCAGGTTTTCTCAGATTTGGTTTATTTATCACATGTACACTGAAACGTGCAGTGAGGTGTGCTGTACTGTACAGTATGCTTGTGGCATGTTATGTTGGCACCGGAATGTGTGATGACACTGCAGCCCACAGGTCTCACCACACATTCCAGTGCCAACGTAGCATGCCCACAATACAACACAGCAAAACAAGCCCCTTTACCACACGCTCTCACAGGCCACCTCCCGGCCTCCATTTCTTGGCCTGGAGTCTCAGACTTCGGGCCTGCAACTTCCAGTCCCTGGCCCAGACTGGCAAACAGTAGGCCGCTGACTAATGGACAAGCCAAATACAGGGCTTCGGCCCTTGGGCCTCTAACTCCAGACTTGCCTTAACCTCCAGACTTCACCGACCTCTGGGTATCGCCAATCACAGGTTTGACCTTTCAGGCTTCGACTTCCAGTCTCCCACAGACCTCCAACACCGCTGACCTGGGGATTAACCAGCCCTCGTGACTCCTGTCTGTATGAACATCCAACCCAGAAATTGCCAATCTGTGGATTGTTGGTCTCCATCCTCACCTGCCCACCTGACCTTCGGGATCACAGGTTTAGCCTTCGGGCCTCAGACCCAGGGCTTGCTGATCATGGGTTTGACCCTTGGGCCTTGACTTACAGACTTGCATGGGCCTCTGAGCCTGCAACTGATCGACTTGTGCTGCCCTGTAGACTTGCCTGCATTTAGTGAGTTTCTCCAACACTTCATCCCTTGTAGCCAAGTTTTGTCAGTTCCACACACTAATTTGAAATGAGCCCATCAGATATCTTCGAGATATTAGTAGTTTTCCAAGGTGAAGATTGATGCAAAAAAATATATTCCTCATGTCTGCTGCTATTAAGTCACCAGCCTTCTTCTCTGGAGGCCCCACATTTACCTTAGATGCCCTCATCCTATTCATACCTCCATAGAAACTCTTATTGTTCATCTTTATAGAATATACAAGTATTCTCTCAAAATTTATTTTCTCCCTTCTTATGAACTTATTAGTCCTGATGCAAGAACCTTAAAACTTCACTGTCTACCACATTGTAAGCCCAGTTTGGTATAGGTATTCAGATTGTCACCTGTGCTGAGAAACAGTGGAAAACTTGTCCTGCATACTGTTCATACAGATGAAATCATTGAGGTAGAATGGAAATAACGAGTGGACCTGCAGGGAGCATCTTGCATTGACTTGGCACACTCCAGTTTCACCCAGGTTTGATTTATCCCATTTCACCTTCTCGATACCTGTGCTAACACAATCCTCTCTTACATTGCTACAGCATCTATCGTATCAGCTGTCTTCCACCCTGCAAAACTTCCTTATTCTTCTTTCCTCCACTCATCTTTCCCCAGTTTTATCCAATAATCCAGTGCCTTTTTTTAGAAACATAAGAAATAGGAGCAGGAGTCAGCCATCTGGCCCATTGAGTCAGCTCCAATGTTCAATAAGATCATGGCTGATCTAGGTGTTCGTCCATCGTCGTCGATGAGGACCTCGACACCATTATGATGTGAGGGAGAGTTGCTCAGCGTCTGCCTCACTTCCTCTTCCCGATTCCCATCTGGATCCAGTGGCAAGACAGAGTCGAGATGGCTGGAGATGGGACTAGACGCAGTGGATGACCAGGACATCTATGTGTCTTGTCCTGCTCTACACGTTCCACGACGCTTGCAGAGACGGCCTTCTTGACCGTTGGACCTTCCATTGGTCTCGTCCACTCAGTCCGCCGGAGTCTGTCTTCACATGCTGGGATAGGCAACTCCCTATCTCACCGAGGGTTTGAGACCCGTCGGCTACCCTCACCTGGTTTAGCCGGCTTGTCGAAGCCATTGCCCGGGGTGTGGCCGCTGTCGCATGCAAACAGCTACGGGGAGCCACAGGTGAGAGCTGAGTGCCAGGTGGGAACCAAAGGTGGACTAACCACCTTGAAAAGGACACGACATGTTCTCCCACCAGAGGTGCTACCCCTCCCTGACACCCCATGACTGATCTAGCCCTGTACACACCTCCACCTGCCTGCCTTTACCCCCTTGACCCTTAATTCCCCTGCATGCAAAAATCTATCTGAGTCTTATATATATTTAATTAGGTAGCCTCTATTGCTTCCCTGGGGAGAGGATTTCACAGATACACAACTCTGTGGGAAAAGCAATTCCTGCTTATCTGTATTATAAATCTACACCCCACCTCCCCGAGGCTACGTCCCCTACTTATAATCTCACCTACAAATGGAAGCAACTTTCCTGCCTCTATATTAACTAACGCCTTCATAATTTTATGTTTCAATAAGATCTCCTCTCATTGTTCTGAATTCTAGTCAGTACAGTCCCAGGCGACTCACTTTCTCCCCAAAGGCTAACCCCTTATCTCTGGAATTAGCCTAGTGAACATCCTCTTCACAGCCTCCAAACCCTGTGTATCATTGCTCTGTAAGGAGAGCAGAACTGTACACAGTACTCCAGGTGCGGTCTCACCAGTACCCTGTACAATCACAGCATAACCTTGCTGCTCTTAAATTCAATCTCTCCAGCAATGAAGGCCAGCGTTCCATTTGCCTTCTTGATAGTGTGTTGCACCTGCAAAACAGATCTTTTGTGACTCATGCACAAGCACTCCCAAGTCCCTCTGCACAGCAGCATGCTGTAATCTTTCACCATGTGAACAATAATCTGATCTATTTTTGCTTCCAAAGTGGATGACCTGACATTTACTAACGTTATACTCCATCTGCTGGACCCTTGCCCACTTTTTTTTAGGCATCCGTTAGTCTCGTGAGACCATGGATTTGCGCCTTGGCAGGTTTCCAGGGCACAGACCTGGGCAAGGTTGTATGGAAGACCGGCAGTTGCCCATGCTGTAAGTCTCCCCTCTCCAAGCCACCAATGTTGTCCAAGGGAAGGCCATTAGGACCCATACAGCTTGGCACCGGTGTCGTCACAGTCTCTTAACCTTAGGGAAAACAGTAAGGGCAACAGATACACAATCCGGTGAAGCAGACCGAGTCTGGGGAATAGACCCACAGTGAGCAAAGGGAGCACAAGAGACCAGCGATGAGTAAAGGGAGAGTGGGAAATGGCAATCAGAAAGCATTCCGGTCAAATGTGAAGAGTGTCTGGGAAACTGTGTTCAGTGACTAAAACAAAGGCCCACTGAGTTTATGTGACAACTTGGTTTCAAGTTCCTTCATGGTTAGTAAACTATGCAGAAATCTAACTATAATAATGCATTAAGTATATCCTTTATCTGTTACATGAGAATTCCATGGAGGGTGCCACTCACCCATGCAATGTGCACCCTGAACATTGTGACAGCTGTAAGGAGTAGCCCTGCTCTCGGAGCTCACAGGTGTAGCCCTGCTCTCGGTGGTCACAGGTGAAGGAAGGGTCCCCGGTGGTTACAGGTGCAGGAAGGGTCGCCGGTGGTTACAGGTGCAGGAAGGGCCCTCGGTGGTTACAGGTGCAGGAAGGGCCCTCGGTGGTTACAGGTGCAGGAAGGGTCCCCGGTGGTTACAGGTGCAGGAAGGGTCCCCGGTGGTTACAGGTGCAGGAAGGGTCCCCGGTGGTTACAGGTGCAGGAAGGGTCCTCGGTGGTTACAGGTGCAGGAAGGGCCCTCGGTGGTTACAGGTGCAGGAAGGGTCCCCGGTTGTTACAGGTGCAGGAAGGGTCCCCGGTGGATACAGGTGCAGGAAGGGTCGCCGGTGGTTACAGGTGCAGGAAGGGTCCTCGGTGGTTACAGGTGCAGGAAGGGCCCTTGGTGGTTACAGGTGCAGGGAGGGTCCCTGGTGGTTACAGTGCAGGAAGGGTCCTCAGGGGTTACAGGTGAAGGAAGGGTCCTCGGTGGCTACAGGTACAGGAAGGGTCCTCGGTGGTTACAGGTGTAGGAAGGGTCCTCGGTGGTTACAGGTGAAGGAAGGGCCCTCGGTGGTTACAGGTGTAGGAAGGGTCTCCGGTGGTTACAGGTGCAGGAAGGGTCCACGGTGGTTACAGGTGCAGGAAGGGTCCCCTGGTGGTTACAGGTGTAGGAAGGGCCCTTTGTGGTTACAGGTGCAGGAAGAGCCCTCGGTGGTTACAGGTGTAGGAAGGGTCCTCGGTGGTTACAGGTGTAGGAAGGGTCCCGGGTGGTTACAGGTGCAGGAAGAGCCCTCGGTGGTTACAGGTGTAGGAAGGGTCCTCCGTGGTTACAGGTGAAGGAAGGGTCGCCGGTGGTTACAGGTGCAGGAAGTGTCCCCGGTGGTTACGGGTGTAGGAAGGGTCCCGGGTGGTTACAGGTGCAGGAAGAGCCCTCGGTGGTTACAGGTGCAGGAAGGGTCCCAGCTGGTTACAGGTGTAGGAAGGGTCCTCGGTGGTTACAGGTGCAGAAAGTGTCCCCGGTGGTTACAGGTGTAGGTTACAGGTGCAGGAAGGGTCCCTGGTTGTACAGGTGTAGGAAGGGGCCCTGGTGATTACAGGTGTAAGTTACAGGTGTAGGAAGGGTCCTCGGTGGTTACAGGTATAAGAAGGGTCCTGGGTGGTTACCGGTGCAGGAAGGGTCCCCAGTGGTTACAAGTGTAGGTTACAGGTGTAGGAAGGGTCCCTGGTGGTTACAGGTGCAGGAAGGGCCCTCGGTGGTTACAGGAGAAGGAAGGGTCCCCGGTGGTTACAGGTGCAGGTTACAGGTGTAGGAAGGGTCCCCGGTGGTTACAGGTGTAGGAAGCGCCCTCAGTGGTTACAGGTGTAGGAAGGGCCCTCGGAGGTTACAGGTGCAGGAAGGGTCCCAGGTGGTTACAGGTGTAGGAAGGGTCCCTGGTGGTTACAGGTGTAGGAAGGGTCCCTGGGGGTTTACAGGTGTAGGAAGGGTCCCCGGTGGTTACAGGTGTAGGAAGGGTCCCTGGTGGTTACAGGTGTAGGAAGGGTCCCTGGTGGTTACAGGTATATGAAGGGCCCCCGGTGGTTACAGGTGTAGGAAGGGTCCCCGGTGGTTACAGGTGTAGGAAGGGTCCCCGGTGGTTACAGGTGCAGGAAGGGTCCCCGGTGGTTACAGGTGCAGGAAGGGTCCCCGGTGGTTATAGGTGCAGGAAGGGTCCCCGGTGGTTACAGGTGCAGGAAGGGTCCTCGGTGGTTACAGGTGCAGGAAGGGTCCCCGGTGGTTACAGGTGTAGGAAGGGTCCCTGGTGGTTACAGGTGTAGGAAGGGCCCCCGGTGGTTACAGGTGTAGGAAGGGTCCCTGGTGGTTACAGGTGTAGGAAGGGTCCCTGGTGGTTACAGGTATAGGAAGGGCCCCCGGTGGTTACAGGTGTAGGAAGGGTCCCCGGTGGTTACAGGTGCAGGAAGGGCCCTCGGTGGTTACAGGTGCAGGAAGGGTCCCCGGTGGTTACAGGTGTAGGAAGGGTCCCAGTGGTTACAGGTGTATGAAGGGTCGCCGGTGGTTACAGGTGCAGGAAGGGTCCCGGTGGTTACAGGTGTAGGAAGGGTCCCCGGTGGTTATAGGTGTAGGAAGGGTCCCTGGTGGTTACAGGTGTAGGAAGGGTCCCTGGTGGTTTACAGGTATATGAAGGGCCCCCGGTGGTTACAGGTGTAGGAAGGGTCCCTGGTGGTTACAGGTATATGAAGGGTCCCCGGTGGTTACAGGTGTAGGAAGGGTCCCCGGTGGTTACAGGTGTAGGAAGGGTCCCTGGTGGTTACAGGTGTAGGAAGGGTCCCTGGTGGTTACAGGTATATGAAGGGCCCCCGGTGGTTACAGGTGCAGGAAGGGTCCCCGGTGGTTACAGGTGTAGGAAGGGCCCCGGTGGTTACAGGTGTAGGAAGGGTCCCTGGTGGTTACAGGTTTAGGAAGGGTCCCTGGGGGTTTACAGGTATATGAAGGGCCCCCGGTGGTTACAGGTGTAGGAAGGGTCCCTGGTGGTTACAGGTATATGAAGGGTCCCCGGTGGTTACAGGTGTAGGAAGGGTCCCCGGTGGTTACAGGTGTAGGAAGGGTCCCTGGTGGTTACAGGTGTAGGAAGGGTCCCTGGTGGTTACAGGTATATGAAGGGCCCCCGGTGGTTACAGGTGCAGGAAGGGTCCCCGGTGGTTACAGGTGTAGGAAGGGTCCTCGGTGGTTACAGGTGCAGGAAGGGCCCTCGGTGGTTATAGGTGCAGGAAGGGTCCCCGGTGGTTATAGTTGCAGGAAGGGTCCCCGGTGGTTATAGGTGCAGGAAGGGTCCTCGGTGGTTACAGGTGCAGGAAGGGTCCCCGGTGGTTACAGGTGCAGGAAGGGTCCTCGGTGGTTATAGGTGCAGGAAGGGTCCTCGGTGGTTACAGGTTTAGGAAGGGTCCCCGGTGGTTACAGGTGTAGGTTACAGGTATGTGAAGGGTCCTCGGTGGTAACAGGTGCAGGAAGGGCCCTCGGTGGTTACAGGTGCAGGAAGGGCCCTCGGTGGTTACAGGTGCAGGAAGGGTCCCTGGTGGTTGCAGGTGTAGGAAGGGTCCTCGGTGGTTACAGGTGCAGGAAGGGTCCCCGGTGGTTACAGGTGCAGGAAGGGTCCCCGGTGGTTACAGGTGCAGGAAGGGTCCCCGGTGGTTACAGGTGCAGGAAGGGCCCTCGGTGGTTACAGGTGCAGGAAGGGTCCCCGGTGGTTACAGGTGTAGGAAGGGTCCCTGGTGGTTACAGGTATATGAAGGGCCCCCGGTGGTTACAGGTGTAGGAAGGGTCCCTGGTGGTTACAGGTGTAGGAAGGGTCCCTGGTGGTTACAGGTATATGAAGGGCCCCCGGTGGTTACAGGTGTAGGAGGGGTCCCCGGTGGTTACAGGTGCAGGAAGGGCCCTCGGTGGTTACAGGTGCAGGAAGGGTCCCCGGTGGTTACAGGTGTAGGAAGGGTCCTCGGTGGTTACAGGTGCAGGAAGGGTCCCCGGTGGTTACAGGTGTAGAAAGGGTCCTCGGTGGTTACAGGTGCAGTAAGGGCCCTCGGTGGTTACAGGTACAGGAAGGGTCCCCGGTGGTTACAGGTGTAGGAAGGGTCCCTGGTGGTTACAGGTATATGAAGGGCCCCCGGTGGTTACAGGTGTAGGAAGGGTCCCTGGTGGTTACAGGTGTAGGAAGGGTCCCTGGTGGTTACAGGTGTATGAAGGGCCCCCGGTGGTTACAGGTGTAGGAAGGGTCCCTGGTGGTTACAGGTGTAGGAAGGGTCGCCGGTGGTTACATGTGCAGGAAGAGCCCTCGGTGGTTACAGGTGTAGGAAGGGTCCTCGGTGGTTACAGGTGTAGAAAGGGTCCTCGGTGGTTACAGGTGAAGGAAGGGCCCTCGGTGTTTACAGGTGCAGGAAGAGCCCTCGGTGGTTACAGGTGCAGGAAGGGTCCCCGGTGGTTACAGGTGTAGGTTACAGGTGTAGGAATGGTCCCCGGTGGTTACAGGTGTAGGTTACAGGTGAAGGAAGGGTCCCCGGTGGTTACAGGTGCAGGAATGGTCCCTGGTGGTTACAGGTGTAGGAAGGGTCCCCGGTGGTTACAGGTGCAGGAAGGGCCCTCTGTGGTTACAGGGGAAGGAAGGGTCCCTGGTGGTTACAGGTGTAGGAAGGGCCCTCGGTGGTTACAGGGGGAGGAAGGGTCCCTGGTGGTTACAGGTGTAGGAAGGGCCCTCGGTGGTTACAGGGGGAGGAAGGGTCCCTGGTGGTTACAGGTTCAGGAAGGGTCCTCGGTGGTTACAGGTGCAGGAAGGGTCCCCGGTGGTTACAGGTGAAGGAACGGTACCCGGTGGTTACAGGTGTAGGTTACAGGTGTAGGAAGGGTCTCCGGTGGTTACAGGTGCAGGAAGGGTCCCTGGTGGTTACAGCTGCAGGAAGGGCCCTCGTTGGTTACAGGTGTAGGAAGGGTCCCCGGTGGTTACAGGTGCAGGAAGGGTCCCCGGTGGTTACAGGTGAAGGAAGGGTCCCTGGTGGTTGCAGGTGTAGGAAGGGACCTCGGTGGTTACAGGTGTAGGAAGGGTCTCTGGTGGTTACAGGTGTAGGAAGGGTCCACGGTGGTTACAGGTGTAGGAAGGGTCCTCGGTGGTTACAGGTGTAGGAAGGGTCCCAGGTGGTTACAGGTGCAGGAAGAGCCCTCGGTGGTTACAGGTGCAGGAAGGGTCCCAGCTGGTTGCAGGTGTAGGAAGGGTCCTCGGTGGTTACAGGTGTAGGAAGGGTCCCCGGTGGTTACAGGTGTAGGAAGGGTCCCGGGTGGTTACAGGTGCAGAAAGAGCCCTCGGTGGTTACAGGTGCAGGAAGGGTCCCGGGTGGTTACAGGTGTAGGAAGGGTCCCCGGTGGTTACAGGTGTAGGAAGGGTCCTCGGTGGTTACAGGTGAAGGAAGGGTCCCCGGTGGTTACAGGTGCAGGAAGGGTCCCTGGTGGTTACAGGTGTAGGAAGGGTCCCTGGTGGTTACAGGTGCAGGAAGGGCCCTCGGTGGTTACAGGTGTAGGAAGGGTCCTCGGTGGTTACAGGTGTAGGAAGGGTCCCTGGTGGTTACAGGTGTAGGAAGGGTCCCCGGTGGTTACAGGTGCAGGAAGGGTCCTCGGTGGTTACAGGTGGTGGTTACAGGTGTAGGAAGGGTCCCCGGTGGTTACAGGTGCAGGAAGGGTCCTCGGTGGTTACAGGTGCAGGAAGGGTCCCCGGTGGTTACAGGTGTAGGAAGGGTCCCCGGTGGTTACAGGTGTAGGAAGGGTCCTCGGTGGTTACAGGTGCAGGAAAGGTCCCCAGTGGTTACAGGTATAGGTTACAGGTGCAGGAAGGGTCCCCGGTTGTACAGGTGTACGAAGGGGACCTGGTGGTTACAGGTGTAAGTTACAGGTGTAGGAAGGGTCCCTGGTGGTTACAGGTGTAGGAAGGGTCCTCCGTGGTTACAGGTGAAGGAAGGGTCGCCGGTGGTTACAGGAGCAGGAAGTGTCCCCGGTGGTTACAGGTGTAGGAAGGGTCCCTGGTGGTTACAGGTGCAGGAAGAGCCCTCGGTGGTTACAGGTGTAGGAAGGGTCCTTGGTGGTTACAGGTGTAGGAAGGGTCCTCCGTGGTTACAGGTGAAGGAAGGGTCGCCGGTGGTTACAGGAGCAGGAAGTGTCCCCGGTTGTACAGGTGTAGGAAGGGGCCCTGGTGGTTACAGGTGTAAGTTACAGGTGTAGGAAGGGTCCTTGGTGGTTACAGGTGTAGGAAGGGTCCTGAGTGGTTACCGGTGCAGGAAGGGTCCCCAGTGGTTACAGGTGTAGGTTACAGATGTAGGAAGGGTCCCTGGTGGTTACAGGTGCAGGAAGGGCCCTCGGTGGTTACTGGAGAAGGAAGGGTCCCCGGTGGTTACAGGTGCAGGTTACAGGTGTAGGAAGGTTCCCAGGTGGTTACAGGTGTAGGAAGCGCCCTCAGTGGTTACAGGTGTAGGAAGGGCCCTCGGAGGTTACAGGTGCAGGAAGTGCCCTCGGTGGTTACAGGTGCAGGAAGGGTCCCGGGTGGTTACAGGTGTAGGAAGGGTCCCCGGTGGTTACAGGTGCAGGAAGGGTCCCCGGTGGTTACAGGTGTAGGAAGGGTCCCCGGTGGTTACAGGTGTAGGAAGGGTCCTCGGTGGTTACAGGTGCAGGAAATGTCCCCAGTGGTTACAGGTATAGGTTACAGGTGCAGGAAGGGTCCCCGGTTGTGCAGGTGTAGGAAGGGGCCCTGGTGGTTACAGGTGTAAGTTACAGGTGTAGGAAGGGTCCTTGGTGGTTACAGGTGTAGGAAGGGTCCTCCGTGGTTACAGGTGAAGGAAGGGTCGCCGGTGGTTACAGGAGCAGGAAGTGTCCCCGGTGGTTACGGGTGTAGGAAGGGTCCCAGGTGGTTACAGGTGCAGGAAGAGCCCTCGGTGGTTACAGGTGCAGGAAGGGTCCCAGCTGGTTACAGGTGTAGGAAGGGTCCTCGGTGGTTACACGTGCAGGAAGTGTCCCCGGTGGTTACAGGTGTAGGAAGGGTCCCGGGTGGTTACAGGTATAGGAAGGGTCCCGGGTGGTTACAGGTGCAGGAAGTGCCCTCGGTGGTTACAGGTGCAGGAAGGGTCCCGGGTGGTTACAGGTGTAGGAAGGATCCCCGGTGGTTACAGGTGCAGGAAGGGTCTCCGGTGGTTACAGGTGTAGGAAGGGTCCCCGGTGGTTACAGGTGTAGGAAGGGTCCTCGGTGGTTACAGGTGTAGGAAGGGTCCTCGGTGGTTACAGGTGCAGGAAATGTCCCCAGTGGTTACAGGTATAGGTTACAGGTGCAGGAAGGGTCCCCGGTTGTACAGGTGTAGGAAGGGGCCCTGGTGGTTACAGGTGTAAGTTACAGGTGTAGGAAGGGTCCTTGGTGGTTACAGGTGTAGGAAGGGTCCTCCGTGGTTACAGGTGAAGGAAGGATCGCCGGTGGTTACAGGAGCAGGAAGTGTCCCCGGTGGTTACGGGTGTAGGAAGGGTCCCAGGTGGTTACAGGTGCAGGAAGAGCCCTCGGTGGTTACAGGTGCAGGAAGGGTCCCAGCTGGTTACAGGTGTAGGAAGGGTCCTCGGTGGTTACACGTGCAGGAAGTGTCCCCGGTGGTTACAGGTGTAGGAAGGGTCCCGGGTGGTTACAGGTGTAGGAAGGGTCCCGGGTGGTTACAGGTGCAGAAAGAGCCCTCGGTGGTTACAGGTGCAGGAAGGGTCCCGGGTGGTTACAGGTGTAGGAAGGGTCCCCGGTGGTTACAGGTGCAGGAAGGGTCCCCGGTGGTTACAGGTGTAGGAAGGGTCCCCGGTGGTTACAGGTGCAGGAAGGGTCCTCGGTGGTTACAGGTGCAGGAAGGGTCCTCGGTGGTTACAGGTGCAGGAAGGGTCCCCGGTGGTTACAGGTGTAGGTTACAGGTGTAGGAAGGGTCCCTGGTGGTTACAGGTGCAGGAAGGGCCCTCGGTGGTTACAGGTGTAGGAAGGGTCCCCGGTGGTTACAGGTGTAGGAAGGGTCCTCGGTGGTTACAGGTGTAGGAAGGGTCCCAGGTGGTTACAGGTGTAGGAAGGGCCCTCAGTGGTTACAGGTGTAGGAAGGGCCCTCGGTGGTTACAGGTGCAGGAAGTGCCCTCGGTGGTTACAGGTGCAGGAAGGGTCCCGGGTGGTTACAGGTGTAGGAAGGATCCCCGGTGGTTACAGGTGCAGGAAGGGTCTCCGGTGGTTACAGGTGTAGGAAGGGTCCCCGGTGGTTACAGGTGTAGGAAGGGTCCTCGGTGGTTACAGGTGCAGGAAATGTCCCCAGTGGTTACAGGTATAGGTTACAGGTGCAGGAAGGGTCCCCGGTTGTACAGGTGTAGGAAGGGGCCCTGGTGGTTACAGGTGTAAGTTACAGGTGTAGGAAGGGTCCTTGGTGGTTACAGGTGTAGGAAGGGTCCTCCGTGGTTACAGGTGAAGGAAGGGTCGCCGGTGGTTACAGGAGCAGGAAGTGTCCCCGGTGGTTACGGGTGTAGGAAGGGTCCCAGGTGGTTACAGGTGCAGGAAGAGCCCTCGGTGGTTACAGGTGCAGGAAGGGTCCCAGCTGGTTACAGGTGTAGGAAGGGTCCTCGGTGGTTACACGTGCAGGAAGTGTCCCCGGTGGTTACAGGTGTAGGAAGGGTCCCGGGTGGTTACAGGTGTAGGAAGGGTCCCGGGTGGTTACAGGTGCAGGAAGTGCCCTCGGTGGTTACAGGTGCAGGAAGGGTCCCGGGTGGTTACAGGTGTAGGAAGGATCCCCGGTGGTTACAGGTGCAGGAAGGGTCTCCGGTGGTTACAGGTGTAGGAAGGGTCCCCGGTGGTTACAGGTGTAGGAAGGGTCCTCGGTGGTTACAGGTGTAGGAAGGGTCCTCGGTGGTTACAGGTGCAGGAAATGTCCCCAGTGGTTACAGGTATAGGTTACAGGTGCAGGAAGGGTCCCCGGTTGTACAGGTGTAGGAAGGGGCCCTGGTGGTTACAGGTGTAAGTTACAGGTGTAGGAAGGGTCCTTGGTGGTTACAGGTGTAGGAAGGGTCCTGAGTGGTTACCGGTGCAGGAAGGGTCCCCAGTGGTTACAGGTGTAGGTTACAGATGTAGGAAGGGTCCCTGGTGGTTACAGGTGCAGGAAGGGCCCTCGGTGGTTACTGGAGAAGGAAGGGTCCCCGGTGGTTACAGGTGCAGGTTACAGGTGTAGGAAGGGTCCCAGGTGGTTACAGGTGTAGGAAGCGCCCTCAGTGGTTACAGGTGTAGGAAGGGCCCTCGGAGGTTACAGGTGCAGGAAGGGTCCCTGGTGGTTACAGGTGTAGGAAGGGTCGCCGGTGGTTACAGGTGTAGGAAGGGTCCCCGGTGGTTACAGGTGCAGGAAGGGTCCCGGGTGGTTACAGGTGCAGGAAGGGTCCCCGGTGGTTACAGGTGCAGGAAGGGTCCCAGGTGGTTACAGGTGTAGGAAGGGTCCCTCGGTGGTTACAGGTATGTGAAGGGTCCTCGGTGGTTACAGGTGTAGGAAGGGTCCCTGGTGGTTACAGGTGTAGGAAGGGTCCCCGGTGGTTACAGGTGCAGGAAGGGCCCCCGGTGGTTACAGGTGTAGGAAGGGTCCCCGGTGGTTACAGGTGTAGGAAGGGTCCCTGGTGGTTACAGGTGTAGGAAGGGTCCCTGGTGGTTACAGGTGCAGGAAGGGCCCTCGGTGGTTACAGGTGCAGGAAGGGTCCCCGGTGGTTACAGGTGTAGGAAGGGCACTCGGTGGTTACAGGGGGAGGAAGGGTCCTCGGTGGTTACAGGTGTACGAAGGGTCCCTGGTGGTTACAGGTGTAGGAAGGGCCCTCGGAGGTTACAGGTGGAGGAAGGGTCCCTGGTGGTTACAGGTGTAGGAAGGGTCCCTGGTGGTTACAGGTGCAGGAAGGGCCCTCGGTGGTTACAGGTGAAGGAAGGGTCCTCGGTGGTTACAGGTGAAGGAAGGGCCCTCGGTGGTTACAGGTGTAGGAAGGGTCCCTGGTGGTTACAGGTGTAGGAAGGGTCCCCGGTGGTTTCAGGTGTAGAAAGGGCCTTTGGTGGTTACAGGGGGAGGAAGGGTCCTCGGTGGTTACAGGTGTAGGAAGGGTCCCTGGTGGTTACAGGTGCAGGAAGGGCCCTCGGTGGTTACAGGTGTAGGAAGGGTCCCTGGTGGTTACAGGTGCAGGAAGGGCCCTCTGTGGTTACAGGGGGAGGAAGGGTCCCTGGTGGTTACAGGTGTAGGAAGGGTCCTCGGTGGTTACAGGTGTAGGAAGTGTCCTCGGTGGTTACAGGTGCAGGAAATGTCCCCAGTGGTTACAGGTATAGGTTACAGGTGCAGGAAGTGTCCCCGGTTGTACAGGTGTAGGAAGGGGCCCTGGTGGTTACAGGTGTAAGTTACAGGTGTAGGAAGGGTCCCCGGTGGTTACAGGTGTAGGAAGGGTCCCGGGTGGTTACAGGTATAGGAAGGGTCCCGGGTGGTTACAGGTGCAGGCAGTGCCCTCGGTGGTTACAGGTGCAGGAAGGGTCCCGGGTGGTTACAGGTGTAGGAAGGATCCCCGGTGGTTACAGGTGCAGGAAGGGTCTCCGGTGGTTACAGGTGTAGGAAGGGTCCCCGGTGGTTACAGGTGTAGGAAGGGTCCTCGGTGGTTACAGGTGTAGGAAGGGTCCTGAGTGGTTACCGGTGCAGGAAGGGTCCCCAGTGTTTACAGGTGTAGGTTACAGATGTAGGAAGGGTCCCTGGTGGTTACAGGTGCAGGAAGGGCCCTCGGTGGTTACTGGAGAAGGAAGGGTCCCCGGTGGTTACAGGTGCAGGTTACAGGTGTAGGAAGGTTCCCAGGTGGTTACAGGTGTAGGAAGCGCCCTCAGTGGTTACAGGTGTAGGAAGGGCCCTCGGAGGTTACAGGTGCAGGAAGTGCCCTCGGTGGTTACAGGTGCAGGAAGGGTCCCGGGTGGTTACAGGTGTAGGAAGGATCCCCGGTGGTTACAGGTGCAGGAAGGGTCTCCGGTGGTTACAGGTGTAGGAAGGGTCCCCGGTGGTTACAGGTGTAGGAAGGGTCCTCGGTGGTTACAGGTGCAGGAAATGTCCCCAGTGGTTACAGGTATAGGTTACAGGTGCAGGAAGGGTCCCCGGTTGTGCAGGTGTAGGAAGGGGCCCTGGTGGTTACAGGTGTAAGTTACAGGTGTAGGAAGGGTCCTTGGTGGTTACAGGTGTAGGAAGGGTCCTCCGTGGTTACAGGTGAAGGAAGGGTCGCCGGTGGTTACAGGAGCAGGAAGTGTCCCCGGTGGTTACGGGTGTACGAAGGGTCCCAGGTGGTTACAGGTGCAGGAAGAGCCCTCGGTGGTTACAGGTGCAGGAAGGGTCCCAGCTGGTTACAGGTGTAGGAAGGGTCCTCGGTGGTTACACGTGCAGGAAGTGTCCCCGGTGGTTACAGGTGTAGGAAGGGTCCCGGGTGGTTACAGGTATAGGAAGGATCCGGGTGGTTACAGGTGCAGGAAGTGCCCTCGGTGGTTACAGGTGCAGGAAGGGTCCCGGGTGGTTACAGGTGTAGGAAGGATCCCCGGTGGTTACAGGTGCAGGAAGGGTCTCCGGTGGTTACAGGTGTAGTAAGGGTCCCCGGTGGTTACAGGTGTAGGAAGGGTCCTCGGTGGTTACAGGTGTAGGAAGGGTCCTCGGTGGTTACAGGTGCAGGAAATGTCCCCAGTGGTTACAGGTATAGGTTACAGGTGCAGGAAGGGTCCCCGGTTGTACAGGTGTAGGAAGGGGCCCTGGTGGTTACAGGTGTAAGTTACAGGTGTAGGAAGGGTCCTTGGTGGTTACAGGTGTAGGAAGGGTCCTGAGTGGTTACCGGTGCAGGAAGGGTCCCCAGTGGTTACAGGTGTAGCTTACAGATGTAGGAAGGGTCCCTGGTGGTTACAGGTGCAGGAAGGGCCCTCGGTGGTTACTGGAGAAGGAAGGGTCCCCGGTGGTTACTAGTGCAGGTTACAGGTGTAGGAAGGTTCCCATGTGGTTATAGGTGTAGGAAGCGCCCTCAGTGGTTACAGGTGTAGGAAGGGCCCTCGGAGGTTACAGGTGCAGGAAGGGTCCCTGGTGGTTAGAGGTGTAGGGTGGGTCGCTGGTGGATACAGGTGTATGAAGGGTCGCCGGTGGTTACAGGTGCAGGAAGGGTCCCGGTGGTTATAGGTGTAGGAAGGGTCCTTGGTGGTTACAGGTGCAGGAAGGGTCCCAGGTGGTTACAGGTGTAGGTTACAGGTATGTGAAGGGTCCTCGGTGGTAACAAGTGTAGGAAGGGTCCCTGGTGGTTACAGGTGTAGGAAGGGTCCCCGGTGGTTACAGGTATATGAAGGGCCCCCGGTGGTTACAGGTGTAGGAAGGGTCCCCGGTGGTTACAGGTGTAGGAAGGGTCCCTGGTGGTTACAGGTGTAGGAAGGGTCCCTGGTGGTTACAGGTGAAGGAAGGGCCCTCTGTGGTTACAGGTGCAGGAAGGGTCCCCGGTGGTTACAGGTGTAGGAAGGGCCCTCGGTGGTTACAGGGGGAGGAAGGGTTCCTGGTGGTTACAGGTGTAGGAAGGGTCCCTGTTGTTTACAGGTGCAGGAAGGGCCCTCTGTGGTTACAGGGGGAGGAAGGGTCCCTGGTGGTTACAGGTGTGGGAAGGGTCCCTGGTGGTTACAGGTGCAGGAAGGGCCCTCGGTGGTTACAGGTGTAGGAAGGGTCCTCGGTGGTTACAGGTGAAGGAAGGGCCCTCTGTGGTTACAGGGGGAGGAAGGGTCCCTGGTGGTTACAGGTGTAGGAAGGGTCCCTGGTGGTTACAGGTGAAGGAAGGGCCCTCTGTGGTTACAGGGGGAGGAAGGGTCCCTGGTGGTTACAGGTGTAGGAAGGGTCCCTGGTGTTTACAGGTGCAGGAAGGGCCCTCGGTGGTTACAGGTGTAGGAAGGGTCCCTGGTGGTTACAGGTGCAGGAAGGGCCCTCTGTGGTTACAGGGGGAGGAAGGGTCCCTGGTGGTTACAGGTGTAGGAAGGGTCCCTGGTGGTTACAGGTGCAGGAAGGGCCCTCGGTGGTTACAGGGGGAGGAAGGGTCCCTGGTGGTTACAGGTGCAGGAAGGGCCCTCTGTGGTTACAGGGGGAGGAAGGGTCCCTGGTGGTTACAGGTGTAGGAAGAGTCCCTGGTGGTTACAGGTGCAGGAAGGGCCCTCGGTGGTTACAGGGGGAGGAAATGGACAGTTGATGCGTCTGCGCATGCAGTCCATATGAAGGGTCTCAAACAGAATGGTGGACTGTCCATTTCCCCTCACAGACGCTGTCTGATCGAGTTTCCCCAGCAGTTTTTGCTCCGCACTGCTGTCTCGTGCGTCGCTGTGGTACCATTGCCTCCCTGGTCCCCAGGGCTGGTAACATCACCGCAAAACATGCTGAAGCGGGAGGGCAGAGGTTACGGACCACAAAGGCACGGCGAAGAAGGGACAAGGGATTATCATTGCCTGTACCATTAGCAGGTGAGCTTAGAACTGAGGGGGTTGCATATGGCTAGAGTCATATTTTAGGAGGGAAGGATTTCAGTTCCTGTGGCAATTCTGTGGGATTATTTCAGGGGGATGTAGGATCTATACAAACCGAACGGACTCCAGTGCCATTACCAGTAGGTTCACTGGAAGCCCAACCCATTTGCCAGGAGTTAAGCATTTGGCAGTGGAAGGAAGATTGGGAGTGGGAAATGGATCCAGAACAAGATGCAGAAACAATGTTTTGATCAATTAAACCAATGTAACAGAGAGAACAAGAGTTGAAAGTCAAAAATAAAGGCAGATGCTCGAAATCTGAAATAAAACAAATACAATGATGGAGGTATTTATCAGACAGGCTGCACCTTTGCTGATGAAGGGACTTTGAAACATTCTCACTCCACTTAGCTGGCTGAGTATCCCCAGTATTTCTGTTGTTATGTGGCAGAGAAGGTATGGTGGTTCCACAGTGTGTGTATGTAAACACATGAACCATTCTAAACAAGACCGGTCAGTTACAGGTGCAAGTGAACCAAGTTGGATTGTGATGTTGTGGCAATATCTGAGAGGCCAGGTAGGGGTTCTAAATATTTCAGGTCACAGGAGGTTCATCAAAGCAAAAGCGGGGAGCGAGAGGGCGTTCAGAAAGGGTATTGATTAAGAACATATCAGTGTTGGAGAGAACATAGATGTTTATGTTCTTTGGCCCACAACGTTGTGCTGACCATGTAACCTACTCTAGAAACTGCCTAGAATTCCCCAATTGCATAGCCCTCTATTTTTCTGAGCTCCATGTACCTATCTAAGAGTCTCTTAAAAGACCCTATTGTATCCACCTCTACCACCACACTTGGCAGTGCATTCCACGCACCCACCACTCTCTGTGTGAAAAACTTAACCCTGACATCCCCTCTGTACCTACTTCCAAGCACCTTAAAGCTGTGCCCCCTCGTGTTAGCCATTTCAGCCCTGGGAAAAAGCCTCTGGCTATCCACACAATCGATGCCTCTCATCACTTTATACACCTCTATCAGGTCACCTCTCATCCTCCGTCGCTCCAAGAAGAAAAGGCCAAGTTCACTCAAGGAAGAGGCACAGTCGACGTTTCGGGCCGAGACCCTTCATCAGAACTAACTGAAAGATTTGCTGGTAAGAGATTTGAAAGTGGGAGGGGGAGGGGGAGATCCAAAATTTGGATTAGCTCTTCTTTCAGTTAGTCCTGACGAAGGGTCTCGGCACGAAACGTTTACTGTACCTCTTCTTAGAGATGCTGCCTGGCCTGCTGCGTTCACCAGCAACTTTGATGTGTGTTGCTTGAAATTCCAGCATCTGCAGAATTCCTCGTGTTTCCAAGTTCACTCAACCTATTTTCGTAAGGCACTCTCTCTAATCCACTATTTTCATAAGGCATGCTCTCCAATGCAGAGAGAGGGCATCCTGAATTAACTGAAAACAGAATCTAGCTGCCTTAGGGTTGGGCTCTCCCCTAAGGCAGATCAGTAGTTGCGGAAGTCCAGACTGCGGATTGCTGGATTGAATAGAGATGGCAATGTGGAGACACACAGCAGTGTGATAGAACAAACTCAGGCCCAACATCAGCAAGACTAAAGAACTGATCGTGGACTTCAAGAAAGGGGAATCGGGAGAACGCAAACCAGTCCTCACTGAGGGCTCAGTGGGGGAAAGGATGAACAGCTTCAAGTTCTTGGGTGTCGGCTTCTCAGAGGACCCACCCTGGACCAAACACACATATGTAATCACAAAGAAGACAGGCCAGCAGCTCTTCTCCAATAGGAGTTTAGGTATTTCACCGAACTTCTACAGATGTATGGTGGAGAGTATTCTGACTGGTTGAAACGCTGCCTGTAATGGCGGCATCCTTGTGCAGGATGGAAGAGGCTGGAGAGATTTGTAGACTCAGCAAACTCCATCACGGCCACAACACTCTCCAGCATCTCCGAGAGGTGGTGCCACGTCCATCATTCAGGCCCCTCACCGCTGCCTGTACTGATATCGGGGGGAGACACAGAAGCCAGAAGAGCCACAGTCAATGATTTAGGAACAGCTTCTTCACCTCCAAAATCAGATTTCTGAACGGTTCATGAACACTGCCTCATTAACCCTCTCTTGCGCTATTTACTTTTTCCTTCTAGTATTTTTTATACCTTACACTACTACTGAGACTCAACACGTTTCATGATACAGTATATGTCAGTGATAATCAACCTGATTCTGATTCTAAATGACAAAGGGAAGCAGTTCCTCTTTCTGTGCCAGAATCCTTTACATAAGGGCTAAGGGACTAGGAAATATTTTGCTTTCTCCCTATTCCTCTAAGGTTTGGGTCAGTACTCACTGGGGATTCATCTGACTAACCTGTTCACCCTTCCCCTGACGGCAGTACCCCTGAGGCTCCTACAAACCCCGGCAACTATAAACAGCTGCTTCTTCTGTGATCTAGTGTGAAGGTTCGTTGTTTGATACACTTTTAATTGTAATAAAATCATTATTCTGAATTATAACCCCGGTGATCAAGCACACAATTTCAGTAACACACATAAAAGTTGCTGGTGAACGCAGCAGGCCAGGCAGCATCTCTAGGAAGAGGTGCAGTCGACGTTTCAGGCCGAGACCCTTCGTCAGGTATTGACAATGGAATCACACTGCCTTACTTCTAAAGATTTACAAGTGAGAAAAGGTCTCTTACTGTAATTGCATCTTCCCACTGGTGTTAAACGTCAAGTGGGTAAAGTGAAAACTTTAAAAACTTTCCCAGCACCTACACTTTGTTCAAATTACGCAAACCACACACAGACGTGAAATACCACATTTAAACAGACAAGCCCTTCTGTGCCCTTCTGAAGGTTTGTCAATGGCTCAATAATGTTTGACTGTTAGCATTTCTAACGTCTCTGAGGAAAGAATTCAGACATTGAAAATGAAAAAAAAACTGCTGAATACAATCAGTGGCCATTTTATTAGGTACACCTGCCCATTAATGCAAATATCTAATCAGCCAATCCTTTTGCAGCAACTCGATGCATAAAAGCATGCAGAAATGGTCCAGTTGTTGTTCAAATCAAACATCAGAATGTGAAAGAAACAGCAACAAGATACTTTTTAATTTGGGAGCCCTTTATCTTAAGCCACCTGCATCTCTTGGATTTGGAAGCTCCAGACTCACAACAGTTAACAATCACTGCCGGAGTGGAAGACAACCAGCTACAGAGGCCACACATTGACTAGTATGTGGAAGGTGGAAAGGGTTTGGTAGGACCCTTGTTCCTTTTTTGCTGTAGCCAACTTCAAACAGTTGTCCATGTTGTGCCTTACGAGCCTGATTGAATTTTTTGACGATGTGACTAGATACTTTGATGAAGGTAGAGCCGTAGATGTAGTGTATATGGATTTTAGCAAGGCATTTGATAAGTTACTCTATGCAAGGCTTATTGAGAAAGTAAGGAGGCATGGGATCCAAGGGGACATTGCTTTGTGGATCCACAGAAGGCAAAGAGTGGTTGTAGATGGGTCATATTCTGCATGGATGTCAGTGACCAGTGGTGTGCCTCAGGGATATGCTCTGGGACCCCTACTCTTCAAGAGTTTTATAAATGACCTGGATGAGAAAGTGGACGGATGGGTTAGTAAATTTGCTGATGACACAAAGGTTGGAGGTGATGTAGATAGTGTGGAGGGCTGTCAGACGTTACAGTGGGACATTGATAAGATGCAAAACTGGGCTGAGAAGTGGCAGATAGCATTCAACCCAGAAAAGTGTGAGGTGGTTCATTTTGGTAGGTCAAATATGATGGCAGAATATAGTATTAATGGTTTGACTCTCGGCAGTGTGGAGGATCAGAGGGATCTTGGGGTCTGAGTCCATAGGACACTCAAAGCTGCTGCACAGGTTGACTCTGTGGTTAAGAAGGCATATGGTGCATTGGCCCTCATCAATCGTGGGATTGAGTTTAAGAGCCGAAAGGTAACGTTACAACTATATGGGACCCTAGTCAGACCCCACTTGGAGTACTGTGCTCAATTCGGGTCGCCTCACCACAGAAAGGACGTGGAAACCAGAGAAAGGGCGCAGAGGAGATTTACAAGGATGTTGCCTGGATTGGGCAGCATGCCTTACGAGAATAGGTTGAGTGAACTTGGCCTTTTTTCCTTGGAGCGACAGAGGACAAGAAGTGACCTGATAGAGGTATATAAGATGATGAGAGACATTGATCGTGTGAATAGTCAGAGGCTTTTTCCCAGGGCTGAAGTGACTAGCACGAGAGGGCATAGTTTTAAGGTGCTTGGAGGTAGGTTCAGAGGAGATGTCAGGGATAAGTTTTTTTTATGCAGAGAGTGGTGAGTGCGTGGAATGGGCTGCCGGCAACGGTGGTGGAGACAGATACGATAGGGTCTTTTAAGAGACTCCTGGATAGGTACATGGAGCTCAGAAAAATAGAGGGCTATGGGTAACCCTAGGTAATTTCTAAGGTAAGGACATGTTCGGCACAGCTTTGTGGGCCAAAGGGCCTGTACTGCACTGTAGGTTTTCTATGTTTCATGGATGGTTCCTGCCCTGCTGAGTGTTTCCAGCATTTCCTGTTTGCATTTCAGATGTGGAGGATGTAATTCTCAATACTGTGAACAGTTATTGCTTCAGCACTAAAGGTCATGAGCCCAGTGCTGGAAGACTGGGTACCCACCGGATGCAGTGTACCAAATGGCTTGTCTCCATCCTGTATGACACTACAATGAGACTGGGACTCTGAGCAGGAGCAAATCATGGAATAAATCAATAGACAGTGAGGAAGTTTAGGAATCCTAGTTTAGGAATCATAGAAACATAGAAAATAGGTGCAGGAGTAGGCCATTCGGCCCTTCGAGCCTGCACCGCCATTTATTATGATCATGGCTGATCATCCAACTCAGAACCCCGCCCCAGCCTTCCCTCCATACCCCCTGACCCCAGTAGCCACAAGGGCCATATCTAACTCCCTCTTAAATATAGCCAATGAACTGGCCTCAACTGTTTCCTGTGGCAGAGAATTCCACAGATTCACCACTCTCTGTGTGAAGAAGTTTTTCCTAATCTCGGTCCTAAAAGGCTTCCCCTCTATCCTCAAACTGTGACCCCTCGTTCTGGACTTCCCCAACATCAGGAACAATCTTCCTGCATCTAGCCTGTCCAATCCCTTCAGGATCTTATACGTTTCAATCAGATCCCCCCTCAATCTTCTAAATTCCAACGAGTACAAGCCCAATTCATCCAGTCTTTCTTCATATGAAAGTCCTGCCATCCCAGGAATCAATCTGGTGAACCTTCTTTGTACTCCCTCTATGGCAAAGATGTCTTTCCTCAGATTAGGGGACCAAAACTGCACACAATACTCCAGGTGTGGTCTCACCAAGGCCTTGTACAACTGCAGTAGTACGTCCCTGCTCCTGTACTCGAATCCTCTCGCTATAAATGCCAGCATACCATTCGCCTTTTTCACCGCCTGCTGTACCTGCATGCCCACATTCAATGACTGGTGTATAATGACACCCAGGTCTCGTTGCACCTCCCCTTTTCCTAATCGGCCACCATTCAGATAATAATCTGTTTTCCTATTTTTGCCACCAAAGTGGATAACTTCACATTTATCCACATTAAATTGCATCTGCCATGCATTTGCCCACTCACCCAACCTATCCAAGTCACCCTGCATCCTCTTAGCATCCTCCTCACTGCTAACACTGCCACCCAACTTCGTGTCATCCGCAAACTTGGAGATGCTGCATTTAATTCCCTCATCCAAGTCATTAATATATATTGTAAACAACTGGGGTCCCAGCACTGAGCCTTGCTGTACCCCACTAGTCACCGCCTGCCATTCTGAAAAGGTCCCGTTTATTCCCACTCTTTGCTTCCTGTCTGCTAACCAATTCTCCACCCACACCAATACCTTACCCCCAATACCGTGTGCTTTAAGTTTGCACACTAATCTCCTGTGTGGGACCTTGTCAAAAGCCTTTTGAAAATCCAAATATACCACATCCACTGGTTCTCCCCTATCCACTCTACTAGTTACATCCTCAAAAAATTCTATGAGATTCGTCAGACATGATTTTCCTTTCACAAATCCATGCTGACTTTGTCCGATCATTTGACCGCTTTCCAAATGTGCTGTTATCACATCCTTGATAACTGACTCCAGCAGTTTCCCCACCACCGACGTTAGGCTAACCGGTCTATAATTCCCCGGTTTCTCTCTCCCTCCTTTTTTAAAAAGTGGGGTTACATTAGCCACCCTCCAATCCTCAGGAACTAGTCCAGAATCTAACGAGTTTTGAAAAATTATCACTAATGCATCCACTATTTCTTGGGCTACTTCTTTAAGCACTCTAGGATGCAGACCATCTGGCCCTGGGGATTTATCTGCCTTCAATCCCTTCAATTTACCTAACACCACTTCCCTACTAACATGTATTTCGCTCAGTTCCTCCATCCCACTGGACCCTCTGTCCCTTACTATTTCTGGAAGATTATTTATGTCCTCCTTAGTGAAGACAGAACCAAAGTAACTATTCAATTGGTCTGCCATGTCCTTGCTCCCCATAATCAATTCACCTGTTTCTGTCTGCAGGGGACCTACATTTGTCTTTACCAGTCTTTTCCTTTTTACATATCTATAAAAGCTTTTACAGTCCGTTTTTATGTTCTCTGCCAGTTTTCTCTCATAATCTTTTTTCCCCTTCCTAATTAAGCCCTTTGTCCTCCTCTGCTGAACTCTGAATTTCTCCCATTCCTCAGGTGAGCCACTTTCTCTGGCTAATTTGTATGCTTCTTCTTTGGAATTGATACTATCCCTAATTTCTCTTGTCAGCCACGGGTGCACTACCTTCCTTGATTTATTCTTTTGCCAAACTGGGATGAACAATTGTTGTAGTTCATCCATGCAACCTTTAAATGCTTGCCATTGCATATCCACCGTCAATCCTTTAAGTGTCATTTGCCAGTCTATCTTAGCTAATTCACGTCTCATACCTTCAAAGTTACCCCTCTTTAAGTTCAGAACCTTTGTTTCTGAATTAACTATGTCACTCTCCATATTAATGAAGAATTCCACCATATTATGGTCACTCTTACCCAAGGGGCCTCTCACGACAAGATCGCTAATTAACCCTTCCTCATTGCTCAAAACCCAGTCCAGAATAGCCTGCTCTCTAGTTGGTTCCTCGACATGTTGGTTCAAAAAACCATCCCGCATACATTCCAAGAAACCCTCTTCCTCAGCACCTTTACCAATTTGGTTCACCCAGTCTACATGTAGATTGAAGTCACCCATTATAACTGCTGTTCCCTTATTGCACACATTTCTAATTTCCTGTTTAATACCATCTCTGACCTCACTACTACTGTTAGGTGGCCTGTACACAACTCCCACCAGCGTCTTCTGCCCCTTGGTGTTACGCAGCTCTACCCATATCGATTCCACATCTTCCCGGCTTATGTCCTTCCTTTCTATTGCGTTAATCTCTTCTTTAACCAGCAATGCCACCCCACCTCCCCTTCCTTCATGTCTATCCCTCCTGAATATTGAATATCCCTGAACGTTGAGCTCCCATCCCTGGTCGCCCTGGAGCCATGTCTCTGTGATCCCAACTATATCATAATCATTAATAACAATCTGCACTTTCAATTCATCCACCTTATTACGAATGCTCCTTGCATTGACACACAAAGCCTTCAGGCGCTCTTTTACAACTCTCTTCGCCCTTATACAATTATGTTGAAAAGTGGCCCTTTTTAATGCTTGCCCTGGATTTGTCGGCCTGCCACTTTTACTTTTCTCCTTGTACTTTTTGCTTCTACCCTCACTTTACACCCCTCTGTCTCTCTGCACTGGTTCCCATCCCCCTGTTGTGAACTAACCTCCTCACGCCTAGCCTCTTTAATTTGATTCCCACCCCCCAGCCATTCTAGTTTAAAGTCAGAATAGCCAGGGCCACAGTAAGAGCAGAGGAACAGAATACTCATTAGGTATACATGACAGAGGTACAGGCAATTGAGGAAGGGTGATGCTTCTTTGATAAAAGGGGACATAACAACAGAACTTGAGATGACATCTTTGGGCGATCATCCAGTGAGGCCGTGTGGGCAGAACTTAGAAATGAGAATGGAAGGAGCAATCTAGTGGGGTTGTATCATTGACCCCACATAGTCAGTGGGAACTTGAGGACAGGTGTATTGAGAAATTGCTCATAGTTGCCAGAATGGTAGGGTTGTATTAGTGGGAGATTTTAAATTTCACCAGCATTGTATTGACTGAGTCACCTGAGGGCCTAACAGGGTAGAATTGATGAACTATGTCCAGGGAAGTTTCCCTAGTTAATATATAGAGGCCCCTACACAGAAGGGTGCATACTGGATCTCCTCTCAGGGAATGAGGCGGGGTCAGTTCTGAAGTTGCAGTTATGGAGCACTCTGCTGCCCATAATTCTATTTGTTTCAAGACAGTCATGGAAAACGTAGGATAGGTCCCTTCAACTGGAGCAGAGCTAATTTTGGAGGGAATTAGGCAGGATCTAGCAGAGGTCAATTGAAGGGAAAGAAAAGAGTAATAAGTGGGATGCTTTTAAGAGTGTGATTTCAAGAGTTCAGGAGCAGCATGCTTCTGAAGGGTAAAGCCGGCAAGTTCAGGAAACCTTGGCCAATGAGACACGTTGAAGCTCTAGCCAAACAAAATAAAGAAGCTTGCGTTGGACTTGGGTGATGCAGGACAAGTGACTAGAAAAAGATTAAGAATACACAAGAAGGAAACCGGGGGTCAGGAAAATGATATGAGGTGGATCTGGAAGGTAAGGGTAAGGAATATCCCAAGAGGTCTTAGCGCTACGTTCAAAGGGTGGTCACGGAACAGTACATTTCCTTAGAGATCAGGAAGGTGCCAATGTCTTCAGCGCAGGAGATTAGTGGGAATTTTTAAAAAATCTTACTCCATGGTATTCAGTAAGGAGAACATCGTGCTTCCTCATGGGATAGGGGGAAAAGTAGGGAAGATATTTTAGAGAAAAAATATGTTGCCAGGAAAGAGTTATTTTCAGTATTACAACACGAAGGTGGATAAATCCCCAGGCCCAGCCAAGTGGAGATGTTACTGGAGGGAACACCGGAAACGGGATAAGCAGAATATGATTAGGAGTCAGCATGGTTTTGTGTATGGTAAATCATGCTTGAAGATTCTCCTAAGAGTTTCTGGAAGAGGAAACCGAAAGGTAGATGAGGACAAGGCAGTGCATGTTGTCAATTTGGACTTTGGCAAGGCTTTACAATGAGGTCCTGCATGGTAGGATGGTCTGGAAGGCAACATCCTACAGAATCTAGGGAAAGCTAGCTAGGTAGTTTCAAAATTGGGCTGGAGGTCAGAAATAGAGGGAGGAGGTTGAAGGCTGTCTCTCAGAATATGGAGCCACTGGGGTCAGTATTAAGAACTTGTTATTCTTTATTTATGTCAATAGTTTGGACTTGAAGGCATAAGAATTGATCATTAAATTTGAGGACAATGGGAAATTGGGAGTTGTTGTTGATAGTGATGAAGGTTATCATAGATTAAAGGGTGATGTTGGTCAGTTAGGGAAGTGGGCCAAGGAGTGGCAAATGAATTCAATACAGATAAGTGTGAGGTGATGCATTTTGTAAAGTCAGAGCAGCATGGGACTTGTGCTGTGAATGGCGGGGCACTAAAGAATGTGATGGAACAGAGGCACCATAGAGTACAAGTGCATAGTTCATTGAAAGCAGAACACAGGTAGGCAGGGCAGTGAAAAAGGCTTTCATATGTTGCCCTTCAGCAGTCAAGGCATTGGGTATGGAAATTGGAACATGATGTTACAGCTATTTAAATTGTTGGTGAGGGCACACTTGAAGAACTGTGTAATTTTGATCACCCCGTTATAGAAAGAAATGGCTAAACTGCAAGGAGTGCAGAAAAGACTGACGAGGTTGTTGCAGGAACTAGAGAGTCAGGGTTATAGGAAGAGGTTGGCCAGGCTGGTCTCCATTCCCTGAAATGGAGGACAATGACAGGCAACTTTATCCAAGTGCTTCAAACTATGAAAGTAGTGGATAAACCATAGAAACTACAGCACAGAAACAGGCCTTTTGGCCCTTCTTGGCTGTGCCGAACCATTTACTGCCTAGTCCCACTGACCTGCACACGGACCATATCCCTCCATACACCTCCCATCCATGTATCTGTCCAATTTATTCTTAAATGTTAAAAAAGAACCTGCATTTACCACCTCATCTGGCAGCTCATTCCATACTCCCACCACTCTCTGTGTGAAGAAGCCCCCCCTAATATTCCCTTTAAACTTTTCCCCCCTCACCCTTAACCCATGTCCTCTGGTTTTTTTCTCCCCTTGCCTCAGTGGAAAAAGCCTGCTTGCATTCACTCTATCTATACCCATCATAATTTTATATACCTTTATCAAATCTCCCCTCATTCTTCTATGCTCCAGGGAATAAAGTCCTAACCTATTCAACCTTTCTCTGTAACTGAGTTTCTCAATTCCTGGCAACATCCTTGTAAACCTTCTCTGCACTCTTTCAACCTTATTTATATCCTTCCTGTAATTTGGTGACCAAAACTGAACACAATACTCCAGATTCGGCCTCACCAATGCCTTATACATCCTCATCATAACATTCCAGCTCTTATACTCAATACTTTGATTAATAAAGGCCAATGTACCAAAAGCTCTCTTTATGACCCTATCTACCTGTGACGCCACTTTTAGGGACTTTTGTATCTGTATTCCCAGATCCCTCTGTTCTACTGCACTTACCATTAACCCTGTATGTTCTACCTTGGTTTGTCCTTCCAACGTGCAATACCTCACACTTGTCTGTATTAAACTCCATCTGCCATTTTTCAGCCCATTTTTCCAGCTGGTCCAAGTTCCTCTGCAGGCTCTGAAAACCTTCCTCACTGTCTACTACACCTCCAATCTTTGTATCATCAGCAAATTTGCTGATCCAATTTACCACATTATCATCCAGATCATTGATATGGACGACAAATAACAATGGACCCAGCACTGATCCCTGTGGCACACCACTAGTCACAGGTCTCCACTCAGAGAAGCAATTCTCTACCACCACTCTTTGGCTTCTACCATTGAGCCAATGTCTAATCCAATTTACCACCTCTCCATGTATACTTAGCGACTGAATTTTCCTAACTAACCTCCCATGCGGGACCTTGTCAAAGGCCTTACTGAAATCCATGTAGACAATATCCACTGCCTTCCCTTCATCCACTTTTCTGGTAACCTCCTCGAAAAACTCCAATAGATTGGTCAAACATGACCTACCACGCACAAAACCATGTTGACTCTCCCTAATAAGTCCCTGTCTATCCAAATGCTTGTAGATTCTGTATCTTAGTACTCCCTCCAATAACCTACCTACTACCAACACTAAACTCACCGGCCTATAATTTCCCGGATTACTTTTCGATCCTTTTTTAAGCAACGGAACAACATGAGCCACTCTCCAATCCTCCGGCACCTCACCCGTAGACAGTGACATTTTAAATATATCTGCCAGGGCCCCCGCAATTTCAACACTAGTCTCCCTCAAGGTCCGAGGGAACACTCTGTCAGGTCCCGGGGATTTATCTACTTTAATTTTCCTCAAGACAGCAAGCACCTCTTCCTTTTCAATCTGTACAGTTTCCATGATCTCACTACTTGATTCCCTCAATTCCATAGACTTCATGCCAGTTTCCTTAGTAAATACAGACGCAAAAAACCTATTTAAGATCTCCCCCATTTCCTTTGGTTCCGCACATAGCCGACCACTCTGATCTTCAAGAGGACCAATTTTATCCCTTACAATCCTTTTGCTCTTAATATACCTGTAAAAGCTCTTTGGATTATCCTTCACTTTGACTGCCAAGGCAACCTCATGTCTTCTTTTAGCCCTCCTGATTACTTTCTTAAGTATTTTCTTGCACTTCTTATATTCCTCAAGCACCTGATTTACTCCGTTTCCTATACATTTCATACAAGTCCCTCTTCTTCTTTATCAGAGTTGCAATATCCCTTGAGAACCAAGGTTCCTTATTCCTATTCAATTTGCCTTTAATCCTGACAGGAACATACAAACTCTGCACTCTCAAAATTTCCCCTTTGAAGGCTTTCCACCTACCAATCACATCTTTGCCAGAGAACAACCTGTCCCAATCCACGCTTTTTTGATCCTTTCTCATTTCTTCAAATTTGGCCTTCTTCCAGTTCAGAACCTCAACCCTAGGACCAGATCTATCCTTGTCCATGATCAAATTGAAACTAATGGTGTTATGATCACTGGAACCAAAGTGCTCCCCTACACAGACTTCCGTCACTTGTCCTAACTCATTTCCTAACAGGAGGTCCAATATTGCATCCCCTCTAGTTGGTCCCTCTATATATTGATTTAGAAAACTTTCCTGAACACATTTTACAAACTCTAAACCATCTATATCCCTAACAGTATGGGAGTCCCAATCAATGTATGGAAAATTAAAATCCCCTACCACCACAACTTTATGTTTCCTGCAGTTGTCTGCTATCTCTCTGCAGATTTGCTCTTCCAAGTCTCGTTGACTATTGGGTGGTCCGTAATACAATCCCACTAATGGGGCCATACCTTTCCTGTTTCTCAGCTCCACCCATAAGGACTCAGTAGACAAGCCCTCTAATCTGTCCTGCCTGAGCACTGCTGTAATATTTTCCCTAATAAACAATGCTACTCCCCCACCTTTCATTTCTCTGCCTCGATCACATCTGAAACATCGGAACCCTGAAATATTAAGCTGCCAGTCCTGCCCCTCCTGTAGCCAAGTTTCACTAATTGCTATAACGTCATAATTCCATGTGTCAATCCACGCCCTCAACTCATCAGCCTTCCCCGCAATACTCCTAGCATTGAAATATATACACCTCAGAAGATTTTTACCACCACTCACGACCTTTCTATCAGCGGATTTGCTTGAACTTTCAATATCATTTATTTTCACCCCAGCCACACTGTCAGCTCTGGCACTCTGGTTCCCATCCCCCTGCAAATCTAGTTTAAAGCCTCCCCAATAGCACTAACAAACCTCCCTGAAAGGATATTGGTCCCCCTGTAGTTCAAGTGTAACCTGTCTCTCTTGTACAGGTCCCACCTGCCCCAGAAGAGGTCCCAATGATCCTGAAATCTGAAACCCTGCCCCCTACACCAGTTCCTCAGCCACCTGTTCATCCTCCAGAGCATCCTATTCTTACCCTCACTGGCACCTAGCACAGGTAGCAATCCTGAGATTACCACCGTTGAGGTCCTGCTCTTCAACTTCCTACAAAGCTCTCTATGCTCACTCTCCAGGACCTCCTCACTCTTCCTTGCTATATCATTGGTAGCGATGTGCACCACGACATCTGGCTGATCACCCTCCCACTTCAGAATGTCATGCAAGCAATCAGAGACATCCTTGACCCTGGAACCCGGGAGGCAACAAACCATCCTGGATTCTCTGTCATGACCACAGAACCTCCTATCTGCACCTCTAACTATCCAGTCCCCTATCACTACCGCTCTCCTCTTTTTCCACCCTCCCTTCTGCACTGCAGAGCCAGACTCAGTGCCAGAGATCCGGCTACTGCAGCTTGTCCCAGGTAAGTCATTCCCCCCCTCCCCCACAGTATCCAATGCGGCATACTTGTTGTTGAGGGGAATGGCCACAGGGGAACCCTGCTCTGCCTGCCCTTTCCTCTTCCCTCGCCTGACAGTGACCCAATTTCCTGTGCTCTGCTCCTTTGGCATAACTACCTCCCTGTAGCTACTATCTATAATCTCCCCATTCTCCCGAATGTCCGGAGGTCATCCAGCTCCTGCTCCAGTTCCCTAACACGGTAAGGTGGATAACTATTTTCCTCAGGGTAGGGGAATACAAGACTAGAGGGCATAGGTTTAGGATGAGAGGGGAATAATTCAAAAGGGACTGATGAGCAATTTTTCTATGCAGATGGTGGTGAGTGTATGCAGTTAGATGCCACAGGAAGTGGCTGAGGCAGCTGGAATACTATAATTTAAGAATCACTTGGATATATACATGGAAGTATCATGCTGGGAGGGATACGGGTCGAATGCCAGAATTTGAAATGAGCTGCTGGTTGGCATGGACTAGCTGGGCTATAGGGCTGCAGTTGAAGAGATCAGACACATCTCTTCCTTTCTTTGTCACTCTGTACTTGGAGCCAGAGCTGTGGTTCTCTCAGAAATGGTCATTCAAGAATTTCAATGTCTGGGCAGTCAGACAGCATGCAAACAGTTCTTTAAACCCAACTCATCCACACCAACCAAGCTGTCTCCTTGACCTAGTCTTGTTTGGATCATATGCCTCTGTTATATTTTGTAACTTAAAAACACTAAACCAATTCAAAGGAAGACACAGGAGTCCAAAATGTGGGTGTAACTTCATGTTTACTTTAAGTGAGGCGTGCACATATCACATGGTAGAATCATGATGTATGCAATTAACTTATTTTTACATATAACCTGTAAATAATTATTTAAACAAAAAATGATTAAATATATATATTTAATATATACATTATTGAAACATGAAGTACACAACGTTCCTCCCTGATTAGCTATAAACTCCAATTCAATAGAGAAAGCATCTTAAATATATACATGGCATACTATATAATAGAACAACTATACAACTACCATATACGGACATCCACAGCACAGTGAATTTTAAATTGTCGCATTCAGGCCTAAAGATTTAATTGCATTGGAGGATTTTGTACTCCTGTCAGTCAATGTCCTTCCTGACAAGAGGGATTGCCCTGCTTGGCAGGTGAGAATTGTGGCTGTGAAAACAATCTCGGTTTGTAGCAATTGACTCTGAGACTGCAGGAAGTGACTCTGAAAGCAGTAGTCACCTTTCTTCTTATTCCTTTTTCTTCCAGTTTGTGCATCTTGATCTTGGGAAGGTGCATTTAGTTCACTAAAGTATTCTCTTATTAATCTTTCAATTGCTCCCTATACAATCTGCTCTCTCCTCTTGGTTTCCTCATCTGCAATGTCATCTGCCGAATCTTCTGTTTTCCTATCTCCAATTCCACCTTCCATTCATCCAGCTGGACACTGGTCTTTGCATCTACTTTTACAAGCAGCTTTTTGTCTCCCACGTGAAGTTCATGCAATAACCTTGATGCATGCAGAGTAGATTCTGGTTCTTTATACTCACAAAAGTCAAATGCTTGCAACTTTTCTGAAGATCCTTGAATTCTCTTCCAGATCAAATCCAAGCTACATTTCCTCAAGTAAGTGCCTGATTAACATATCAGAAGCTTTCTCCGATATGTTGCCTAAAAAACTGTTATAGTCGGACCACTGATTTCATCACTGTCACAATTCCTCTGAGCAGCATGGTCCTTCCTTTGTCCAATACGCTTTCCAACCAGAGAACCAACACCTATTTGTCCTCTGTTGGGCAGTGGTTCATTGTGTTTCACATGGAGACAGTTGTGGTATCATCCAATACTTTTTGAACTCACTTTCAGTTGACTCTTTTGTAGGGGATGTGGTATGCAAATGGTGGATAGATCTCCAATCAAGTTGTAGTTGTCTCAGCCAATCATGCCCCCACAACGCTGGCCCTCCAGTTTTTAAACACAGAATATTCTCATTGTAGCTTGCTGGTTGTTGTAGTTCACTGTTACAAATATCATTCCCACAGGAGTTATCTTTTCTTCACTACAAGTTCTTAATTGGATATCAGCAGGTTTCCATATAGTAGCTTTCAAATGCCTCTCAAACTCATATTGTGGAATGACTGATACAGCTGAACCAGTGTCCAATTCCATTTTAGTTAATTTGCTGTTCACTTCTGACATAAGCCATATTGTTTGTCTAATGCAACACACACAAAATGCTGGAGGAGCTCAGCAGGTCAGGCAGCATCCGTGGAAAAGAGTAAATAGTTGATGTTTGGGACCAAGACCCTTCTTCAGTACTGGTTTATTGTTAATTTTCACACTGTAAATCTCAAGGCTGCACAATCTAAGGCTACACTCTCATCATTATCAGATTATTTATCAAAGCATGCACATTAGTGCTCTTCTTGAAACTGCAACTTGAACTTTTATATTATTCTCCTCTCTGTGCAGTCTACTTATTTCTGTCTGCCCAACATGTTCTTTGTATGTGCCCTACTTTGTTGTATATTCTAGAAGTTTCATTTTTAAATCTGCATTTGTTTGGCGTATGTGCGCCCATGCAACAACATTAACACAAATAGTTTGGGCACTTTCTGCTTAGATGATGCAATTTTGTTCACGCTCACTTTCATTACTGACTGCAAATCAATATCATCTCTGTCTGCAGTTTCCGCTGAAACAGCAATTTCCACTGCTCCTTTGACTATCAGATATAATTCAGTTAGGAGCCATTTCTGGATGCTTTCTTTTAAGATTCCACAAACTAAACGATCTCTCAGTGTATCACTAAACCCATTACTAAACTGAAAATGCTCAGATAATCTCTTCAATTCAGCTACTTACTCTGAAATGGACTCCCCTTCCTTTTGATTCCACTTATGGAGCCTGAAGCATTCTGCAATCTCCAATCTGTAGTTCTAAAAGTTCCTGCATTACTTTTACAATAGCAGCAAAGCTCATTTCTGCAGGTTTGGTTGGAGCAGTCAAACTTTGAAGCAAAGAGTTTACCTTTAAACCTAACACACTTAACAAAATTGGTAAACACGAGGAATTCTGCAGATGCTGGAAATTCAAGTGTTACGTACCCCGTAACTGGGTTGCCAAACCAGCAGAAATGGATCACTCAGTTGGAGTCTGGAGTACTAGAACTAAGAAAGTTTTATTAAAGAAACAAGCAACACAGTAATCGAAAGGGTAATAAATGCAACAGTTCAGTGATGATAAACACACATGTGCACAGCATTAAGATGACAGCATCAATCAAGCTCTATCGTTGTCTAGGGGTTAAATGACCAAATTCAAAATGATTCAAAGTTCAGTCCAGTTTGTAGTTCAGTTCGCAGTAATCGTTGTCATGGCGATGGACAAGGTGGGGAAGAGAGACATAGAATAGGAACAACTGATCATTCAGCACAGCTTCACTCACAGACCAGCGGGATGGCTCACAAACAGCATTTGGGCGGGTCCTTGGTGATGTCACCTGAGGTCACCGACTGTGACCCCTCCTCCAGATGCGGTCGATCCTCTGCAGTGAACCCGGCACCCAGGCAAGGGCGGACACACACCGGGTTCCCGCTGATCGTACCTTTCCACCCTTGTCGTTGTCTGGGACTTCTCACCCACTCGTGAGAAGCGCACCGCTTCCAGGGTCTCGTTACCTCGGGTGGCGTGTGTGTCTGTCTTAGCGAACCTGTCCCTTTTTATCCCCCTGCTGGGGTATCGCCTGTCCATCACTTCAAACAGTTCAGGGCTCAAAGGGGGGGAGCCGCTCCAGACAGCTCTTCCTCCCACATCCCTTCATTACACATCTCCAGACGCTGCTCCATTGTTCCTTATCTCTCCTTCCCCTGAGGGCAGGTGGCAGACCAACTGCTGATGCCACTGATGCTAGCCCAGGCCAGCAAACATCTTAATTTTATGTGTATTCTCGTAACACAAGCAACACACATCAAAGTTGCTGGTGAATGCAGCAGGACAGGCAGCATCTCCAGGAAGAGCTACAGTCGATGTTTCGGACTGAGAACCTTCGTCAGGACTAACGTAAGGAAGAGCTAGTAAGAGATTTGAAAGGGGGAGGGGGAGGGGGAGCATCCAAAATGATAGGAGAAGACAGGAGGAGGAGGGATGGAGCCAAGAGCTGGACAGTTGATTGGCAAAAGGGATATGAGAGGATCATGGGACAGAAGGCCCAGGGAGGTGGGGGAAAAACCCAGAGGATGGGCAAGGGGTATAGTCAGAGGGACAGAGGGAGAAAAAGGAGAGAGAGAGAAAGAATGTGTGTATATAAATAAATAACAGATGGGGTACGAGGGGGAGGTGGGGAATTAGTGGAAGTTTGAGAAGTCAGTGTTCATGCCATCAGGTTGGAGGCTACCCAGATGGAATATAAGGTGTTGTTCCTCCAACCTGAGTGTAGCTTCATCTTTACAGTAGAGGAGGCCGTGGATAGACATGTCAGAATGGGAATGGGATGTGGAATTAAAATGTGTGGCCACTGGGAGATCCTGCTTTCTCTGGTGGACTTCGCAAAATTGGTACTCATTTCTCACTGGTTATTTCATTTGCTTCAAAATACTGTTCCAATAGTTCAGTATACATGAGCTAATTACCTATTGTGTAATCAAACTTGTCAATTTTCCAATGTAGCCAGCCATTTCTGATTTTCTTTTTAAAATGATTAGCATTACCCAGTACTCACTTTTCATGAACCCCAAATTCTTCTATTTTCTGACTTTTAAAAAAAATCTCTATCATGCCTTTCCTTCCGAAGAGGTCTCTCCACATGCTGGGCTTTTGTTTAATTTGAATGTCTCTCTCTGCTTTAACAAGTCGATAGCCGTCTCATTTTTAAAATACCCTGTCACCAATGTTATGTTTTGTAACATTAAACTAATTCAAAGGAAGACACTGGGAGTCTTAAAATATGGGTGTAGTTCAAGTTTACTTTAAGCGAAGCACACACGTATCACATAGTAGCACTATGACGTATGCAATTAATGTATTTTTACATACAACTGTAATGAATTATTTAAACAAGAATGCTTAATCAAACACTGTATATATCTCTATACAAGATTACTAAATATTATTGAAATATTAATTACACAACACTTTCCTATCCACTTACCTGTCTAAATATCCTTTAAACATCATTACAAATGTCACTCTACTCTTTAAGGGAGGAAGGCAAAAGACTGGAAGTTATAAGCCAGTTAGTTTGACTCAGTGGTTGGGAAGATGTTAAAGTCCATTATCAAGGACTAGGTTTCAGGATACTTGAAGGCACATGATAAAATAGGCTGCAGTCAGCACAGTTCCCTCAAAGGAACATCTTGGCTGAAACATCTGTTGGAATTTTTTTAAGGAATTAACAGGGAGGATAGTTAAAGAAGAGTTCACTTAGATTTTCAGAAGGCCTTTGACAAGGTGCCACAGATGAACTGCTTAACATGATAATACCATGGGCTCTTACAGTGGGGAAAGATATCAGCATGGATAATGATTGACTGACGCCGGAGGCAAAGATCGGGAATAAAGGAGGCCTTTTCTGGTTGGCTGCTGGTGACTAGTAGATTTCCACATGGGTTGGTTGGGACCAATTCTTTTCACATTGTATGTCAGTGGATGGCAGAATTGATGGCTTTGTGGTCAGTTCTGCAGATGATACAAAGATAGATGGAGGGGCAGGTGGTGTTGAGGAAGCAGTGAGTCTGCAGGACTTAGATAGATTAGGAGAATGGACAAAGAAGAGGCAGATGGAATATAGTGTAGGGAAGTATATGGTAATGCACTTTGGTAGAAGGAATAAAGGCCTAGACTATTTTCTCAACAAGGAGAAAATACAGAAAAAAGAAGTGCAAGGGGACTTCGGAGTCCTCATGCAGGATACCCCAAAGGTCAACTTGAAAGTTGGGTCAGTCGTAAGGAAGGTGAATGCAATTTGTTCATTTTGCGAGGATGAGATCGTACCTTAAGATCAAAGATGTAATGCTGAGGCTTTATCGGGAATTGGTCAGATCACACTTTTGGGCCTATTATCTAAAAGAAAAGAGGTACTGACATTGGAGAGGTTCCAAAGGAGGTTCACAAGAATGATCCTGAGAATGAAAGGGTTAATGTATGAGGAGCATTTGATGGCTCTGGGCCTGTACTCGCCAGAGTTTAGAAGAATGAGGGGTATCTCATTGAAACCTATTGAATATTGAAAGGCCAAGATAGAATGGATATGTAAAGGAGGTTTCCTATAGTGGAGGAGTCTAGGACTAGAGGGCACAGCCTCAGGATAGGACGATCTCCCTTTGGAACAGAGACGTGGAAGAATTTCTTATGCAGAGGGTGGCAGCTGTGGAGACAAAGTCACTGGGTATATTTAAAGTGGAAGTTGATAAATTTGATTAATCGGCACCTCAAGTGTTACTGGGACAAGGCAGAATGGAGCTGAGAGGGATAATAAATCAGCTACGATGGAAGAGCAGAGTAGATTTAAAGGCTCAAACTGCCTAATTCAGCTCCTGTGCCATGGTCTTCTATATCTTCTCCTGCCACTTCCTCTGGCAGCTCATTCCTTATGCCAAATACTTTCTATGCCCCTCAGCAACCTTTTCAATGTTTACCCTCTCTCCTTAAACCAGTGCCCCATGTGGGACACAAGCTGTGTCTTGCTGCAGAGCAATCGAACAATGTTAACTTAAGTACAACTGGTCACTCTTCCAGCAAGTACAGCTGAACAGTTTAGAGTTAAGAAACATTAGAGGTGGGTTTGTTCTGTAGGCTGCTGCCTCATGGGAAGGACTCTGAAAAGCAAACATGCAGGGAAATTGCAGAGGTGGGGGTGAAAGCCAAGGCATAGCGATAACAGAAGCTTCACTATCTGAGTGCTGGGATACTTTGATAATCCGTGATGCAGCCATGTGGATCACAGCTCAAGAACATCTGATACACTGAAAAGGCCACTTATGCTCCAGAAGATGAAAGAAGCATTTGAAAAGCAATGCACACTTAAATCATTTGCCAAGAAAGCTAAAAATGACCTTGATAGTGGTCTCATTGCTTCTTATAACATTTCCAAAATGATAGCAAATTGTGGAAAATCTCATACAATTACTGAAATGCCTCCAGTATTTTAAAATCAATTCCTCTGAGTAATAATTCTGTGGCTCGTCTTATTGATGAAATGAGTGAAGGCACTGAGCATCAACTATGCACTGAGCTACAAAAAAAAAACAGGATTTGGAATACAACCCAGAATTTGGGTTTTTTTAAGAGACTCCTGGACAGGTACATGGAGCTCAGAAAAAGAGGGCTATGGGTAACTCTGGGTAATTTCTAAGGTAAGGACATGTTCGGCACAGCTTTGTAGGCCAAAGGGCCTGTATTGTGCTGTGGGCTTTCTATGACCACTACCAGTGGTCGGACCATGATTAAATACTGACTCTGAGACAAATGGAGTTAGCTCAGTGCTGTGAGGCCTTCAGATTTACCCGTGGCCATCCATCCGGGACAAAGCCAGTTCCTGTAGAAGTCTCCCTTCCTATCACCACTTCCTGTCACACATTGATCGAGGGTTACGGGGCACCACCAAGCAAACTTGCTGCTGGTCCAACCAGGAAGCAAGTTGTGTTCCATTCCTTGCAATGCCATTGGCTTCTGCCTCTTCCCGGATAGCCCACAGATGAACAGAAACCAACCGTTCGGCCCACTCTCCTTAACTAACCAGCAACCACTCATTTAAACTCACCCTCTTTGTGTTCCCCCTGCACTCTCACCAGTTCTCCCCAGATTCTAGCCCAGGGGCACTTACAGCAGTAATTTGACCTATACACCCACATTTCTTTTGGCTACGAGAGGAAATGGAAGAGCCCAGGGAAGCCCTTGTCATCACAAGGAGAACGTGCAAACTCCACACGTACATCACCAAGCTCTCCGGAGCTGCAAGGCAGAGGCCAAACCCTGTTAGAAATTCAGTTTTGTCCTCAATTCCCCTGGACTGTCTTATTCATTGATCAGTCACGGTGCTGGATTCTGTCCGTGATTCTCAATCTATTTATTTAGCAATACAGTGCGGAGTGGGCCTTTCCAGGCCTTTCAAGGCACGCTGCACCAGCAACCCCGATTAAACCCCAACCTAATCACTGGGCGATTTACAATCTACCCAGTACATGGGCGTCTTTGAACAGTAGGAGGAAACCAAAGCCACCTGGGGGAAACCGCACACATTCCACGGGGAGGACGTACAGACACTCCTTACAGACGGCACCGGAATTGAACTCTGAACCCCAGAGCCACCCTTCCCGCCCACCCGGTTGTAATAGCATCGTGCTAACCACTATGCCATGGTGACATAGATACTCTTAAAGGATACAAAAGCCACTGTTTAATTTCTACATTCAAGCGAGGAACTTTTCAGTTCAGAAGGTGCTGATAATATCAACATTACAGTGCTGACTCTACAGTATTTGAAGATTAAAGCCTGAAGGTGCCAAAAATATCACAAGTTAATCGAGTTTGAATGCTCCCAAGTAGCTGGATGCCTCGTCGATATCGACTAATGAAACGTTTGAGACAGTCACAAAGATCTCATCATCAGTCTGCAGGTTGAACACGCCACCTTGATAAACTGAATAGAGGTTATGGTTACCCGAGCACCAGGTGCTCGCTCCTCGCAGGATGAGAGTTGGCTTTGGGTACTTGGCTATCTTCCTGTACACGTACTGAATCAGCTGGTACTCCCTGGTACTTATGGGATGGTCGGCATGATACCGAAACAAAATCTGTGCGTAAATATAGTACAAGCCATGGTGGTTGATACGCAGGGACCCGTGGCTGTAGCCCATCTCTCTCAGGTGTGCAACTCCCACCTTCTCTTCCCAGGATGTTATGAGTTTGCCTTTTAATCCAGGAAAACTGGTCATGATACCTGAGTGGAAAATGAAGGGTTTCATTTAACAGAGGATAATACTCCCATCCACTCTTCCCTCCTGCTTTGCCAGATTACTCTATCGGGGCAATAGGGTGAAGGCACATGGCATGATTGCCTTCAATAGGTCAAGGCATAAAATGTAAGAGATGGGATAGCATGTTGCAACTTCACGTAATACCAGTTAGGCCACATTTGGAGTAATGTGCACAGTTCTGGCCACCACACTATAGGAAGGATGTTGTGCTGGACAGGACATTCACCATTTCAGCGCCTGTACTGGAGGACTTCAGGCGGGATTAGGTAGGTTGTACTTACCCAAGGAGAGGAAATCTGAATCAAATATATAAAATTACAGGAGACAGGGAATCCACACCCTTACCCCTCCGGCCCATCACAGCTGGTTTAACAAAAACAAGAGGGCATCTTCTAGGTGAGCGGAAGGAGTTCCAAAGAGAATCAGAGGGGTGAATTTTATTTTAAGTGTAGACTAATTGATGGCTGGAACATGCTAACAGAGGAATCAGATACAATCACTGTTTAAGAGACATTCAGACAGGCATGTACAGAGGCAGAGAAGAATACAGACCTAAACTAACATGGCCCAGTAGGATTGGTATATAGAGGGGAAAAGCTTTGTGCAGGCCAACTGGGCACTTTCTGTGCTGTACAACTTTATGACATTGTGGCTGTAACCTGCATCATCATGGGAGACTTTAAAATAAAAGGCAAGGTGATGCGATCAAATGAAATAAAAATTTAGTGAATGTTATTGAGAAAGCCCTTTATGTTGAGTTCATACTTATTCAGTATCAGGAATTAAAAAGTGGATTGTTTTTTAATTTAAGGATGTTAGTCTTGGAACACATTTGCACACAGTGATCAATTTCTCAGGGTACATTAATAGGTTTCTTGTGACGTGGAAAGAAGCCATTCAGCCCATCAGATCCAGCCTCCCTCTCACCCAACCTTCCACTCCTCACTGATTCATCTACAGTGCAGCAATCGATTGCACTAGCTCACCCACTAACACTACGTTGGGATGTTGGAAGAAACCAGAACCCATCAACTCCACCTCACTGTTTTAAAATAATTTCCTTTCTAACACTATTATTTCTAATTTAACTATTTAATATACATATATACTTACTGTAAATCTATTTATTTAGTTCTTCTATATTTATCACATATTGTCACAAAGACAACAAATTTCATGACATAAGCCGGTGATATTAAAGCCGATTCCGGTTCGGCTGAGCACCATTGTTTGTGAGCCAGGTTTCTGAGGAGTCGAAGCCGTGGGAGATGAACCAGGATGGAGGAGAGAAAAACAAAACAAAGCTGGAACCCTACAACACTAAACACCAGCTGCAGGAAACCCGTAACGAAAGAACTTGCTGGGAATACGCAGAAGATCAGCAACATCTATGGTGTGAGGAAAAAAAAAGGGGTTAACATTACATGCTACCTTTCTTCAGGTCTGGCCAGATGTAGAATACACCGACACGGCTGATTTATACTTGTGCGTACCAGCTTACGGCGTAGCCTACGCAAGTGGGCTATGCCATTGTGAGCATTTATACTTGTGCGTTGGTGTGTCTGCATCGCTCTGCGATTCCGGCACGTATACTCATGTGCACGTCACGTATTCGCACGTCACGCATGTGCACTCACCTGCCCCTGCAAGGCTTCATGGTCATGGTAGTCCTTGTTGGGGTAAACAAGTTTAAAGCGAGTGTCTTTTTTCGTAAAAGCAAAATGTGTCCTCCATAATTTCGGAGGTCTGTAAAGCTTTATGGAAAGCATTGCAGCCAGAGTTCCTTTCCTGCCCTTCAGCCGCCCAATGGGAAGCTATTGCAGCATAGGAGGAAATGCGATGCTACCAAGCGGACCAATCACAGTTGTTGCGGTCTGCATTGCCGCGACGCGCAGTTACATTTTGGGAGAACTCTGAATCCTGAAGGCTGTAACATGCCCAGTCAGAAGATGGGTGCTGTTTCTCGAGCTTATGAAGGATTTGACAGAACAGTGTAGGAACAGAGAGGTCAGGGTGCAGACAAGGTGGCCAAGTGAAATGACACACCCAACTGGAAGCTCAGAGTCACGCTTACTGAGATGTTGGCTGTGAAATTCAAGCATACTTGCCTCTGGACAATCAGTTGAGTTAAACTCTCACCTCAGAGTCCTGAGCACCAAACTGAAGGTCGATGTTCCACCACACTGAAACTGGAGCTTCAAATGCAGATAGCATTAAACAGAGGCACTGCAGGTACAGCAGGGTAGCACTTCCAAATGTAAAAACAGTCCGTGAACAACAAGGCATTGTCGAGTTGCTTCTTGTGGGAGCTTGCTATGCATTCGTAGTTTCCAACATTACAAAAGCCAATCCTTCAGAAGTACTTCATTGGCTACTAAGTGCTTTGAGGCATTCTGAGGTTAAGAAACAATGAAATATTTGAAAATTGACTCACATTTCTGAATAGCAACCTTCTTGAATAGAAATAGATTCACCGAAAAAATATTTTAATCCAGGTTTCCAGCTCTAAATAACTTCTCAGAGATTTACCAGGATGTTGATTGGACTAGAGAGAAGAGGTACTTTAACCGCTAATTTTATAATTCTTTATAACTGTTGAAAGTTGTGTTTTCTGGTGTATGTCATGCCCTGACGAACATAACACAGCAAGTTCCTAACAGGTGCAAACTTGTATGGTGAATAAAGTTGATTCTTGAACTCTAATTTGATCTAGAGCTTTCCTCTTTGGAGTGTAGAAGGATGAAATGCGACTTGATAAAGATGTACATGAAGGATAGATTGAATAGATAGGCAGAGACTTTTTCCACAGGGCAGAAGTGACTAATACAAGGGGGAAATCATTTTCAGACGATTAGAGGCAAAGTTTTTTTTTAAATACATAGAGCAGTGGGTGTGTGGAACACATTGCCGGATTGGTGGTAAAGGCAGATGCATTTTTTAAAAAACTTGGGCACATGCATGATAGAAAGATGAAAGGTTTGTGTAGGAGAGAATAATAGTTCAGCACAACATTGTGGGCAGAAGGGTTGGCATTGTACGCTAATGTTCTATATTCTATGTTATAAAACTATTCAGGGCCACTTACCAACAATATTGGGGCAAATATGTTAATTCTTCTAAATTAAAAAAAAATCAAAGTCCTGCAGAGTTTGGAAGTCCTTCAAAGCAAAAGAACCAATCTTTACAGCCTTCTTCCAGGCCTGTACTCCTTCATTTCTCTAGCATCGACTGCTGGGTCTAAACCCTGGAACTGCCCCCAGAAAGCACCTCACCCCCACCACCACCTTTAGGGATAGGCAATAAATGCTGCCCTTCCCCATGATGCCCAAATCTTTTTTCAAAAAGAATGAATACTTAAAATTAAATTCTGGGAGCAAAGCCTTGTTTTCCTCCAAATGATTTCTTTTTTCAAAGCCACCTCAGAAGATTCCAGAAAGAATACTTGCGCTGGATGTGCTCAGACCTCTGCTTTTTGTTTTGTAGCTTACAAAGATTTTGGGAAGATTGCATTGAAGAAAGAGAGACTTTTTTTCCCTGTTTAGAAGCTCCAGATATCCATTGATAAGAACAGGAGCTCGGGAAAGCATAGGGGAAGGAGTGCATATTCTACCTTAATCACACAGGCAACTGTAATTCCACTGGAGGCTCCGAGAGTTAAGGATCAACTTCCTGGAGTCTCCTGCCTGCAATTCCCCAGAGGAGATAAAATGCTAAGAATTTTGTTTCCTTTTAATGTGCATAATCCAAAATACTGGTGACAGGATCAAAACTGGTCTGACTGATTTGTGGGTGGGAGGAAATGCAAAGGAGCCTCCTGTGACGTATCAAACTACAGCAGGTAACGCAGTTCTGGTAAAGGGTCTCTGATCTGAGATGCTAACCCTGTTTCCTCCTCTACATATGCTGCCTGACCTGCTGAGATTTTCCAACAATCCGTTTTTATGTTTGAAAGCCTCGTCCTTGCACTAGACCGAACCTGTGGAAGAAAACACTTTAGCAAGCTGAGAGTTTACTCAAAAACACTGAAGTTTTCTTTTCCTGTGTGAAAATAAAATTCCCTTGGCACCTGTAAAAGGATGGGAATTCCGATTAGGATATTGACCCAGTGCATTCACTGGATGACACATACCTGAGGAGGATTTTGTAGGTTTCTTTATGGTGAGATGGGCATATGGTGCCATTCGCTGTGAACCCTTTTTGTGACTTGATAATTCCCCTGAAAAGCAAATGCGTTGCTGATGAGAAACTAATTCCAAAATGCTACGCTAACAATGAGGCCACATTTGCTCATTCCATAAGGAAGAGCAAGGGCAACACAGTGCTACGGTTAATACAGGCGCTACCCCAGCAACTCACACTCAGCTCTGTCCGATGCTGCCCGGGTGGAGTTTGCAGGCTCTCCCTGTGACTGCAAGGCATTTCTCCAGGTGCTTCAGTTTCCTCCCACACCACTTGCACCGTGCTAATTACCCGCAGTGTGGGTGGGCGACTGGGGAAATCAGGGGTCATTGATGGGCAAGTGAGAGAGAAGTTAGCAGGAAAGTGGGGCAATGAAATAATGGGCCAAAGGATTATCAAGCAAGGGGGTGGGGAGGGGGGGGAGAAGACATGCCCTATAAAAGGCAGGAATGGCGATGATCCCTGATGCCAGCCATGAGGGATAGTGGATAGAAAGAAAGATCACGATGAATTATTCACAGCCAATCACAGTGATAAATGCATTCACTGCTGTTAGTAAAAGAGACGAGCTGACCTGTGCACAGCCATATCCTACAAGCAGCACAGCCTGTTTCAGTGGCCAGTCAACTGTTTAATTGTCATCAACTGTTATTGTTGACCTGGATGCTGAGGGATTTCCCATGCTGTGGGCTCTTCTGCATCTGCCCGAGGAAGCATGGAATGCTGCCTCGTCGGCCTTTGCAATTGCCCATGGGTTTGAGGCCCTTTCTGTAAGAGTTGCTGAACTGACCGTGACACAGTGGACGAAGAAGCCATTGAATCGTGGTTGGGGTGGAGGAAAGCAGAGAAGGGTGTGGTGGTGTGGGGTGGTACAGTGAGGCAGGATTTCTCTCAGTAACAAAGAACAGGAATCCAGACGGCTGAGCACCCCCACCTAAGTTGGACAGATATCTAGAGTGACAGGGGGAAGGAAGATCCAGTTCTTGTGGTACATATGATAATTGTGGTTCAGTGACATTGTAGTTCTACACAGTGAGTACAAACAGAGGGCCACAGAATTACAAGGCAGGGGAGGGACTGAGTAAGCTGGGCTTGTTTTCCTTTGTGTATGTTGGTGGGGGGGGTGACTTGTTAAAAACTAAGCAAAATAATGAGGGGCAAAGACAGGACAGATGGAAAGAACCTCCTTTTCCTCACAGCAAATATAGCTAAAAAAACAGAGCATTGGTTTAAGGCAAGAGCTTTGGTAGAAATTGCGGAAGAACTTTATCACTCAGAGGAAGGTTAGAATTGGAGCATTATCTCTGAGATGGTGGTGGGGAGAGGGGCTCCCACAATACTTCAGAAGTGTCTGGATGAGTATTTGAATTGCCAGCTGATAGAAAGGCTACCGACAAGAGCTGGTAAATGGGATTACTTTATTTTCCTCCATAGACAACTTCTGCGGAGAGAAATAACAGTCAACGTTTTGAGCAGAGACCCTTCACCAGGTACTACCTAACTTGCTGAGTTCCTCCAGCATTTTGTGTGTGTTGCTCACTCATGGCCCCCTGACAGTAACCGCACAGTGGGGAAAGGATGAGTAAAGAGTGATTTTGCAATAGAGTACACGAAGACGTGATTGAGCACGAGCCAGGCAGTGGGTTGAACAACGGCAAGCAGGACCATGTGGTGTGCAGACTCCCAAACCAAACCAGTGCTTCTGGTGAAGGTGCTCTCACACTGTTGTTTGCTTCAATGACGGTGGAAAAATAAGTATTGATTATATCTCCAACTGGGGGCGGGGGAAGCTGCAGGTGGTGGTGTCACCTGCACCTGCTGCCATTGTCCTCTTGGTGGTAAAGAGCAAGGGTTTGGAAGGTGCTGTCGGAGTAACCTGCAGTCCCTTTGGTAGCTGCTCCAGACTACTGTCACTGTGCGCTGGTGGAGGAGGCAATGAGCATCTAGAAGAGTTGGTGGGCTGCTTCCTCCTGAATGGTGTCAAGCCTCTTGGAGCTGCCCTCAGCCAGGGACACGGAGATCATTCCATCACAATCCTCACTCATCCCTTGTATGGTGGATATGTGAACTCTGGTAGTCCCTTTCTGTGTCTGAACACAGACCTGGAGCTTTAGCAATTGCACAGAGCTGAATGAACAACCCCATTCTCTCCCGAATCCAAACACAGTACAAGCATCAAGAAATGTACCTCTGTGTCCTGTTCTGTCTGGAATAGGGTGTACCACCTAAACAAAGAGCGGAAACAGGTGATTACCATACTGCCTATTTGCAACCCTCACAGGATATCACATTCTTGGAGAGCTCACCTGCCTTGGACTGGAGTACAATTTGGTCAAATTAGGCCCCTCTGGGGACACGGGGAGATCAGCTGAAAGACAGTGTCCTGACAGAGTCTGACAGTAACTCCCTGTGGGTGTTGGTTGTAGAGTGAACACCTGCAGCTTGAAGCAGTGGAAAAAAAGCAACTGCTATAAACCACCCACAGTCAGTCAAGGGGAAGCAACTGGGTAGAGGGCTAAGCAAGTTAGTGAAGATCAGTGTCAATAGCATCATCAAGCCAGCAATGCAACTTACACACCAGCAATACAGTGGTAGTCAGTAGGTTCCTATGTGACTCAGTCAGTCACTCCCACACAAGAGGAGTTCACATACTGCACAAGCAGAGTTATCAATAAAGTTCAGTTAACTTCTAACTTCCGTTAATGCCCCTCCTCCCCTTCTTACCCCATCCCTTATTTACTATATTATATCTTATTTTTTCACCTTTCTTTCTCTCTCTTTTTTCTCCCTCTGTCCCTCTCACTATATCTTCCTCTGATGCTCCCCTCCCCTTTTCTTTCTCCCTAGGCCTCCCGTCCCATTATCCTCTCCCTTCTCCAAACTTGTATCTTCTTGCCAATCAATTTTCCAGCTCTTAGCTCCATCACTCCCCCTCGTCTTCTCCTATCATTTTGGATCTCCCCCTCTCAAATCTCTTACCACCTCTTCTTTCAGTTAGTCCTGACAAAGGGCCTCAGCCCGAAACGTTGACTATACCTCTTCCTATAGATGCTGCCTGGCCTGCTGTGTTCACCAGCATTTTGTGTGAGTTGCTACTATTTAAAAACTGTTTGCTCTAAGCAAGCTATAGAGTCAAATGGCCACACAAGTGCACAGGACTTACGCTAGTTTGAAAATGTTCAGTGACAGTCTTCTGCCCTAATTAAATGGAATGGTGTCCCAAATAAATGGAGAGAATTCCTGCTATTTTTTCTATTAGTTTTTGTTAAGAGTCATCCCAAATAAAGTGCTGCCTCCATTAACCAATGGCCCAATTAAACAGAATCTACTGTACTGTGATTCTGCAATGGGACATCAATGGACCGAGTATTTGGATGAAAACCTCTGCATTCATATCATACTCCCACCCTCTTCTCATTTTCCTTGATGCATTCTGAGTCTAGAAACCCATCCACCTCCTTTAATACATTCAGACCCTGGCCCCCTACAGCTCTCTGTAGTAGAGAATTCCACAGGTTCACAATCCCAAGTGAAGAAAACACCCTTCTTCTCAGTAGAGAGTCAGAATGGTACAGCCTAGATCCAAGCTCTCTGGCTCACCATGTCCATGACAATCTTTCTGCCATCTACACTGATTCTATTTGCCCACTTATGATTGCATCCAATCTCTATCTTGCCTATGTAAGCATCTAAATACCTCTTAAATGATAATTTGTTTTCTTCACCTACTCTGACAGCACTTTCCAGATATCAACCACTCTCTGTAATTAAATTAACCCCAAGATTCCCTTTAAATTTCCCACTTCTCACAAACCTATGCCCTCTTGACCTCCTTCTGTTTGTCCAGCTTCCCCTGAAGTGCATCCATACCACCCTCTTCAACCACCCCCACTGGGATTGATTAAATGCAACAAAAATCATTTTACAAACAGCTGACCCAAGTCAAACAATCACTAGTAATCAATAGAGACCCACGATATGAAGCAGCGCAAATTTGCAGGTTCCCAAATTGTGTCTGCCTTCACTGTTTCACGGGCAGGGAAGCTGGGGGTGGTATGAGAAGATCATCGCATTGTGTCCGGTATGGTGTGTGAGGAAGCTGAAGAGGTTCAGATGACAAATCTAGTAATGAAGCCTGAAGAAATCAGTTCAACCCACCCCCGGGTTATTTCTAGCAGTGGGCAAGAGCACAAGCAAGACACTGCACTGAAGACAGCACCAAGGCATCTTGCCCATGCTGGATGGACTTCTGAAAACACCTCCAGCCTCCTTACAGCCGTTCAATCACAAGTGCAACCCAGACCATAATCAGAGCCCACATTATTGTCACCCTCTCTCACCCAGCCACCGGAGCCCAGGCAGCAGTTAAGTCAAAGCCAAAGTTCAGAATAGCATACTCATTTCACACTGATTGGGTTCAAGAATGGGGCCTGGAGGAAGGAGCAGAGAAAATGGTATTTGTCACATCATTTAAACACCTAAATCTTGGATGTGTTTTTCTAATCTAGGAATAATAACACAGTAACATTGCAATAATAATCGGAGGTCCCGTGACTGGTATCCAGCAGGTTGTAATAATTAGTCCACACCAAAGGACACTCACTGTTGGTGCTGTAGGGTCTGGCTGGGACTAGGTGCTTGTAGAAAAGCAATTATTCTTTGCAGTGTAAGTTGGTGGGTATGCTTGTCAAGCATAAACAAAGGTTAAAGCTCAGTTACAAATGCTACCCCATGAATACTAAAGAAACCGTTCTTAAAATTATTTGCATTCCTCACTCTACGGGACCCTGGTGCAATTGTATGTGAATATCTCAGGTTCAGCTTGAAATCATAGCTTACTTAACACTAAGCACTGACACTAAACTGTATCCAGACAGACTGCACCCAGTAGCAATGGGAGGTTCACCCATTTTTTTTTAATTTATTTATTTTTTATTTATACAGTGCAGAGTAGGCCCTCCATCCCTTCAAGCCACGACTCCCAGCAATCCCCCAATTTATCCTAAACACTGGACAGTTTACAATGATCAATTAATCTACCAACCGGTACATCTTTGCACTGTGGGAGGAAACCGGAGCACCCAGAGAAACCCACGGGTTCATGAGGAAAACATACAAACTCCTTACAGGCAGCTCAAACCCGGGTCGCCTGTACTGTAAAGCGTTGTGCTAACCACTAGGCTACTGCGCTGCCCCAGTGCCAATGATTCTAAACCCTGTCAACGCAGAGCCTACTGTTAATATATTGTTCCTTTTAAACAGCACATCCATTACACGCCTCACCATTTAAATACCCTACTATTGGAAATCAAACCCATTATACAGGCTGACTATTCTAGTTACATAGCTGGCCTGTTATATCATCCTACCCAACCAATGCCCTCACATTTAAAATCTGTGAAGTGGATTCAAATCTCCTTGATCAATATTCTTAAGGATCTACTTGGAATCTCTTTAGATCAAGTATTGTGCAAGGAAACAGGACTAGTAAATAATTGTCTATTAGTCTCTGGGAAAGATTGATTATAATATATTTTATATTGACTTTAACGATGATTTAATCAAGTCTGAAAGTGGTCTTTAAAGTACACAGAAATCTAGAGTGGTCTCAGGGGCAGTTAGATTGAGAAGATTTATCAAAATCTATGACTGTAGATAAACACTAGCAATTTGATAAATAAATATTTGAAAAAGAATAGCATCCCAGTTAATAATAAATCATTTACAAGTGAATTGGACCAAGCTATGACTAGTCAGAGAAATTAGCTAGTGCTTGATTAAGAAGTGTAATAAATCCAATGACTGGGAGGGTCGTCAAAGAATTAAGTAAAGAAATAGCAGAGTTGAAGTGGCATAAAAACAGATAGTAAGTGCTTTTGCTGCGAATCCTGGGTCAATACTTTAGATCGAAACCTGAAGGTCGAATGAAGGTCCAGAAGTCGAGTCTGTGAAACTGAGGAAGTCGAAGGCCCAGTGTCGGTGAGAGCACGGATCCACTGGAGGATGGAGGCCAAAGGAGGCCGGTTCTGGGCTTAGAGGGTTGTGCGTTTGTGCAAGTGGGTGAGAGGAAGGAAGAGGCCGTGTATTGCTGTGGTTGCTTTGCCACTTGGTATGTTCTGTTTCTTTGTGTTCTGGGTTGTTCTTCTGAGCATAGTGGGAATGCTATATTGATGCTGAAATGTGTGGTAACGCTTGCAGGTTGCATCCAGTACACCCTTGGATATGTTTGCTGTCAACACACACACTCATTTCACCAGACATTGATGTACATGTGGTATACAAATCTGAATCTGAATCTGCCAGAAATCTTGGCACGGAGCCTACAGATCGGGCCACGTACAGGCTCAGAACCTACAATCATTTCAGTGGAAAAAAGTGGCTATGAGGGATGGGAGTTTTTTCAGGTTATGTACACTCTTGGAATTTAGTTAATAGAATTATTGAATTGCAGATATTTTCTCCTGTTCAGTTTTTAATTCTCAAGTTTTTCTTCAGGAGTACAATGAAGCTTTAATAGCTTTTATGTGATTATCATAAACATTTGACGGTTAACTTAGTTTAAGAGTATAGCTTCAATATCTGTCAAAAGTTAATGAGGGGACAGACCTGCTCTCAAGTCAGAGCAATGTTCAGGGAGCAGTTGCCATTGACAATTCACCACAGGCAAGGGCAGACCCAATAGCCAAAGCAGCAGTTAGCAGGAACCAACTCAGAGAACGTTCTTCTCAAGAGGCCAAAAGGTGCAATCGTTTTTCCACTGGGGCTGCTGGTGCCAGTTGTGCTGGAATGACTATGCTGTTACAGGGGACAATCCAAATTGCTTCGGGTTCCCTGGGATTTGATGCATCAAGATACCTTGACTGAGCTCCATCATCCAACAGAAGCCACTATTCCTCTAAAGCAACAGTCCCTCCTGTAACCTCCTGTTTACTAAGAGCTGGCACAGCTGCTACTTTGCAGCTCCAGTGACCCCGGGCTTGATACTGACCTTGGATACTGTCTGTGTGTGGACTTTGCACAGTTCTCTGTTACCTTGTGGGTTTTCTCTGGGTACTCCAGTTTCCTCCCACGTTCCAAGGTTACGTGGGTTGGCAAATTAAACGGTTGCTATAAATAGTGTATTCTGTCGCAGGGTGATGTGTAGAGAATAAACTTGGGTTAGTGTAGATGCTCAGTGCAGACTCAGCTGGCCAGAGGACTTGCTTCCATGTTGTCTGACTGTTTACTGTGGCTTTCCCAAACATCAGAATTCCCAAATCTTCTAACACCTGAAGTGACAGCTGCTGTCATGGCATGGGTAACACAGCAGCCAGTCTCCTACAAACATCAATATGATCATCTGCTTTGACATGTCAATTGGAGGTTAAATATTGAGTAGAACATGTGAAGAACTATGTTCTTACTCAATTAGAGCTGGCTATTTGAAAGACTTTGGTTCAATCGCCACAACACAGCACCCAGTCAATAAGTGCACTGAAAGTATCGGAAAGGCAGTGTGCAGGAAGCAGAGAGGCTGTAGAAGGACTTGGACAGATTAGGAGAATGGGCAAAGAAGTGACCACGGGAATATAATGCAGCGAGATGCATGGTCATGCATTTTGCTGGAAGGAATAAAGGTGTAGACTATTTTCTAAATGAGGAACAAATTCAGAAACCAGAGATACAAAGGGGCTTGAGAGTCTTTGTGCAGGATTCTTTTAAAGGTTAACATGCAGGTTGAGTCGGAAGTAAGGAAAGCAAATATTTTGCTTTGATAGGACTAGAACATAAAAGCAAGAATGCAACACTGAGGCTCTATGAGGCATCGGTCAGGCCGCATTTGGAGTATTGAGAGCAGTTTTGGGTTCCTTATCTAAGAAAGTGGTGCTGTTCGAGAGCTTCCAGAGGATATTCATGAGAATAATCCCAGGAATGAAAGGGTTTACATAAGAGGAGCATTTGATGTCTCTGAGCCTGTACTTGCTGGAGTTTAGCAGAATAAAGTGGGATCTCATTGAAACATATTGAATACTGAAAGGCCTACATAGAGGGGACGCGAGAGGATGCTTCCCATTGTGGGGGAGTCTAGGACCCGAGGGACATCCCTATAGAACAGAATGAGGAGGAATTTTTTTTAGCCCAAGGGTGTTTAATCTGTGGAACTCATTGCCATGCATGTTGTTGAGGCCAAGTCTTTGGGTACATTTAAAGCCAAGGTTGATAGCTACCTGATTAATAAGAGTGTCAAAGGTTGTGGGGAGAAGGCAGGAGAATGGGGCATAGAGGGACAATTAATAAGCCATGAAGGAATAGTGGAGTAGACAAGATGTGCTGAATGGCCTAATTCTGCTCCTATGTCTTAATGTTTTATGAAAGTATTATGTTTTGCATGTTTTCCATGAAATTGGATTTGAACCCATGACCTTCTGCCTCACAATGCTAGATTCTGACCTATTGCTTATACCGTCCGGTAACAGGATGAATTCGCACCGGCAGTCAATTTAACTCCACTCCTACAGGAGCAGCGATGAGCTCAGTGGTACATTCAGTGAGCAGTACGACTGTCAAATCAAATCTCAGCTACTGTAGATCGCCTCTGGGAGCCGTGCAAACTTCTCACCTGCTTGACGAGTTGCTTCAGTCCTTGTAGTTGTTGTGAGCAGGACTTGGAGACGACCTGCATTTCTGCTTCCGACGCATTTGGTGTACCACTATTAAAATCTGAAATCAGTCTCAGGCACTGAAAGAACTCTTCAGAGATTCCACCGACATTCTTCTGTAGAGGAGAGAGACATGTTACAGCTGGAAAACCCCACAGCAAGTATCACATCATTCAACAATAATTAGTGGTTGAAAGATTCTTATTTGCCTTTTACTTCCTAAACGCTAGAACCCACCAACTGGCAACGCTCACTGCCCGAGTTGTGTTGAAGTCCTGCCCCCAAGACGTAGGCAATAAACGCTTATAGAAAAAAACCAGCATAGAAACAGGCCCTTCGGCTCAAATGCTAGCCCCATTTGTCTGGATTTGGCTGGTATCCAGATGTCCCTTTTACAAGGCACAAAGCTCCAGTGCAGTACTGACAAAACACTACTCTGCATCAGGTATCAACTTTTGTGGGAGAGGTTAAACCGGGGCGTGGTGGAGGAAGCGACGCCCAGTGGATTATAAATTCCGAGAATTTTCTCTGGGGACTACTGATCACCTGTTTGGTTTGCAATAAGGTAACAGAGAAACTAGTCACCACATGTCCGTCTGTCCAATATATTAATAATGCATGTAGATAAGTTTCTCAAGACTGAATGACAACCTTCAGAGGCCCGTGGTCTTTGTGGTAGTTTTATATGACTCCAGAGTATCACTGGAAAGGAAGTCTAACTATAACAGGAGGAGGATCCAAGAGTTGTAAACTTAGTCAGCTCCATCATGGGCACTAGCCTCCATAGTATCCAGGACATCTCCAAGGAGCAATGCCTTAAAAAGGTGACATCCATCATTGAAGACCCCTATCAATCACGACATGCCCTCTTCTCACTGCTACCATAAGGAAGGAGGTACAGGAGCCTGAAGGCACACACTTAACAATTCAGGAACAGCTTCTTCCTCTCTGCCATCTGAATTCTAAATGGACATTGAGCCCGGGAACACTTTTTTTTTGTTCTATTGATCATATTTCCCAACACAGGCTGGTGATATCAAACCTGATTCTAATTCTGATCAATGCCGTCTTACAAAAGGCGGCCTCCCTCAGAATCAAGGATGCGTACTTTCACTCTGGTGCTGTGGCTTCGGAAGTGGCTGAGGCCAACGTGGCACAACCACAGACCCTGCTAACAAATGAGCCAGCAGGCGCCCAGCGGCTGGGTGAATAGGTAGTTTGTGAGGAGATCCACTCCTTCTGCAACATACAGGGGCCTTCAGTCTTCTCCCAGCCTGGACTTGCATTTCTCCATGCCACCCTGAATGCTCCTTCCCTACCTGGGCCATTCAATGCTTGGAAGATGGGACCTAGAGAGCATACAGTTCGGTACGGCAACTGTTCTGCCCGTGACTACTAGAAACCGCAGAGAGCTATGGACACAGCTCAGCAGATCACAGAACACAGCCTCCCTTCCACGGATTCTGACTGTACTTCCCTCTGCCTCAGTGAAGCAGACAACATAATCAAAGACCAAAGTCATCATGAACATTTTCTCTTCTCCCCTCCCCAACCAATGAAGAAGATATAAAAGCTAGAAAGCAGGTAAACCAGGCTCGAGGGCAGTTTCTACCCCTGTTCTAAAGCTACCAACAAACCCCTAATGATGGACTCGACCTCACAATCTACCTCATTATGGCCTTGTACCTTATTCTCTGCCTGCACTCTACTTTCCTTGTAACACTTTATTCTGCATTCTGTTATTGTTTCACCCGGTACAAATTCAATGCCCTGTTGTAATGAAATTATCTGTATGGATGATGTACAATTTTTTCAATGTAGCTTGATGCATGTGACAATAATAAGCCAATTACCCGTCAACACCGGCTTTGTGCCGAGCACTTCATGACTGACTAACTTGGTTGCGTTTTGAGTAGGTGATTGACAAAGGTGAACAGAGGATATTGTCTATATGGATATTTGACATGTTTCCTCATGAAAAGCACATTGAGAAGATTAAGATGCGTGGGATCCATAGTGACTTGGCCATTTAGATTTAGAACTGACTTGCCCATAGAACACAGTGGGTATAGGCCAATGGGTTTCATTCTGGCTGGATATCCATAATGAGGTGTTCCATGTATTTAAGACATATATATGAAATGACTGGATGAAAACATGAATGGGTGGGCAAGTTTGCAGATGAAGCAAAGATTGCTGGTGTTGTGGATAGTGCAGAAGATTATGAAAGAATCCGGCAGTATATAGACCAATTGTAAAATGGACACAGAAATGTCTGATAGAAGTTAATTTATACAAGCGTGAAGTGCTGCACCTTGGGATGTGAAATATAAAGAGAAACTGTGACAGGACCATAAAAGCATTGCTGTACAGAGGGGATCTGGGGGTTTTAGTCTATAGCTTCCTGAAAGTGACCACATGCATGTATAGAGTTGCTTGCCTTTAGTTGTTGAGGCATCAAGGTCAAAAGACAGAAGATTATGTTGCAACTCTGTAAAACTCTAGTTATGCTACATCTGGTGCATGGCATTCAATTCTAGTAACTCCATTAATCAAAAGGGTGTGGATGCTTTGGAGAGGGTGAAGAGGAGGCTTACCAGGATGCTGCCCAGATTAGAAGGCGGGTGTTACAACGACAGATTCGATGAACTCTGGAGCCGCAGAGACTGAAGGGAAACCGGACAGAAGCTCATATACAGAAAATCACGCAAAGCATAGATAGCCAGTGCCTTTTTCCTGTGTTGAAATGTATAATACTAGATGTGATCTGTACAAGTTGAGAGGGGGAAATTCAAAGGAGATTTGAGCTGCAATACATATTAACAAACTGAGTGGAGTGTGCCAGAAATGTGTTGCCAGGGTGTGTAATGGAGCCAGGTACTACACAGAGGTTTAAAGAGGCTCTTAGATAGACAAATGTGTAGAAATGGTGACATGGACCATGTGCAGGCAAAAGTCATTAGTTTCAGGTTTCTTGTCATTCAACCATACACACGAATACCATCAAACAAAACAACGTTTCTCAAGACCAAGGTACACAACTGACACACATAAAGTAATATTACCACTAATAAATAATAAGGTGCATTTATGATGCAAGTTAAAAAGTAACCAGTATAACACTACTGGCGCTTCATGTGTGATGCGACCCAGGTGGTGGCAGAGACTTCAGTAGTTTTACGGCCTTGGGGAAGAAGCCGTTTCCCATCCTAACAATTCTCGTCCTAATGCTATAGTACCTCCTGCCTGATGGTAGGGAGTCAAAGGATTGTTAAATGGATGAGAGGGATCACTGACAACGTTAAGGGCTCTGCACATGCAGCACTCCTGATAAATATCTCTGATGGATGGAAGATGATCCTCAGCAGTCCTTGCAATCCTTTGTAGGGACTTGTGGTCAAATGCCTTGCAATTCCTGTACCAGATGGTGATGAAGCTGCTCAGGGCAGTCTCAATGGTGCTTCTGTAAAAATTGGTCAGAATGGTGGTGGGGGGTGGAAAGCCTCACTTTACTCGTCTCAATCTCTTCAGAAAGTGGAGACGCTGCTGTGCTTTGTTGACCAAAGAGGTGGTGTTGAGGGACTAGGTGAGATCATCCATTATGTGCACTCCCAGAAACTTGGCGCTCCGAACTCTCTCCACGGACGAGCCGCGTATATGCAGTGAAGAATGGCCAGCCTGTGCCTTCCTAAAGTCCACAATCATCTCCTTGGTCTTGTCCACGTCGAGGCCAACCACAAACGTCATCAACAAAGCAGACTGGGTTTGAAATAGATCTAGCAGTACAGTCATACATCAGCAGCGTGAACAGCAGTTAGAGAGCACCAGTGCTCAACGTGACGGAGACAGATATTTCTGTCAACATGGACTGACTGTGACCTTTCAGTCAAGAAGTCCAGGATCCATTTAATTAGGCATCTGTAATTTAATCAGCTTACCACTACATATGGGCCACAAGGCCTGTTACTCCACTGTACTGTTCTACATTCTATACAGATTTTCAAGTCTACTTGATGCATCATATTTGATCCTCTATATCAGTACCATATATCCCAGTCTCCCCATACACTTCCTTAAAATATTGACCAATCAGCTACCATGGCCATGATAGACAATTCTACTGATTCACCATCCCAAAATTCTTATCCCATGACAGAAATTTTTATCATTGTTCTAGAATTCCCAGTCTAGGGAAGAATCAATCAGCATCTCACCCTTTGGCCCATGATGTCATGCTGACCTTTTAACCTATTCCAAGATCAATCTCGCAAACACGAGGAATTCTGCAGATGCTGGAAATTCAAGCAAAACACATCAAAGTTGCTGGTGAACGCAGCAGGCCAGGCAGCATCTCTAGGAAGAGGTACAGTCGACGTTTCAGGCCGAGACCCTTCTTCAGGACCAACTGAAGGAAGAGTTAGTAAGAGATTTGAAAGTGGGAGGGGGAGGGGGAGATCCAGAATGATAGGAGAAGACAGGATCTCCCCCTCCTCCTCCCACTTTCAAATCTCTTACTAACTCTTCCTTCAGTTAGTCCTGACGAAGGGTCTCGGCCCAAAACGTCGACTGTACCTCTTCCTAGAGATGCTACCTGGCCTGCTGCGTTCACCAGCAACTTTGATGTGTGTTCCAAGATCAATCTAACACTTTTCTCCCACATAACCCTCCATTTTTTTATTTTATCCATGTGCTTATCCGAGAGTCTCTTAAATGTCCCTAATGTATCTGCCTCTACCCTCACAACCACCATTCAAGTTTGATCTTCCAAATTGAATCACTTCACACTTTTCCAGATTGAACTTCATCTACCACTTCTCAATCCAGCTCTGCATCCTATCAATGTCCCATTGTAACCTATGACAACTTTCTACAACTATCCACAACTCCACCAATGTTCATATCATCTGTAAATGTACTAATGCATCCTTCCACTTCCTCATCCAAGTCATTTTAAAAGGAAGGTCCCCAAGAGCAGGGTCCCAGAAAAGAACCCTGTGGAACACCACTGGTCACTGATCTCCATGTAGAACACAGTCCATCTACAACCACCCTGTGTTCTATGGAAAAGCCAGCTTGAATCCATGTAGCCAATATTCCCTGGATGCCACGCCTCCTGATTTTCCGAATGGGGAACATTGTCGATTCCTTACTGCAATCCATATTCACTACATTAACCACTCAAGCTTCAATTTGTTGGTCACTTCCTTGTGTCATGTGACCAGCAACAATGAATATCAATTGAGTCAGGTTTTATGAAAACAAAACATACATTTATTAAACTTTGCTCAAAAAATAGCAAAATGTATTTAAACAACTAACTTAACCAGAAGTTAAACGCTATACAGCAACTCTGGAACAGTTCTTAAAAGGGTAAATGCGAAAACAGTTCTTAAAGTGGTAAATTTGAACACAGCTCTTAGAATGGTAAATTCGAAAGTCCAAGAGATTTATACAGTCAATTAGGAGAGACTTTCCTGAAGTAAAGAATTCCTCGAAGACATGACGTTACTGCTAATCCCAGCTGGACCCTGCCTTGTCCACAGGATTCACGACGACAGAAATAAAACAGTTTAAAGGAACTGACCTTTTCCTATGGAGAATCGACACTGCACAATCCCATTCCCATTCTGACATGTCTATCCACGGCCTCCTCTACTGTAGAGATGAAGCCACACTCAGGTTGGAGGAACAACACCTTATATTCCGTCTGGGTAGCCTCCAACCTGATGGCATGAACATTGACTTCTCTAACTTCCGCTAAGTCCCCACCTCCCCCTCGTACCCCATCTGTTACTCATTTTTATGCACACATTCTTTCTCTCACTCTCCTTTTTCTCCCTCTGTCCCTCTGAATATACCTCTTGCCCATCCTCTGGGTCACCCCCCCCCGTCTTTCTTCCCGGACCTCCTGTCCCATGATCCTCTCGTATCTCCTTTTGCCAATCACCTGTCCAGCTCTCGGCTCTATCCCTCCCCCTCCTGTCTTCTCCTATCATTTTGCATCTCCCCCTCCCCCTCCAACTTTCAAATCCCTTACTCACTCTTCCTTCAGTTAGTCCTGACGAAGGGTCTCGGCCTGAAACGTCGACATGCGCCTCTTCCTATAGATGCTGCTTGGCCTGCTGCGTTCACCAGCAACTTTGATGTATGTTGACTGCACAATCCTTCCTGCTTTAGCAGAGGATATCTCAAAATGCAGGTCACCCGGCGGGAGGAGAAGATGGCAGCGCGACACAGCTCTCCGGTGAAATGATATTGTATTTGTTAAATAGGGTACTGTGCACAATTCTGATTTGATGGAGACAGCCGTGAGAAGCACGGAGGAACATCTGGAGAAACTTCTGAAATGCCCAGTTCGCTGCTGCTGCTACTGTGCAATCGAGAATCTCCGAAGGGAAGGCCCCAAAATCCTCGGCTTTGCCTGCTGCTGGCGGCCGGGCCTGGGGTCGAAGCGTTCAGCAGAGATGGTGCTCAGTGCTCAGTGTCGGAGGGCTGGTCGGAGGCTCGAAGTTTTCGGACGACTCAGAGTCGGACTGTGGTCGGGCATGGCAGGGAGATTTTTCTTCCTTCTCCTGTCTGCGTGAGATGTGGGACTTTCGAGAGACTTTCAACCTTTTTTTTACTGTGCCCATGGCCTGTTCTTCATCAAGTTATGGTATTGCTTGCATTGTTGTAACCATATGTTATAATTATGTGGTTTTTGTCAGTTTTTCAGTCTTGGTCTGTCCTGTGTTTCTGTGATATCACACCGGAGGAATATTGTATCATTTCTTAATGCATGCATTACTAAATGACAATAAAAGAGGACTGCGTGTCCTCATAATCTAATCTATTTCTTGAACGAAGATTCAATAAAGGTCGATCCTCTCTAAAACCGCCGAACGATATCAGCTTTACTCGACTCGGCAAATTCCTGTACTTTGGTAAGGTCTTCACTCTCCAATATTACTTACAATAGAAAGTAGAACTCCACGTTAAAATGAAACTGCGTCATAAGACGAATACGCAGCATAACGGAGTATCTGACAAATTGAATAACGAACTAAACTTAAAACTCAACTGGAAAAAGTAACTGCGTCACACCAGGGGTCTCCCTTTATATACCTGGTGAGAACATGTCATCACGTGACCTCACATCAGTGGGAAAATTACATCATGTGACCTCCACAAGACCATTACATCATGCTCATCAGATAGTCACAAGATACCCATGAGGTATGTAACACTTGAAAAAGCCAATTAGGCTTGTGAAGCACAACCTGCCTCTTAAAAATCCACACCGACAATCCCTAATCAGACCATGCTTCTCCAAATACACATAAATCTGTCTCTATGGTTCCTCTCCAATAATGTTCCTACCACTGATATAAAATTCACTAGTCTGTAATCCCCAGGATTATTCATATCACCTTTATTAAATAAATGAATAAAATTTGCCACCCTCCAATCTACTGGAGCTACTCTCGTGGCCAGTGAGGTCACAAAGATCATTGCCAAAGGTGCAGCAATCTCTTCCCTCAGTTCTGTAGTAACCTGGGGAACATCCTGCCTGGCACCAGTGACTTATCTATCCTAATGTTTTTCAAAAGTTCCAGCACATCCCCTTTCTCAACTTTGACATTTTCCAGTATATTAGCCTGCTCTACATTGTCCTCATATTCATCAAGATTGCTCTCACTGGTGAATATTAAAGTATTAATTCCCTCTCATTTTGTTAAACTGTAGTAGATACAAGCTTAGTCAACCTGATCTCTTGCTTGACAGTGTTGCCATTCCAGGAATTGGTCTGATGAACCTTCACTGTCCTCCCTCTAAAGGAAAGACAAGGTCCTGCATGAGAACAAAATTGCACTGAGTATTCTGGGTCTGCTCTCACCGAGACCTTGTGTAGTCCATTCATTTTCTCTTTCTCCATCTCCTCTGCTGAAATCTTAAATGTTGCCAATCCTTGGTCTTTTTGCTCTTTTTTGCAACATTTATCTTTGAGCTAACACTGGTCTTAACTACTCTTGTTAACCTCTTTTGCTGTTGTGCTTTAGAAGTATATTTGCTGTGATAAAATAGAAATAGCTGGGAGCACTCAATATCTCTAGTGTATCTGCAGAGGGGGAAGAGCCTGCTGAAGGGTCTTGGCCTGAAAAATCGACTTTTATTCCTCTCCATAGATGCTGCCTGGCCTACTAAGTTCTTCTAGCATTTTGTATAATATTATCTCCAGTTCTTGTGCTACAAATCATGTATAATTCTTTAAATATTAGCTACCTTCCATTTAGTCTCACATCTTTTAATGCAGTTCCCACTTTTTATAACCAATTCGTACCTCATATCTTAGTATTCCCACTATTTAGCTTTCAGCCCCTTATCTCAGAGTGAACTAAACTACTTCCAAAATTTCATATAAAATGATCACTGTTCCTTATTGACCAGGTTGTTACTCTTCAACAGACAGAAAATTGTCAATCACGATCAGTTTTTCACAAAATTCCACCTAGTTCCAAATGGATTCAGTTAAAGTAACTCCACTGTGTCTTGCAAGGATGCATCATTAAATTCTTGTTCATCATACACACAAAGTGCCACCAGGCTTCATTGTACTGCGGTCAGAACAAGTAATTAAAGTTCAGTAACTGCACTGAGTAGAGATTTTGAATCACTTCTATGGATTCAATGCAGATAATAGTGGGGATGAAGCCTCAGCTCCAGCTAAAATTCAGCACGGTTGTCATTGGAGGTTCTGTGCTGCAGAGCCAAAAATCAATCCAATATACGTTAGAACTTTGGTCAGGGACCCAGTGTGGTCAATGACTGGACATTCAGTGTTAGCAACTCAGTGAAGTGACTATCAAGGCACAAGAGAAGCAACTACTGCTGCTTGGGGGCAGTCGCTACCAAACCACAGGACTATTTACATCTGCTATCATGCTACTTTGTTTTGTCCACTCTTTGTCTGAGTTTGGACAGGATTCCTATTCTATCGGGGGGAACTGGTGATCAAATGCATTAGGGTACATTTTTTCTTGATGTCTGCATACCTTTAAATTTATCACTGCAGTCACTGACTGTCTTTAGCAAAGGCAGCTTTCATGCTGAATGTAAGATTAGAAGGAACTGTGTTTACTTCACAAGTTTCTGGTCTCATTTTATATTCATTAAGTATTAATAGACCGTTTACCTGAGAAGTCTGTGTACCACAAAGTCCTGATGAGGAAAGTATTGTCAACACAATACCCTTTCCACATTTAACCTGCCAAAGCTTCACTATCCATTACCTGACCATTTGTCTCATGCAGCACGTCAGCATTCTCTAGGCATCAATTGGCTACAGCATTTCCCCACTGAGCTGTAGTTCGGGATAGACAACTGAAAATTAGAAAACTGCAGACACTAGAAGCCTGGCATCAAAATAGAGTCCCAGAAAATCTCATCAGGTCAAGTAGTATCCATGGAAAGAGAAACAGAGTCAATGTTTCTGGGCCAAGAACATTTGTCAAAACATGGTTAACTCAGTTTCTAATTTCAGAGTTCCAAATTTTTGGGGCTTTTCAATGGCTCTTCAGTTCATTGAGATTTCTCCGGTGGTGGAGGGGATAAGATTTTCATCTGCCTCTTTTATCGTCACTCCTCAATGGCTTTTAGTTCACCCCTTGCCTTTGATAAGGTGTTGACCATATTTTCCCTAACCGTAATCACCTTCTTTGGCAAGTTATTTATTCTATGTTATTTTAGCTGAAATTCCACCCTCCAGCATGTTCAAGCTATCAGCTATGTTTATCAAGCAGTAGTAATTCAAGGCCACTGCACTTGCTGTGTTGTCTAGAAGATGTTTTGCCAGTCATCCGAGAGGCTTCTTCAGTTCCGATCCATGGTGGGTAGTTTTCCAGTTTACAAACTCTGTGAGTTGTTTAAAGGTATAGCAATCACATGAGGGTCATTAAGAGTCACTGAGGTAATGGGAGGGCCATTAGTCTTATCTTTGTATGAACGGAGGTGTGAACTGTCGTGGAGATGCCGGGATAGAGATACTAGGACTGCATTGTAAGTATCCAGCCCCTCTGTTCAGGGATGAGTTTCCAGTTTGACAAAGATGGTTTCTTTAACCCCTCTTTCAAACCACCTGTCCTCCCTGTCCAAAATGTGCACATGGTTATCAAAGGAGTGTCCCTTGTCCTTTAGGTGTAGATATACAGCTCAGCAACCCGAGGTGTTGGCCCTCCTCTGTTGGGCCATCTGTTTGAGAAGTGGTTGTTTTGTCTCGACGATATACAGATCTGAGCAGTTCTCACTGCATCAGGTGGCATATGCAATATTCTGTTTATGTTTGGGTATAGGATCCTTGGGGTGGACAAATTTCTGTCTGAGTGTTTGTAGGTTTGAAAAACACAGGGACTTGATGTTTGTTGACTGCCCATCATGGAACAGAACTGAAGAAGGCTCTCAGATGAGTGATGAAACATCTTCTAGACAACAGTGTTCAGTTGCCTTGATTTACTACTGCTTGATATACAATGACCTGGATGACCGAGAACCTTCATAGACATATCTGGTATGTTCTCATTGTATCCTGAGATTCATGCATAATGTCTATATTCAATTGCATTTCGATGCCCTTGACCTCTCTGTAACAGTATTAAATCACTCTCAAAGTAGTCAAAAAATACAGTACAGAAACAGGCCCTCCATCCACCACATACACACTATCAACTATCCATTTACACTAATCTCTCCACATTCCCATCAACTTCCCTCAGGTGCTGCCACATATCTAGGGGCAATTTACAGTGGGGAATTAACCTATTAATATGTTCACCACGGACCAATCACGACATTGTCATCAAACCTGCTGAGTAGGATGGTGCTCCTATGATCTGTTTCAGCTTTCTCAACCACACCTCTCCCAACCTGCTTCCTGTCAATGATCCTGTCTGACCAGCTGCTCAGTCTCCATTGCATCTGTCCGCTTGATGGGACCTCCCACACAAATGTTTCTGTGATATCTTCCTTCTACCATAACCGTGGCTTCCCCTCCAGCACTGCTGACCGATCTCTCAAACACATTTCCTCCATTTCCCATTCTTCTGCTCTCACCCCAACTTCCAACAGAGTCCTCCAAGTCCTTATTTTCCATCCACATTCAATTAAGTATCCTCCTGATATTCCATCACCAGCCACCTCCACTCCCTTTTCAGGATTCTGAAATGACCATCGTCTCCGTGATTCCTTAGTCTGCTCTTCCTACCCTCAACCCTGTGCAGTCGCTCTTCCCCTTCACCTTCACATTTCCAAGGAGCATTGCCACAAGAAAGCAGCATCCATCAAAGACCTCCACCCTCCAGGCCAGGCTCTCTTCTCACTACTGCCATCAGGAAGTAGGTACAAGAGTTTTAGGTCACACACTACCAGGTTCAGGAACAATTATTACCCTTCAACCATCAGGCTCCTGAACCACGTAGATAACTTCACTCACCCCAACATTGAACTAATTCCACAACCCAACACCCACTTTCATTGACACTACAAATCATATTTTCTGCATTATTTATTTATATTATTCTTTTTATTTGCAGTTTGTCTTCTTCTGCACATCGGTCTTTGTGTGCAGTTTTTCATTGATGCTATTGTATTTCTGTGTTCTACTCTGAACACCTGCAGGAAAATGAATCTCTGGGCAGTATATGGTGACATCCATGTACTTTGATAATAAACTTGCATTGAAATTGAACTTTCGTTCTCTAACTATCCAGAAACTCAAATCAACCCTTCCAGATGAAACTCCAATTCGCTTGCATTTCTAATTTACTGTACAGGCTGTTTCCATTATCAATACCCGTTTTATAGCACCTGTACATTTGGACAAGCTCCCATCATTTCACCAAATCCAAAAGCTCCTTGTGTGTACATTGATTCAGCCAACAGCAGAATTCGTTTCATCTCTCCCTGCATTTTTAGTTCTTGTGATCTTATGTGCATTTGATGCTATTCATTACAAAACCGGGGAGGCATGGTTATCAGATCAAGTGCGTTTTCCAAATTTAAGGACAAAATCAACTTATGTCTGTAAAAGTTCGCTATCGGGATAGTTTGACGTTCATCTCTGCACTGAGGAAACAAACAGTCTGGATGACCACTTTACAGTATATAGTATACATTGTTCCATTCACAGGACTAACCCTGAACCTCTCCCGTTAATCCCACATCTCATTCCCACTTTGATTCCTCCGTCTGTGGACTTCTGCACTGTTCCGACACAGCCCAGTGTAACAGAGATTTCACAGATACATCCGAGGGGAAGCTCGTTGGAGCTTGAGAAGCGTAAAAGTACAGGAATGCAGAGACGGTCTCATTCCGGCAGGTATGATTTAGCATTCACCTGGAGTGAATGCCTCCCAGTCTGAATTATATTGCAAGGAAGAAGTTTCCCAATCTGAACGGCAGACAGCAGCAATCTTTCACACAAACCACCTCTACGACCAACAAACGTAGAGCAGAAACCGGTTAGCACACTGTACTGCAGCTTTTCAACTCTTCGTTAATGGGTTCCTACTTACACAGTTCCTACACCAATCTACCCATTAGGGACAGCGAACACCACAACCCCCATACAATCCCCCCATGTATTTGGAAAAGTGGAAACACCACAACCACCCGTGTGTCTGGCTCCATGTGGCAGTGGCTCTACCCAGCTGCGCCGTTCGTGCTCTCGGTTTTAACACAAAGCCCCAAACCCATAAATCGAGTTACCATGCAATGGCCACAAAACAACCCCGGTTTCCCCATTCCCTCCCCGCCGCGCTCCTACCTGCAGCCACTGGCTTTGGATGTAACAGATGAAACCGATGGTGAGGGCAAGCTGCAGGGCGCTGACACACAGTACGAGGGTGAGGAGCCCGGCCGCCCTGGGAGCCGCAAAACCGCGGCCACTCGGCCGACCATCCGTCTCGGCCATGACTGAACGGCAGAGTGAGATGCAAATTACCTGCCGGGAGTGGCGCCCTATCAGCAACAGCCGGCTGCCAACCACACCCCTGCGAGCCCCAGCGCCGCGTTTCCCCCGCCGCCTACCCCTCGCACCGATCGCAGCCGGAACGGGAGCCGATGCAACCACCGTGGGGTTCGAAGAACACTGCGTGACTGTGTGATTGTGATTATACACGTGGTGTCTGATAGCTAACAAACAGGGGATTTGATTAGAATTGTGCTTGTAATTATGATTTATATGTGGATAGTCGGACTGTGTAGTTTATATTTATAACTGTGTGTCTACGTGTGATATATTGATCTGGTGATCGAATAATTATGATATTTTCGTGGTCTCATGTTGCTGTAGCCCGTTCGCCGTGAGTGTTTAGGGATGCTGTTCTACACGCCACACTTGCAACGCGAGGTTACTTGAGCCATGGTCCGCCTTGCTGTCAGTTTGAACCACTCTGGCCGTTCCTCTCTAACCCCTCTCATTAACAAGGTGTTTTTGACCACAGAACTGCAGTGCACCGGATTTTTTTCTCTAAAGTTTTTCACACCATTCTCTGTTAACTCTAAAGACTTGTATGTGAAAATCCCAGATGATCAGCAGTTTTTAAGATACTCAAACCACCCGCCTGCCACCAACAATCATTCTGCAGTCAAAGTCACTTAGATCACATTTCTTCCCCATATTGATGTTTGGTCTGAACAACAATGGATCCTCTTGACCATGTCTGCATGCTTTTATGTATTGAGTTGCTGCTCTTGATTGGCTGATTAGATATTTGCATTAACAAGTGGGTGTACAAGTGTATAGATACATAATGTGTGTTTATGTTTGTATTGGGATACATGGGACCAGCAAATTTTGGATCAATTGAGCAGATGCCCCAATTAGCCAAAACTTCATGGAAATAATAAAGAAGTATAAAGAAAGACCAACACCATTTAACTAAGAAACAAATTATGTATTTAAATGAAATACAGAACAAATTAGAACACTGCCAATAAAGGTACAGTGCAAACTGTTGTTGCAGGAAAGCAGCGATTATTGTCAGGGACCCCACCACCCAAGTCATGCTCTCGTCTCGTTGCTGCCATCAGGAAGAAGGTACAGGAGCCTCAGGACTCACATCACCAGGTTCAGGAATAGTTATTTCCCCTCAACCATCAGGCTCTTGAACCAAAGGGGATAACTTTATCAAACGTCACTTGCCCCGTTGTTGAAATGTTCCCATAACCTGTGGACTCGCTTTCAAGGACTCTTTATCTCATGTCTCTATATTTATTGCTTATTTATTTATTATTATTTCCAGTGGGAGTATTCAAGGACATTTTCAACCTCTCACTGCTACAGGCGGAAGCTCCCACTTGCTTCAAAAAGGCAACAATTCTACCAGTGCCTAAGAAGAATAATCTGGGCTGCCTATCGCCCAGTAGCACTCACATCGACAGTGATGAAATGCTTTGAGAGGTTGGTCATGACTAGACAGAACTCCTGCCTCAGCAAGGACCTGGACCCATTGCAATTTGCCTATCACCACAATAGGTCAATGGCAGATGCAATCTCAATGGCTCTCCACATGGACAACACAAACACCTATGTCAGGATGCCTGACGATTAACACTGGTGCACCTCAGGGGTGTGTGTTTAGCCCACTGCTCTACTCTCTGTATACACATGACAGTGTGGTTAGGCATAGCTCAAATACCATCTATAAATTTGCTGACGATACAACCATTGTTGGTAGAATCCCAGGTGGCGATGAGAGGGCGTACAAGAATGAGATATGCCAACTAGTGGAATGGTGCCGCAGCAACAACCTGGCACTCAATGTCAGCAAGATGAAAGAGCTGATTGTGGACTTCAGGAAGGGTAAGACAAAGGAACACATGCCAATCATAGAGGGATCAGAAGTGGTGAGAGTGAGCAGTTTAAGTTCCTGGGTATCAAGATCTCTGAGGATCTAACCTGGTCCCAACATATCGATGTAGTCATAAAGAAGGCAAGACAGCGGCTATACTTTATTAGGAGTTTGAAGAGATTTGGCATGTCAACGAATACACTCAAAAACTTCTATAGTTGTACTGTGGAGAGCATTCTGATAGGCTGCTTTACTGTCTGGTATGGAGGGGCTACTGCACAGGACCGAAAGAAGCTGCAGAAGGTTGTAAATCTAGTCAGCTCCATCTTGGGTACTAGCCTACAAAGTACCCAGGACATCTTTAGGGAGTGGTGTCTCAGAAAGACAGCATCCATTATTAAGGACCTCCAGCACCCAGGGCATTCCCTTTTCTCACTGTTACCATCAGTTAGGAGGTACAGAAGCCTGAAGACACACACTCAGCGATTCAGGAACAGCCTCTTCCCCTCTGCTATCCGATTCCTAAATGGACATTGAATCCTTGGACACCACCTCACTTTTTTTTAATATACAGTATTTCTGTTTTTGCACTTTTAAAAAATCTATTCAATATACGTAATTGATTTACTTGTTTAGTTATTACTATTGTTATTTTTATCTTCTTTTTCTCTCTGCTAGATTATGTATTGCATTGAACTACTGCTGCTAACTTAACAAATTTCACGTCACATGCCGGTGATAATAAACCTAATTCTGATTCTGATTCTACTTTTTGTACTTGCATAGTTTATGTATTTTGCAAACCAGCTGACTGCCCAAGTTGGTGCAATATTTCATTGATCCTATTATGGTTATTATTCTGTTATGGTTATTATTCTATTGTGGATTTGTTGAGTATGTCTGCAAAAAATTATTCTCAGATTTGTATATGGTGACATATATGTACTTTAATAAATTTACCGTAAACTTCAATAGTCATTGATGAGGAATTCATCCACTGTACGCTGCTGTGTTCTTTTGATTGACTGTAAATGAGCAAAATCAGCGCAGAACCTAGTGAGATAATAGACTGCCTTCATACAATGCTTTCAGTGATTGCATCCTCCAAATCTTCATTTTCATTCAAGATAATTGTCAATATATTCAAATTCTTCATCGTTCTCAACTTGTTGAAGTAATAAAATTGTTTCACTTTCATTTCTGGCATCCCCAAGCCTGAATGCTTGAAACCACAACAAGCAAAACAGTTTGGAATTGTCTTACTGCTCATTTCTCGCCAACTATCAATGACAAAGATCACTGCTTTTTGAACACAAGCACTTAACTGACACTGTTTAAAAACTATTTGTTCTAAGCATGCCATTGTGTCTAATTGTCACACAAGTGTACACAACTAACACGAGTTAGAAACTGTCCGGCAACAGGCTCCTGTTCCTTTAAAAGCTGTCCCATATGACCAACTGCCCTGGTTAACCAATACAATGGTACAATTAACTGGAATCCACTGTGTGTGTGAGTGTGTGTGTATGTCAAGTCAAGTCACTTTTTATTGTCATTTCGACCATAACTGCTGGTACAGTACACAGTAAGAACAAGACAATGTTTTTCAGGACCATGGTGCTACATGAAACAATACAAAAACTACACTGAACTACGTAAAACAACACAAAAACTACACTAGACTACAGACCTACCCAGGAATGCATAAAGTGCACAAAACAGTGCAGGCATTACAATAAATAATAAACAAGACAATAGGCACAGTAAAGGGCAGTAGGTTGGTGTCAGTCCAGGCTCTGGGTATTGAGGAGTCTGATGGCTTGGGGGAAGAAACTGTTACATAGTCTGGTCATGAGAGCCCGAATGCTTCGGTGCCTTTTGCGCGAGATGGCAGGAGGGAGAAGAGTTTGTATGAGGGGTGTGTGGGGTCCTTCATAATGCTGTTTGCTTTACGGATGCAGCGTGTGGTGTAAATGTCTGTAATGGCGGGAAGAAGAGAGACCCCGGTGATCTTCTCAGCTGACCTCACTATCCGCTGCAGGGTCTTGCGATCCGAGATGATGCAATTTCCGAACCAGGCAGTGATACCTTGGTGTCCACATTTCCGAGGATCTCACCTGGTCCCTTAACTCCTCCATTCTGATCAAAAAGACACAACAGCGCCTTTATTTCCTGTGGAGCATGAAGAAAGTTGACCTCTGTCTCAGGATACTGACGGACTTTTACCACTGTACCATTGAGAGTATACTCACCAACTGCATCTCACTGTGGTATGGCACTTGTCCCATAGCGGACCGCAAAGCACTCCAGCGTGTGGTGAAAACTGCCTGGCAGATTATCGGCACCCAATTGCCCACCATTGAGAACATCTACCACAAACGCTGCCTGGGCAGGGCGAAAAGCATTATCAAGGATGCATCTCACCCTAACCATGGACTTTTTACTCTCCTCCCATCCGGTAGGCACTACAGGAGCCTCCACTCCTGCAGGAAGAGGTTCTTCCCTGAGACTGTGACCCTGCTGAACCTCTCATCACAGCGCTAAGCAGTATTGCACCCTTATTGTACTGTCTCAGTACTTTTATATTTGTGTGCTGTAGCACTTTTTTTATTCGCAGTTATTTTGTAAATAACACTATTCTTTGCATTTCTGGTCAGATGCTAAATGCATTTCATTGGTTTTGTATCTGTACTCAGCACAATGACAATAAAGTTGAATCTAATCTAATCTAATACAGCTGCTCAGGATGCTCTCAATACAACCTCTGTAGAATGTGGTGAGGATGGGGTGGTGGGAGATGGACTTTTCTCAGCCTTCGCAGAAAGTAGAGATGCTGCTGGGCTTTCTTTGCTATGGAGCTGGTGTTGAAGGACCAAGTGAGATTCTCCGCCAGGCGAACACCAAGAAATCTGGTGTTCTTAACGATCTCTATGGAGGAGTCGTCAATGTTCAACAGAGAGTGATCGCTCCGTGTCCGCCTGAAATCAACAACCATCTCTTTCGTTCACATTCAGAGACAGGTTGTTGGCTCTGCACCAGTCCGTTAGCCGCTGCACCTCCTCCCTGTATGCTGACTCATCATTCTTGCTGATGAGACCCACCACGGTCGTGTCATCGGCGAACTTGATGATGTGGTTCAAGCTGTGTGTTGCAGCAGAGTGAACAGCAGTGGACTGAGCACTTTAAAACCCCTCAGTGCAGTGACTCCATTCCATGTGACCACCTGGTTCCAGACTTCCCCAATTTCCACTGAGAATTTTTCCAGTTGTGACCTTACTTTGTGATTCCCTCTCCACCTGATCAGGCCATAGCCACGTAGCTTCCATTTATTCAGCAAAAAAGTATTATCTCATACATTTTCTCTCCCTCCAAATGGAAATTTCCATAGCTACATGGAGATTTCCTCCTTTCATACAATCATTTTGCAATCTGCTTTTTTATCTCTCTGTGAACAACTAAGTTGCTTAATCAAACATTTTTCCTGCTTTCAGTCCTTTTTTTGTCATAAACTTTTGATAGGATTTATTGCTTCCATAAACAGGTCTACATATATACATTTATATTCATATATACATGATAATGATGACCAGCTTCTTGCCACTGCTTGCCAGCTTTTCTTAACATCTTTTAACAGTCATCATAGGTCTTCAGTGGGAATACACTAGTGCCACAAAGAAGGCTTGGTTTCTTTGAAAATCAAGGAAAAATCAGCAGATTGTGGGAACCTGAAATAAAAACAGCAAATGCTGGAATCACTTAGGAGGTCAATCTGCATGTGAAGGAAGAGAAGCAGGTCAAAAACCCTTCATCAGGACACGACCTCTGCCTTTTCCTACTCATTCGCAGTTTTCCAAGCCTGTATAATTCAGGTACCGTATGTTCAGATATATTCATTTCAGCAGAGTGGACTGGGTTTTAATGGCAACATTAGTTTGCACTTTATATGAGTTTCTTGCTACGTGGTTTAGTGGTATGGAAAGAGAAAGGGTTTAAACACACACACAGAACAGGTTGCCTTGGAAGCTGCTCATTTACACCACACTCACCAAGCGGTTATTTCATCATTACCAACTCATGGTTGGTTAGTAGAGGGCATTAAATTGTCCCATGAGAGAATTTTTAAAAAGATGTGATGAGGTGAGTGGCTGACAGCTACTTGATACCAACCACAAGTGGGAACGAACACTGCACAATCTGTTTGTGGTGGTCCTTTTTCCTGACCTGGAGATCATGACCTATTTTCGCACAGTAACGTTGATTGTAGCAGAACAACACCCACTGATGCCTATAAATAACTGCTTTAACAACACATCTCAAACCAGTCACATCAGATGTATCTGTGCTATTGTCTCGTTGGTCCTGCTCCAGGGTTCACCATTCTCATTGGTATCACTTGGATTGTTCATCAATTATCTTACAGTTTTTTTTTCTTAGCATTACCATGCATCCATTTTGTCAAGGCAACACACAATGGCTCGGAGCCACTACTTCACAGCACCAACAGACCCAGCTTTGATCAGGTGCTGTCAGTATATCCTGTCTGTGGCTCTGGTTACCCCGACTGAGTGGTTGGTAGGTCACTTACTTACTGCCCGTTATGCCATTAGAGCAGTAATGAAGGTCCTCTATTTCTGGCAGTGTTCAGAGCTTCCTTCATCATGTCTGTAGCTTCCACTCAGTTTTAACTACTGTCACTCATGCAAGTCCCGGGTGGAGACTCAGGAATACTGTCGCACTCAGATGTAGAATTGTTTCCATAACAATTGTGTTTTACCAGTAAGGGTTGTTAGCCCTGAGCTGAACCCTGATCCTGTAGGTCTGGTGGACTGGCCTCTACCCCTTGACCTCTTTGGTATGTGTGACCCTACCAAGAGCCAAAGCATAAAGCCCTAACTCCGGCCAACATAGCTCTCTGGGTCACTGAGGCACACCAACCTCCAAACCACAACAAGCTTGTGTTCTTCTTAGAGGGGTAGATCAGATGGCCATTGTAAATGTCCCTAGTGTGTAGGTGTGTGGTAGAATCTGGGCAGAGTTGATGACAATGTGCTGGGAGAATACATTGGGATTGGTGTTGGGTTGGTCAGTGGGTTGAAGGATTGTTTATGTGCTATATCTCCCTATAACACTATGACCTTATGGCTGCAAATATTCTGGTTCAGGGAGATGGATGGAACTGGAGATGAAGTGACAGAGGAACTTGTGATGGGCCTGAAGATGAAGGCTTCACTCTTCCCAGCACAGGAGGAAATGTTCCCTCCTCCTGCAGTGGATATCAGAGAAGACTTGTGACAAGAAAATTATGAGATTGGGAAGTGTTGCAGTGCTGAGGTAGAGCTGGCGTGATCAGATCACAAGCAGAAACATAAACAGAAACCTTGCATAGCAACATAAGGTGTCAACAAGGCTCCCTCTATTTCCACGCTTTTACTCCTGCGCCAATCAGCCACTGCTTTCTCCCTGCTAGAATATTTCCCATGATACCATGGGCTCATAGCTTGTTAAGTAGCCTCATATGTGCACCTTGTCAGAGGCCTTCTGAAAATCCAAGTACACAACATCCTTTGTCTATTCTGCCTGTTATTTCTTCAAAGAATTCCAACAGATTTGTCAGGCAAGATATTCCCTTGAGGAAACCATGCTGACTGTGGCCTATTTTTTGGCATGTGCCTCAAAGTACCACAAAACCACATCCTTAACATCAATTGACTCCAACATTTTCCCATCCACTGAGAGCAGACTAACCAGCCTATAATTTCCCTTCTTTTGTCTCACTTTGTTCTTGAAGAGTGGAGTGACACTGTGGAGTGGAGTGGAGTGGAAACAAAGGAGAGAACAGTTACTTAACACAACATGGTACCAAAGCAACTGAAGGCTAGGACCAACTGGTTGAGGATGGTAGGTTCAAGTGGAAGAACAAGGATAGTGGATGAGAGCTGGGTTTAAATAGGCTGCAGGAGATGAGATGTAAGCAAGTGGCAGGTGGCTCCTGTTCGCTGGGTGGAGCCCGCATGTACAGGCCTGACATTCTTAGCAACCCCAACCTCTTCCTAAAACTCAAGCTATTCTCATAGATCTTTGCACTCTTTCCAGCTTAATTATCTTTTCTACAACAGGGTGACCAAAAGTGTACACAATACTGTAGGTGTGGCCTCACAAATACCCTGTACAACTGCAATACATGGGCATCCCAGTCTTTCTGGAGGTAACTGTGAAGAGGTAGAGGCAACCCAGAATGTTGGAGAACAGTAAGGAAGAAGAAAAGAGCTTATGCCCATGGAACTTATCACCCAAGAGCTAATACAAGCTATACCCCCAACCCCACCCCATCCCCATCTCCCAGAGGCTAATTTTTTCAATAGTGAAAGAAATGGTTGTGCTCTCCTAGACCCTCTTTGCACCCATCCCAGGACTTCCCTGACTGCAAAGGCCAAGTTCACTATTACCTTGAGCACCTAACCTTTGGATCATTCCAGTTGACAGAAATAGATCGACCCCAAAAACAGTCTGAGGATTACTGTCAGAAATATGAGTTTCCCAGGATCACAGAAATGGAACCATCACATCCACGCTGACCTTGTCCCTATCTGCCAACATGAGATCCTCATCCTCTGCTTTGCCTTACAGTGTGAGGCATGAATTAGTTTTCAGCAACATTACCTGACAGAAACAGATGAGAGAGAGGGAGAGGGGGTGTTATATGCTTATTAAATCTGTATTCCAGGTCAAAGTGTTAGATGTGTGGGCATCTCTATTTTAGATGTGAGATTTACATTCCCACTTTCTAGAAAAGTTGATTATTTGTGGTAACTAGGAATTTAAAATTGTCATTCAAATTGTCGACCCAACTCATCCATGCTGACAAAGATGCCGATCTAAATTAGTCCCTTTGCCCATATCCCTCTAATTCTTTCTTACCCTTTAAGTACCTGCGCAGACTTCTGTCTCACTAGTCCCCTTCTCTTCTGCCTTCATCTCTTTTCACAACTCTCATTCCTGATGCAGGGTCTTGACCTGAAGTGTCAGCAATCCCTCTCCTCCCCACAGATGCAACTCAACCCGTTGATTTCTTCCAGCAGATTGTTTGTTGATCCAGGTTTCAGAATCTGTGATCTCTTGTGTCTCTAAGTTGCAAGTGTTGCTTTGCTTAACAAGAATTAGTGTTTAGAGCTCTTTTGGAAAACCTGTTTTTGATGTAATTATTGAGGCTTTGTTTTGTAAAATGCAAGCAAGCAGCCAAGATTGAGGTCATTCCTGTCTCCGAGAATGAAACTGTGTAATGCGCTTGAGATTCAGGATTGGCCTCATAGGATACCAGTCAGGCTCATCTGCCTGCAGAAGGACATAGAGTGCCATCAGGCTAGCTAAAGTGAACTCCTGTTCAGATCGAATTTGGATTGCTGGATGAGGTTGTACAAGGATTTTAGTGGAATCCGTAAGAATGGAACTAAGTACATTTGGTTTACTCTGCGTCTGATAATAGTTAGTTACCTACAACACAGCTCACCATACAATATGGCAATGATGACAGAAACTTGGCTCAGAAAGGGTAAGATTGGGTGATTAATTCCTGGATACGAAGTGTTTCTGGAGGAAATAATGGAGAAGGTAGCAGGGTCGAGTAAAGATAGTAATAAAGGTAACAGAAGGAATAACACAGAGGGGTAAAATACTCCTAATTAGAACTGAGAAACACTGTATTCTACAGGTCACCAACAAGTGGGGGAAATATGAAGATAGACGTGCATAATACAGGGGTGTTTATAATGGAGAGTCTTTAATTATCGTAATGTAAACTCCAATAGTAATTATAATGGCAGAGTGTGTAAAGAGTTCCTAAAATGTCCAGATGATTTTCTAGAGCAGTATATTATTGGTTCTGTAAAGGGAAGGTGGCCTTCCAATATGGGGCATGTGAATAGTGAAAAAGATAGTACCTGGAGGAATGGGGTCCATCAAAAATCAAAAAGGATAACTACACATGGATGCCAAAGGCAGTGCTAAAGTATTAAAAGAATATCTGGCATTTGCCTTCACCAGGGATGAGTGTTTCCAAACAAAACAAATTGGAGATGCATCCTAGGATTCTGAGGCAAGAATAGGGGAAATTGCAGGGCAATTGCCCTTAATATTCCAATGCTTTAGCATAGGAATGATGTTAAAGGACTGGAGAATGATAGATGTTACTCCTTTCCTTAAAAAAAGATAAACCCAACAACTGTAAGCTAGTCAGTTTGACCCTAGTGTTGGGAAATCTTTCAGAAGTTGGCATCATAGCTGGCGCAGACATTGTGGCCCAAAGGCCTTTTCCTGTGTTGTCCTGTTCTATTTTTAAAAATTGATCTGGGCCAGGATTAATAGGGACTTGAGGGGAAGCAAATGATTAAGATTAAGTAATGATTAAGCATGGATAAGTTAAAGCCAAATTGAGTTTAACCAATTTGGGCACTTTTGAATGAGATGACAAATTTTATGAGAGTGATCCAATCAATGCCACGTATATTGACCTCCAGAAGCATTTGAGAGGATGTTTTATAACAGGCTTAACAGTTGAAACACAGGCCCATGAGATATTGTTAACATGTTACAGACAATAGAAGATTGTTGTGAATGGTTGCCTTTTTTAAACAGGAGGAAGAATATTACTCTTCCCCAAGATTGTTGTAGTTTCTTTTCATACTGTCAGGACATCCCGAAAGTGCTGTACAAACAAATATGTAGAATTCAGTCATACTATTGGAAGCAGTGACGACTTGGCATGGAGCAATTCCAACCATGTGCTAACCCGCAGGTCACTATTTTTGTGCAAACTCTTCAGGTCCTCCTGAAGAGTATCAGAGGACAACTTCTGCATTATTAGAGTGTAGATGGATGGTCTCAACTCCATGAGGAAAGTGTTTCTGTAGATTACCACTGTACAGTTGGACAGGCAGCAGAAAACAGACTAGGTGGCTGTATCACTTTAGCTAGTTAAAATGTAAACACTTAGATCTAACATTCTGCAAACTCTTTGCCGTAGGCTATATCTGCAGAAGAGGGCCCAATGCCAAAAGGAAGGGTTCATATTTAATGTGCATATATGATAAGTAATTAACTGATAATATTTGGAATTTAAATACAAGGGAAATAGAAATTGCTGGTAATACTCATCATCAGACAACATCTGTGGAGAGAGAAAAGTCGTAAAAATTTCCAAGTAGTGACCTTTCATCAGAGTTGGTCAAGGTTTTTCAAGGGAATACCAATCAGGACAATGGGATGCTCCTCTTGCGGGATGTGGGAAGACAGGGAGACCTCCAGTGTCCTTGACAACTACAACTGCAGTAATTGCATCTAGCTGCAGCACCATACACAGCGCGTTAGGGGAATGGAGCTGGAGCTGGATGAACTATGGATCATTCGGGAGGCTGAGGGGTTGACTGACAAGAAATACAGAGAGGTAGTTATACCTAAGTGCAGGACACAGGTAACTGGGTGACTGTTAGGTGAGAGAAAGGGCATAAGCACCACTTCAGGATTTCCCTGTGGCATTCCCCTCAGTAGCAAGTACAGTATACCGCTTTGGATATTATTGTGGAGGATGACCAATGCAGCAATCAGGTCTCAGCCACTGAGTCTGGCTCTGTGGTTCAGAGAGGAAGGGGGGCAAAGAGGAGAGTGGTGCTTGAAGGAATTCAATAATTAGGAAAACAGAGATATTGTGGACATGACATATACTCCTTGATGGTATGTTGCTTCCCAAGTGCCAGGGTCGGGGATGTCTGAGCTCAGGTCCACAGCATTCTTGAAGGGGAGGATGAGCAGCCACAAGTCGTGCTACACACAGGTACCAGTGACTTAGCTCGGAAAGGGGATTAACTCCTGAAGAGAGAATACAGGGAGCTAGGTAGGAAGCTGGAAAGCAGGACCGTAAGGATGGTAATCTCTGAATTGCTGCCTGCGCCACGCTCCAGTGAGGGTAAGAAGAGGATGATTAAGTAGATGAATGTGTGGCTGAAGAATTGGAATAGGGGACTGACGTTTGGATTTCTGGTTCATTTGGATCTCCTCTGGGGAATGTACGACTTGTACCAGGACGGGTTACACTTGAAAACCAATATCCTTTGGGCGGGTTTGCTGGAGCTGTTGGGGAGAGCTTAAACTAATTTGGCACAGTGATAATGCTGAGGATGGTGCACTTGTTATATAAGTGGATGTAGTGTACAGTGGGACTGTGAGGATGGACAGGCAGATGACAGGGCAAAATTGCAGTCAGTGGAATGAGTTAAAGTGTAACATGGGAGTATCATCAAAACAGGGTGATGAATACAGGACTCAAGGTGTTATATTTGAATGCATACAGTATACAGAATAAGGTGGACGATCTTGTAGTGCAATTAGACATTGTCAGGTATAGTGTTGTGGGCATCACTGAGTCATGGCTGAAAGATAATAGTTGGGAGTTTAACGTCTAAGAGATACATATTATATCAAAAGGATAGGCAGGTAGGCAAAGGGGATGGGATGGCTCTGTTGTGAAAAAAATCAAATCCTTAAAAACAGGTGACATAGGATTGGAAGATGTACAGTAGAACCCTTGTGGGTAGAGTTAATAAACTGCAAGGATAAACAGAGCCTGATGTGAGTTATATACAGGCCTCTGAACATTAGCCAGGGTGTGGAGTAGAAATCACAAAGGGGAGATGGAAAATGCATGTCAAAAGAGCAACGATACAATAATCATCGGGGATTTTAAAATGCAGATAGATTGGGAAAATCAAGTTGATGCTGGATCCCATGAGAAGGAATTTGTAGAATGCCTATGAAATGCCTTTTTAGGGCAGCTTGTAGTTGAGCCCACTAGGGAAAAGGCAATTCTGGATTGGGTGTCGTGTATGAATCAGATTTTATTAGGGAGCTTAAGTTACCTTAGCAGGCAGTGATTACGATATGATAGAATTCACCCTGCAGTTTGAGAGTGAGTAACTGAAATCAGATGTATCAGTATTACAGTGGAGTAAAGGGAATTACAGAGACATGAGAGAGGAGCTGATGAAGTTGGTCGGAAGGGGACACAACAGAGGTGATGGCAGAACAACAATGGCTGAAGTTTCTTGGTGCAGGATAGATACATCCTTAAGAACATGTATTCTAAAGGCAGGATCATGCAACTGTGGCAGACAAGGGAAGTCAAAGACAAAATAAAGAGGAGGGATGTTCAGAAGGCCCTTGAAAAGGTGCTATATGCATGGCTGCTAAGGCAAGATAAGAGCCCACGGTATTACAGGAAAGATATTAGCATGGATAGAAGATTACTTAATTGGCAGGAGGCAAAGAGTGGGAATGAAGGGGGCCATTTCTGGTTGGCAACCAGTGACTAGCGGTGTTCAGTATTAGTACAGCAGCATAAAAGCCAGAACTAACAGGCTCCGGGACAGCTTCTTCCACAAGGCCATCAGACTGATTAACTCATGCTGATTTGAGTGATGTTACATTGCCTGTTCTTTTTATTATAAATTACTATGATTGCACATTGCACATTTAGACAGAGACGTAATGTAAAGATTTTTACTCCTCAGGTATGTAAAGGATGTAAGAAATAAAGTCAATTCAATTCAATTCTTTTCACGTTCTATGTCAATGATTTGGACGATGCAATTAAAAGAATAAATCAAGGAAGGTAGTGCACCCGTGGCTGACAAGGGAAATTAGGGATAGTATCAATTCCAAAGAAGAAGCATACAAATTAGCCAGAAAAAGTGGCTCACCTGAGGACTGGGAGAAATTCAGAGTTCAGCAGAGGAGGACAAACGGCTTAATTAGGAAGGGGAAAAAAGATTATGAGAGAAAACTGGCAGGGAACATAAAAACTGACTGTAAAAGCTTTTATAGATATGTGAAAAGAAAAAGATTGGTTAAGACAAATGTAGGTCCCCTACAGACAGAAACATGTGAATTGATTGTGGGGAGCAAGGACATGGCAGACCAATTGAATAATTACTTTGGTTCTGTCTTCACTAAGGAGGACATAAATAACCTTCCGGAAATAGTAGGGGACAGAGGGTCCAGTGAGATGGAGGAACTGAGCGAAATACATGTTAGTAGGGAAGTGGTGTCAGGTAAATTGAAGGGATTAAAGACAGATAAATCCCCAGGGCCAGATGGTCTGCATCCTAGAGTGCTTAAGGAAGTAGCCCAAGAAATAGTGGATGCATTAGTGATAATTTTTCAAAACTCATTAGATTCTGGACTAGTTCCTGAGGATTGGAGGGTAGCTAATGTAACCCCACTTTTTAAAAAGGAGGGAGAGAGAAACCAGGGAATTATAGACCGGTTAGCCTAACATCGGTGGTGGGGAAACTGCTAGAGTCAGTTATCAAAGATGTGATAACAGCACATTTGGAAAGCGGTGAAATCATCGGACAAAGTCAGCATGGATTTGTGAAAGGAAAATCATGTCTGACGAATCTCATAGAATTTTTTGAGGATGTAACTAGTAGAGTGGATAGGGGAGAACCAGTGGATCTGGTATATTTGGATTTTCAAAAGGCTTTTGACAAGGTCCCACACAGAGATTAGTGTGCAAACTTAAAGCACACGGTATTGGGGGTAAGGTATTGATGTGGATACAGAATTGGTTGGCAGACAGGAAGCAAAGAGTGGGAATAAACGGGACCTTTTCAGAATGGCAGGCAGTGACTAGTGGGGTACCGCAAGGCTCAGTGCTGGGACCCCAGATGTTTACAATATATATTAATGACTTGGATGAGGGAATTAAATGCAGCATCTCCAAGTTTGCGGATGACACGAAGCTGTGAGGAGGATGCTAAGAGGATGCAGGGTGACTTGGATAGGTTAGGTGAGTGGGCAAATTCATGGCAGATGCAATTTAATGTGGATAAATGTGAAGTTATCCACTTTGGTGGCAAAAACAGGAAAACAGATTATTATCTGAATGGTGACCAACTAGGAAAAGGGGAGGTGCAACGAGACCTGGGTGTCATTATACACCAGTCATTGAAAGTGGGCATGCAGGTACAGCAGGCAGTGAAAAAGGCGAATGGTATGCTGGCATTTATAGCGAGAGGATTCGAGTACAGGAGCAGGGAGGTACTACTGCAGTTGTACAAGGCCTTGGTGAGACCACACCTGGAGTATTGTGTGCAGTTTTGGTCCCCTAATCTGAGGAAAGACATCCTTGCCATAGAGGGAGTACAAAGAAGGTTCACCAGATTGATTCCTGGGATGGCAGGACATTCATATGATGAAAGACTGGATGAACTAAGCTTATACTCGTTGGAATTTAGAAGATTGAGGGGGGATCTGATTGAAACGTATAAAATCCTAAAGGGATTGGACAGGCTAGATGCAGGAAGATTGTTCCCGATGTTGGGGAAGTCCAGAACAAGGGGTCACAGTTTGAGGATAAAGGGGAAGCCTTTTAGGACCGAGATTAGGAAAAACTTCTTCACACAGAGAGTGGTGAATCTGTGGAATTCTCTGCCACAGGAAACAGTTGAGGCCAGTTCATTGGCTATATTTAAGAGGGAGTTAGATATGGCCCTTGTGGCTAAAGGGATCAAGGGGTATGGGGGGAAGGCTGGTACAGGGTTCTGAGTTGGATGATCAGCCATGATCATACTGAATGGCGGTGCAGGCTCGAAGGGCCGAATGGCCTACTCCTGCACCTATTTTCTATGTTTCTATGTAGCCAAGTTTGTGGAGGGGCAGGTAGTGTTGAGGAAGCAGGGAGTCTGCAGGACTTAGACAGATTAGGAGAATGGGCAAAGAGGTGGCAGATTCAATATAGTGTCTGGAAATGTACACTCATGCACTTTGGTAGCAGGAACATTTTGCTAAAATGGGAGAAAATTCAGAAATCAAAGGTGCAGAGGGATTTGGGAGTCTTTGTGCAGGATTCCCTTAAGGTTAACTTGCAGGTTGAATCAGTCATTCCATCGTGGCTGATTTACTATCCCTCTCGACCCTATTCTCCTGCCTTCTCCCTATAACCTTTGCCACCTTTACTAATCAAGAAACTATCAACCTCCACTTTAAATATACCAATGACTTGGCTTCCACAGATTAACCACCCTCAAGCAGGAGATATTCCTCTTCATCTCTGTTCTAAAGACACATCCTACTATTTGGAGGCTGTGCCCTCTGGTCACTGTGTCTTTCCCCTAGTAGGCTGGCCCTCCCAACAGAATCCAAATTAATTAAGCAGAACAGTCTCTGAAGTACTCGGCACTGGCTGCATATTCCCTCTCTCCTGACAGTTACCTAGCTATCTGCCTCCTGGAACTTAGGGGTGACAACCTCCCTGTAGCTCCCATCACTTCCTCATTTTCCCTTATGAGCTGAAGGTCGTCCAGCTGCAGCTCTAGCTCCCTGACATGGTTCGTAAGGAACTGCAGCTGGAAGTCCTGATTGAGAACTCCGCTTCAGTATTCACTAGTGAGAGGGACCTTGACAATTATAAGGACAATACTGAACAGATTAATATACTGGAAAACGTCAAGGTTAAGAAAGAGTATGTGTTGGAATATTTGAAAAACATTAGGATAGATAAGACTCTGGGGCTGGATGGGATATACCCAGATTACTACATAAAATGAGAAAAGAGATTGCTGTACCTTTGGCAATGATCTTTGCATCCTCACTGACCACAGGAGTAGTATCAAAGGATTGGAGGGTGGCAAACGCTATTCCTTTGTTGAAGAAATAGGGATAACCCTGGGAATTATAGACCAGTGAGTCTTACGCCAGTTAGTCAGTATTTACCAGCATTTGAAGAAGCATATTCTTGATTTGGGATAGTCAACGTGGCTTTGTGAGGGATAGGTCATGCCTAATGAGCCTGATTGAATTATTTGAGAAAGTGACGATACATATCAATGAAGGTGGAGCAGTGGATGTTGTGTATACGGATTTTAGTAAGGTATTTGGCAAGGTTCCTCATTGTAGGCTCATTCAAAAAGTCAGGAAGCATGAGATGCAGTGAAATTTGTCTGCATGGATTCAGAACTGGCTTACCCACAGAAGGCTAAGAGGGTGATAGTAGATGGTGCATATTCTGCCTGGAGGTTGGTGACCAGTGGTATTCAGCAGAGATCAATTCTGGGACCCATGCTTTTGTGATTTTCATAAATGAGTGTGATGAAGCAGAAGGGTGGGTTAGTAGTTTACAGATGTGATGAAGGTTGAGAAGATTCTCCAACTTTAGGTTTCACTTTGGAAGGCTGAACTCGAAGGCAGAATATAGGGTTCTAGATGGCATTTGGTTCCTTATGGCAGGATTCTTAACAGTGTGGAGCAACAGAGGGATCTTGGGTTCCACATCCATAGACCTCTTAAAGATGGGATTGTATTACAGATCCACCCGCCAATAGCCACCAGGACGTTGAAAAACGGATATGTAATCAGATTGAGGAAATGTGTGAAAATAATAGGATTATTGTCATGGGGGATTTCAATTTCCCTAATACAAACTGGGACCTTCCTAGTGCAAGGGGCTTCAATGGGCATGAATTTAATTGTATCCAGGAAGGTTTCTTAAATCAATGTGTGGACAGTCTGAGAGGAGGGGCCGTATTGGATCTGGTGTTGGGTAATGAGCCTGGCCAGGTTGACTCATCTTTCAGTGGGTGAGCAGTCTGGGAACAGAGACCACAATTCCTTAACTTTCAGGACAGCTATAGATATGGACCTTGCAGGAGAGTTCTAAATAAGAGTAGGGCAAATTTCAAGGGCATTAGGCAGGATTTAAGAAGAATTGATTGGGAACACCTTTTCTCTGGCAAATCCAGATATGTGGAGAGTTTTAAAGATCACCTGCACAGTGTACAGGAAAGATATCTTCATGTTAGAAGGAACAGCCGGAATGGAAAGATAAGAGAACCTTGGATGTCCAGAGAGGTGATGAATTTAGTCGAGAAGAAAAAGGAAAAGTATTTAAAACTTCAGTAGTTAGGATCAAATGAAACACATGAGTAGAAAGAAGCCAGAAAAGAACCAAAGAAGGAATTAGTAAAGCCAGGAGGGTCCATGAAAATTCTTTGGCAAGAAGGATTAAGGTGAATCCCAAGGCATTCTATACATACATCAAGAGCAAGACAACTAGGGAGAAGGTGGGACCACTCAAGGATAAAGGGGGGAATATCTGCTTGGAGGTAGAGATTGTGAGTGAGGTACTTAATGAGTACTTTGCTTCAGTATTTACCAAGGAAAGGATACGAAGAACTTGGAGATCAGTGCTGAGCGTATAAATCCATTAGAGCATATAGAGATCAAGGAGAAAGTGCTGGCCCTCCTAATGAGTATTAAAGTGGATAAGTCCCCAAAGTCAGATGGGAATTACCCCAGGTTATTGAAAGAGGCAAGAGACGAGATTACTGGACCCTTGACCAGTACCTTCATATCCTCTCTCCACTGGCAAGTGGCTCATGTTGTACCTCTATTTAAGAAGGGAACAAGGGAGAATCCTGGGAACTATAGATCTGTGAGTCTGACACTAGTTGTAGGGAAATTGATAGGGAAAATTCTTTGGGATGGGATATACGAGCATTTGGAAACCCATGGCCTATTTAGGGAGAGCCAGCATGGCTTTGTGCATGGCAGGTCGTGCCTTACCAATTTGACTTAAGTTTTTTGAAAAGGCAACGAGAGAGATTGATAAGGGCAGGGCAGTGGATGTTGTCTGCATGGATTTTAGTAAAGCACTTAAAAATGTCCCTCATGGGAAGCTAACCCAGAAGATTAAGTTGCATGGGATCCGTGGCGTATTGAAGGAACTTGTTTGGGTTGCAAGTCTGTAATTAGTGGAGTACTGCAGGGATCTGTGCTGGGACCTCTGCTGTCTGTCATGTCTATAAATAACCTGGATGAAAATGTAGGTGGGTGGGTTAATAAATTTGCAGGAGATACCAAGATTGGTGGAGTTGTGGATAGTGTAGAAGACTAGCCAAGAATACAGTGCAACATAGATCAGTTGCAGGTATGGGCAGAGAAACAGCAGACAGAATTTAACCCAGATAAATATGAGATGTTTGACCTAGGTAGGCAAATGCAAGGAGACAGTCACTGTTAAGGGCAAGATCTCAACAGTGTTTCTGAGCAGAGATCTTGGAATCCAAATTCATAGCTCCTTGAAAGTGGCTACATGGATCGATAGGATGGTTCAGAAGGCTTAGCTTTTATTAGTTGAGGCATTGAGTTCAAAAGTCAAGAGGTTATGTTGCAACTTTATCATACTTTGGTTAGGCCACATCTGGAGTATCTAGAGTATTGCATACAGTTTTGGTCGCCCCACTTAGAAAGGATGTTGAGGCTTTGCAGCGGGTGCAGAAGAAGTTAACCAGGATTCTGCTTGGTTTAGAGGACATGTGCTATCATGAGAAGCTGGATAAACTTGGGCCATTTTCTCTGGCGAATGGGAGATTGAGGGGAAATCTGATAGAGTTTTACAAGTTTATGAGAGGCATTGATAGTGTGGAGAGAGTACATTTCCCAGGGTAGAAATGTATAATACCAGAGGTTATCCATTGAAGGTGAGAAGGGGTAGGTTTAAACAGGATGTGAGGGATAAGTTTTTACTCAGAGTGGTGGATCCCTGGAAAGCACTGCCTGGTATGGGTGATAAAGGCAAGTATATTGGAGGCTTTTAAGAGATGTTTGGACAGGCACATAGATATAGGAAAATGCAGGGATATGGACATGGTATAGGTTGGAGGGATTAGCGTTTGGGTGTTTTTTACTTGCTTTTTAGCTGGTTCGGCACAACATTGTGGGCCAAATGGCCTGCTCTGTTCTAACAGCCGTGGAAGTTAATAGGGTGGTTAATTCAGAAGGTGTGTGGTGTATTCTTTATTAGTTGTGATTTGAGTTCAAGAGCCATGAGGTAATGCTGCAGCTCTGTAAACCTCTGAAAGGATGTGGAAGCTTTAGAGAGAGTGCTTAGATTTACCAGGACGCTACTTGGATTAGAAAGCATGTCTTATGAGGAAAATTTGAGCGAACTAAGGCTTTTCTCTGTGGTGAGGAGGATGAGAGGTGACTTTATAGAGATATAGAAGATGATTAACAGCCATAGATCGAGTGGACGGTCAGAAACTTTTTAATAAGGCAGAAATGTCGAAGGCACAGGATTTTTACACTAAGTGGTAGGTGCGTGGAACGCACTGCCATGAGCAGTGGTAGGGACATGAAAGAGGTTCTTGGATTAGTACATGGATAAACTAAAACTGAAGGACTATTTGGGAGGGAAGGGTTAGATTGATCTTGGAATAGGATAAAAAGGCAACACAACATCATGGGCCAAAGAGCTTGTGTTTTATGTTCCAAGTGTTAAAGGGAAAAAGGAGTCAAAATAAGACAGCATGTGTCCACAGGAGGTGCGATGGGAATAGTAAAATCCTTTTGTGAAACAGTAGAACTTGATGTTGAGTCTGTTTCATGCATGTAAAGATGAAGTGTTCTTGAAACTTATTTAACTTTACTGGAACTGCAGAAGGCAGAGTACAGAATGAGGGGTTTGGACAATCTTCAGCATGGAAATCCCCAAAAGCCTTGAGCAAATAAAAACATGGACACACAGTAGATGATCTACCGTTTATTTTTTTAGCCAATGCTTAAGAAATAAACAGACATCAATAATAGTGCAAGTTGCAGCTTATAATCTGATAACAAATTTTACACTTGAAAGAACAACAGACACCAAATTGTTGTAAATTAATTAACTTCAATGCTCTATTTTTTGGCAAAATTCATATAAAGGATTAGGGATTACAAATATCAGACATCACACACTTAATATTTACCTTAGCATGTGAATTATGATGGAATTAACACTGCACAGTAATAAAATAAGTACTAATAGAATAAAGTTAAATTTTAATATTTTCATTCGGTCATCAAAATGGCAACACCAATTACCACTGGGATAAAAACTGAGTCTGGGGATGGAGGAACATACACACACGCATGCACACACATAAAGTGACTGTGTAGCCAAGAGCAAACCTTTCATTCAATTAGTCATTTGAATATACTAAAAGCACTGTGTTAAAGGATCTGGTGTTAAATAAAGTAGCAGGGTGGGGGTACCTATTGGCTGTGTTAGTTTCAGAACTGCATATTCGGCTACTCCATCAGCCTCCCTATCCATGGCTTGTTGAACAGCAGAAGGAAAAACTGGAATACTCCAGCAAATAACAGGTCACATTTGTGGGAAATCTTGGGCAGTGCCTTGTGAATTGTATACAAGTATTTAAATCTACAATGACTATTCCTACTGCAGGTTATTAATGCAATATGCTGGGAATACTACCAGCTTACAAAGCTGCATGCATACAACTGATGGTGTACTCTGAGAGGATAAGAAGCTGGAAAAAATGACAGTGACATTGAAACGCACTGGTGTAAGGTGAAATCAAAGCAGATGTGACAAATACTGGCAATACCATGTAAGGAGCAGATAAAATTGGAAAATAAATCCAAAAATATGAAAATCCAAAAGTTGGAATGATTATTAATCCTACAGGGAGCAAAGTACTGCTGGGTAGTCCTCAGGAGTTTCGCCAGAAAAATACAGATTACTATCACAGTATGATTAAGGTGATTATGTGCATTATGTTAATAATTCTTCCAAAAGCCGTATTTCTGCAACTAAAGGCAGAAATTGGGTCAAGTTTCAAGATGTGTCTCACCGTGCAGCTGGTAAATAATCCTGCAACCCTTGCACTGAGTCCTGTTCATGTATAATAGTCTGGGCCTTCCCATCCTAATCAGAAGCAACCTTGGATTTTCAATTCACAGCCCAATATTCAGGCCAACATGATTTCCCTGCTGTCTTGTACAGTTCCCTGCAGAAGATCAGCCTGTGAGAATTTAGTTCTTATAAGCTTATATCATATAAAACGGCAATATCCAGTGGCAAATTTTGTTTCTCTCAAAGACTAATTTGATTTACTTGCAGGATGTTAGTTAAAATGGATGTGTGGGTCCATGTTAAATGGAGTTTGCTGCTTCTGAACAAGTCTTTGCATTGTCACATCTGTTCATCACCAACAGTGGGACTGTATGGGTGTTCCTTGTGAAACTGGAGTATTGTGACTGTAGAGGGTGTGATTTCTGGAAAGAACTTGCTCGACTTTCCAATATCATAGTGCCCAGGTCATCCTGTGCTGAGCTCAGAGAGTAGTCTTAAAATTTTTAATTGCAATAAAGTACAACTTCTGCAGTATCTCAATGTGTTGTAGTGAAGTTTTTAACTGGGGAGGATTATGGAGTTATCAATGAGACTCTATATCAGTAAACAGACAAAAAAATCTGTTCTGTGTTCTAATAGACGCAATGATCGAAAAACCGAGAGCTATGTAGGTGGGAAGGATTAGATTGATCTTAGAGTAGGTTAGAATGTTGGCACAACATCATGGGACAAAGAGCCTGTATTGTGCTTAATGCTCTGTGTTCTATATTTTATGTTCAAACAAACTGAGAGAAATCAAAGGGACAATCTTTGCAAGATTCCACATTGTAAACAGGGAGTACTGTGAACTGGACTTCCAGTCCTGGGATCTTTCAAAACTGGTGTGCAGAGGGCAATCCTGAAACCTTGGTTCTAGAAAGGCTGCCCATGATTCATCAGATTAGTCAGTGAACTTATATTAGCAGCTGGAACACTACATCAATAAATAGGCCGGAATCGTCACACTTGGATAGATATTGGCAATGTTTACCTTGTTAGTGCAAATTACACTGCACAATGTTAACAAAACTAGCTCCCTCATGAGCACAAACTTCATGTTTGTAATTGACTTTTGCCTTCACCGTTAAAGCACTAGGTAAGTGAAGGCCAGGGACAAATTTCAAGATGAATCTTTCCTCACCACACAATCTTTTGGAAATACTTTCTCCTTCAATTCTTCAACTGCCAGCTTATTCTGTGTCTAGGTCCTGACAACTCTTAAATCATGCCATCAAGCCATCAGTCTTTAAGAGTGTTGCAAGTGATACAACCTAGTGGGAGTTTTAAGGTCATTCTAAACAAAGAGCTTAATTTAAGACATTTTGAAGCATAATTTCTAAAGCTTCTTTGACACTACAGATCTTCACATCATCTCGCAGTAAGCTAGTCAAAATCCAAAAACCAACCAGACAAGTGCTAGCATTTGTAATTTAAATTTTGACTGCAACCTCAGCCAATGTTATCATTTCAATGTCCAGAACTAAGACTGCAAGTGTAAAAATCCTGCAAAATTGGTCTTTAGAAAGAACAACTTAAAAAATAAGATTTAGTTGGAAGAACTCAATACTTTTGGGGAAATTACATTATTCATCCTTTAACTATTACTGTTCACACAGCAGAGCCAGGAATTTGTTTATTTAGAGATACAACACAGGACAGGCCTTCCAGCCCACTGAGCCACACCATCCAGCAACCCACTGATTTAACCCCAGCCTAATTACAGGATAATTTACCATGACCAATTAACCTATCAACCGGTACGTACTTAGACTGTGGGAGGAAACCCACGCTCACATGGAAGAACATACAAACTTTCTTACAAAAGACACTGAATTGAAATCTGAACTCCAATGCCCCGAGCTATAGTAGCATCGCGCTAACCACTGCACTACCATGGCACTCTATCCTTTGTAATTGCTCTGATCCTGCTGCTGTGAGGTTGCAGAATTCCCGCTTCAATTTGCCTTGACAGTGTAGGTGCAGCTTTGAGGAAAGCCAACACATTTTGCTTATAATTATGTTTAATTTGGTGATATATAGATATTATATCTATATATTATATACAATTTTTATATATATATAGTTTTGCCCTCATGTCAAAATTCTTTCTGTGTTTACAAGAAACTTTACTACCTGCCAAGCCAATCACCATAAAGAACATCATCCACGTCCACCCGGTTATCTCTGTTAAGCAACCTGTACAGTTGGTGATACTTGGCTGGTGCAAAGCTGACAACCCTTCACACACTGACATTCATTGCTCTTTGCATGTGGACAAGGTTTTATGTACTTTCCAGCAGCCAGTCAAAGAGAGGCTTGTGGTTGCAGTGAGCTCCAGCTGGGTCTTGCTCTCTCATGCTACAATATTTCAGCACGGCCTGAAGTAGGTCACAGATCTTCCAGTCCCTCATTTCCACTCTTTTCACCACTGCAAGAAACTAGAAAAACAGCCACACACCATGCAGATGAGTAAAGGGGTACAGTCAAAGCAACGCAAAAATGCAGAAAGCTATTAGGGTATGGGCTCCCTAGGTACTCCACCACGACTTTCAGATCCTTGCCCAAGATGCACAACATCTTGACGTAGAAATATATTGCAGCTGATTCACTATCACTTTTAAATCCTGGAACCAACAGCCCAAGTTTGCTGTGGATGCACTGAAGTGGTTCAGGGTGGCAGCTTGCCAGCAACTTCCGAAGGACAATTAGACTGTAAATACTGGCACTGCCAGCAAATCTTGTACCCCGATAAATTAATATTAATAAAACATGCTGCTTAACCAGTTTTGTAATGTAACGTTTGCATTAATTTGACAAGAGGTTAGACACCTGGATATAGGAGAGGAAAGACAAGATACATAATAAACCAGGAGAAAGGACAACTATCAAGTTGAATCAACTTGTACAACCCTAATCCTACCTCAGTAATGGAACATCATTGATCCCCTCTTGCATTAGCATGGACTTGTCACTGCTTCTTTTTTCTTTAATGTCTTGGGTTTTGCAGTTTTCTTTTATTCATTGTCTGGTATAACTTTTGTAAATGTTTTGTGTATTATCTAAACCCATATGCTTGTGATGCTGCTGCAAGTTAGTTTTTCTTCATACCTGCACCTCACTGTGGTTGTACATTTAACAATAAACTTGACTTGGGTAGCATCGTAAGGAATTGTACAGAAAAACAGTAATGATCAGAAGGAACCAGTATGCATGGTGTGGTAGTGCAAGTTTGAGAAGTTACAGTCACCACACGGGTTGAATATGGTGGCACTATAATGGAGACCTTGTTTAAACATGGGCTAAAGATTCTGCATTCAGGAGTGATATGGAACAAAAGAACAATGGTTAGTAGTTCTCAAGGAGATCACAGCTCCACAAAGGAACAAATCAGTACAGTTAAACTTTGCAATTTTCTTTTGATGTTTACTGTAAATTGCTAAATAGCAAAAAAAACAGAGCACCTAATCTGTGGTAAACGTAATAAAAAATGCGTAGTGATTAAGGAAGAATTCAATTACCCAATATAGATATGTTAATGATATTATGATTACATTTAAGTAACTATTTAAACAGGAAGAAGAAGAATAATTATGTCCCTCTAATCTGGTTGCCACATCAGAGAAAATAATCAACCTGTGTTTACTTTAATAAATTCCTTAATCATTTTAACTACTTCAATTTGATTACCTGAACACCTCAAATAAAAGAAAATACAAATCTGTTTCATGTGATCCTTCCTGCTTAATCTACTGTTAAACTCTGGTGATCTCCACCTATTTAAGGTCAACCTATCCTTAAGGTACAACATTCACAAAATTACAATGGTGCAGAAAGGGTCTGCCCAAGATTTTAAGACATTAGTTCCTCACTTTGGTTTCCATTGGGATAAGGCACGATTCATTTACTTTCTGATTACTTCTCTAACTGCGCACTGGCTTTGTACGATTTCTGGAGTGGATGCCCTTTGCATGACATTTGTACTAGTCCTAATAGTGATGCCCTCATTCAGCAGCTGAAAAGAAACTCTTTACTCATCCAGTCACTCAATAAAAAATAATAACGTATGGCTAATCTCACAATGTTTAGAATATTTATCAATGAATAGAGATCAGTAATTCCAAGTCTGCTGTGACATTAGCCATACTTTGTTTTTTAACTAAGTGACTGATAGAGTAAAGAGTTTCTTTTGAGTCACTTGTACGGATCCGTGGAAGAAATCACTTGTCTCCTTCTTCTGATTAGTAAAGGAATCCTCATCTCTGCTCTCAGTCTCTTACCTCCTAGCTATTAGCTAATTCACAGTACAATGTTGCCCCAATTCCATTTCTCATATCTTGCTAACCTAATGACCCTGATAAGTGTCCTCTGAAATTTTTTCGTTGTAACTTCCATAAACACTTCCTTTTGCTATGATGGTGGTTTTCTCAGAACATTCAAGTACACTGGGATGATACAACCTACTTTTCACAACATTACATTGACGTTCATTCATTAACTAATACTAGTCCAGTGCCTCTCATAACAGATTCAAATAACATTCCAATAACAGGCAATATACTAAGTTGACAGTAATCTGGTTTCTCCCTCCTTCTATGATTAAATAATGGCTTACTCTTGTACATGCCAATTAGACTTTTGTGCCCTATAACTACACCTACTGTAATTCACTTAAGTTGTTAACACAATACTGATTATTGACTTTAAGTGCTGATTTTCAACTTTTTCCACAACAAGTTTCATGACATATACAAGTAATAATAAACCTGATTCTGATTATTTCACGGATTTCTCCATTTATTTTGCTTTCATTTTACTGATGATATTTGACCTTCTTCCTTCAGTGTGAAAATGGATAAGCATACTCATCTATTTTCTTTTTGTCTATCTTGCTTTTGCCCACATCCATTTTTAAATAGTACCATATTCTGCTTTAAGACTACCTGTTAACATACATAGAACAACACAGCATATGAACAGGCCCTTCAGACTACGTTTGTATCAACTAGGGTTCCAATCCAAAGTGATCCCATTTGCCTGTACATTATCCACATTTCCCCACTCTCTGTACACTCATGTGTCTGTCCAAACATTGCTATTGTGCTTTCATAACTCTCGGGCAGCATGCTCCAGACAACTACCACTCTCCATCTTGCCTTGTAACGATCGCTCTCCTCACATTATGACCTCTAATATTTAATATTTCTACCATGAGGAAAAAGACTATTGACACCCCTCAATTTTATATACTTCCATCAGGTTGGCCCCCAGTCTCCAACACTCCAGAGAGAACAATCCAAGTCTTTCCCTAAAGCCAATGCATTCTAATCCCCGGTGAAGCTTTTCCGCACTCCCTCCAAAGTTCCACATCTTTCGTGTGATCCAGTGACTAGAAATGCACATAGTAATCCAAACGTGGCCTAAACAAAGTTATATACAACTGCAAAATGTTACCTTCTATTTTAAAGAACACATGTTATGACAGAGATGTAACGGTTATAAATTCTGGAATAACTGGATAGGAACTGATGACTTTAGACAGAGCAGGATGAATGGCTATTAGATGCTTTGCTGGTGTCAAATTGAGTGGAGATCTGTTTCACTAACAACAAAAAATTAAAATTAAAAAATAACAGTGCAGAACAACTAAATGCCCTTCTCAGTAATTTTTTTGCACATACTTACATTCAATAGTTCATCTTCAAAAGATTCTTTGAAATAAACCAAATGTATTTGAAACTGTGAAGCCGCTATCCACTGCAACAACATTCGCAGCTGAGGATCAAGGTTACTGGGTTCCAGGTCCATGTTCAGAATCAGTAACGCTTCCTTTGCCAATATCAGACCTTCCAATGGGAAAAGAGTGCTTATAGTGTAGATTTGTGTTATACATTTGAGAGACTAACATTGTTACTATATAGAGAAACTGCTCTTTCAAGATTGAAAAAAAAATGAAAATACTACAAAACCCAAAAGAGAGGATAGGGTAGGATCAGTTCAGTAGGCTCAATAGAACTGCTGTATATTTCCAACTGTTTCAGATTATACTTTAGATTTCTGATTTTCAAAGGCATTTTTATTTTCTATTATAATGTTGAGCAGTGACAAGGCAGCTAACAACCTAGTAATTATCTGACTCGAAATCAAATGTCTACACTGGAAAAATTCAGGCAAAATGCCTTCTAGAGTGTTGTGGATCTACAGAAGAGAAACATGTTGACATTTAAGTGCCAGGATGTGACAGCTAGTAACCTGCAGTGTTGACCCTGATGGATTTTGCAGAGCCCATCAATACCCCCTCCCAAATTCTATCACTCACGGACACATGGATCAAGTTACAGTCACAAATTAACATACCAACCCGAGTGTCTTTGGACATGAGAGGGAATGGGAACCCAGTCACAGGGAGAAGGTACAAACTCCACACAGACAGGATTGGGGGAAGGGTGTGAGGCAGCAGGTCTATTAGATGCACAACTGTTCCAAACCCCCTGCCCCACCATCCAGTTTTGGCACAGTATATGTTTCTTTGCACCTTTGAAGACTGCAGTATTTCCTTCCTTAATGTTGGAGTAGAATGATCCCTCTATTTCGCTGGTGGCAGCACAGCTGCAACTCCAATGAAAGAACTCAAGCCACCATCCCTTGACACTCAACGGCATTACGTTTCCAAGTTCTCCAACATCATGAGGAGGGAGAGTTTACAAGTAACCAGAACCTGAACTGAGTATTCACATAAAATCCCTAAGATTACCTTACAGTCCTATCTCTCAGGAAATACTACAGGAATTGCAGACAAGTTTGACTTTTATTGATGCCATGCTTCACAGAGTGGCAGGAAAAATAATTCTTGTAGGTACTGGTGGACCATATGTTCCAGCAGCAATTCTGATCTAAATCTTTGCTGGAACAAGGTGGGTGTCTTAATATCTGATGCTGAACAGTATATGAACACTCAAGGATGCATTGGCAAAACAAAGGTGGCATACAGGGCAACTATACACTGAAGGCTACAACTAGAGGGTCTCATACAAGACAAATACAATGATCCACAGATAGTAACAAACCCTCTGCAGAAAGTGAACTAGTACATAGCTAAGTGGCAATCAAAAGATAAAAAAGTTAACTGAGTATATGGACAAAGGGTCACCACAAAGGATAAATGCCAAGTGTGACTGGTGCTGTATTAGCTGCACTAAAAATGATTTATGAATATTTAGATTTGGCTTGTGCTATGTGCTTTATTTACGTGAAATAAAATAATTGGCTATTTCCAAAGGCTCAGGTGGAATTAACAACCTTGGAATTAGTAGGTTACATGGAAGATCAGCCTATACTCATTATTTAAATCTGGACTTCAGAACTTGAAGAGGGCCTGTCAGATCTGCAGCTTATTGTTACCATCATCCCCAATACTCAGTGGGCATTAATGTTTAATGATTTAAGTGTAAATTCATACTCTACCTTCAGAAACTTCTTGCACCTCCTCCTCTTTATCTTCACTATTATCACTACAGTCATCAAAAAGAAATCATCTATTAGGGCTTACTTTAAAACTGATTTAACACAAACTAATTATTGCTCAGACTTAAAACACAAAACATAAAATAAAACTAATTACAAAGTGTAAAGATGTATGCACTACAATTAAATTCTGAATACTTCTCATGCCATTTCACTGTTACCTGTTTTCTATCATCTTCAGAATGATAACCTTAAGACCATAAGATATAGAAACAGAAGTAGGCCATTTGGCCCATCGAGTCTGCTCCACCATTCAATCATGGGCTGATCCAATTTTTCCAGTCATCCCCGCTACCCTGCCTTCTCCCCATACTCTTTGATGCCCGGCTAATGAAGAACCTATCTACCTCTGCCTTAAATACACCAACTGACTTGGCCTCCACAGCCGCTCGTAGCAATAAATTCCACAGATATACCACCCTCTGACTGAAGTAATTTCTCCGCATCTCTGTTCTAAATGGACATTTTTCAATCCTGAAGTCGTGCCCTACTGTCCTAGACTCCCCTACCATGGGAAATAACTTTGCCACATCTCATCTGTTCAGGCCTTTTAACATTCTCCATTCTCCATTCTCTTCTGGCGCAGGCGTGACCTGTACAAAAAGGACGGGTTACACTTGAATCCTAGGGGGACCAATACCCTGGCAGGGAGATTAGCGGGGGCTACTGAGGTGACTTTAAACTAGAATGGTTGGGGGGTGGGAATCAAATTAAAGAGGCTAGGCGTGAGGAGGTTAGTTCACAACAGGGGGATGGGAACCAGAGCAGAGAGGCAGAGGGGTGTGAAGTGAGGGTAGAAGCAAAAAGTACTCAGGAGAAAAGTAAAAGTGGCAGGCCGACAAATCCAGGGCAAGCATTAAAAAGGGCCACTTTTCAACATAATTGTATAAGGGCTAAGAGAGTTGTAAAAGAGCGCCTGAAGGCTTTGTATGTCAATGCAAGGAGCATTCGTAATAAGGTGGATGAATTGAAAGTGCAGATTGTTATTAATGATTATGATATAGTTGGGATCACAGAGACATGGCTCCAGGGTGACCAGGGATAGGAGCTCAACGTTCAAGGATATTCAATATTCAGGAGGGATAGACATGAAGGAAGGGGAGGTGGGGTGGCGTTGCTGGTTAAAGAAGAGATTAGCGCAATAGAAAGGAAGGACATAAGCCGGGAAGATGTGGAATCGATATGGGTAGAGCTGCGTAACACTAAGGGGCAGAAGACGCTGGTGGGAGTTGTGTACAGGCCACCTAACAGTAGTAGTGAGGTCAGAGATGGTATTAAACAGGAAATTAGAAATGTGTGCAATAAACGAACAGCAGTGAAAATGGGTGACTTCAATCTACATGTAGATTGGGTGAACCAAATTGGTAAAGGTGCTGAGGAAGAGGATTTCTTGGAATGTATGCGGGATGGTTTTTTAAACCAACATGTCGAGGAACCAACTGGAGAGCAGGCTATTCTGGACTGGGTTTTGAGCAATGAGGAAGGGTTAATTAGCAATCTTGTCGTGAGAGGCCCCTTGGGTAAGAGTGACCATAATATGGTGGAATTCTTCATTAAGATGGAGAGTGACATAGTTAATTCAGAAACAAAGGTTCTGAACTTAAAGAGGGGTAACTTTGAAGGTATGAGACGTGATTTAGCTTAGATAGACTGGCAAATGACACTTAAAGGATTGACGGTGGATATGCAATGGCAAGCATTTAAAGGTTGCATGGATGAACTACAACAATTGTTCATCCCAGTTTGGCAAAAGAATAAATCAAGGAAGATAGTGCACCCGTGGCTAACAAGACAAATTAGGGATAGTATCAATTCCAAAGAAGAAGCATACAAATTAGCCAGAGAAAGTGGCTCACCTGAGGACTGGGAGAAATTCAGAGTTCAGCAGAGGAGGACAAAGGGCTTAATTAGGAAAGGGAAAAAAGATTATGAGAGAAAACTGGCAGGGAACATAAAAACGGACTGTAAAAGCTTTTATAGATATGTAAAAAGGAAAAGACTGGTAAAGACAAATGTAGGTCCCCTGCAGACAGAAACAGGTGAATTGATTATGGGGAGCAAGGACATGGCAGACCAATTGAATAATTACTTTGGTTCTGTCTTCACTAAGGAGGACATAAATAATCTTCCAGAAATAGTAGGGGACAGAGGGTCCAGTGAGATGGAGGAACTGAGCGAAATACATGTTAGTAGGGAAGTGGTGTTAGGTAAATTGAAGGGATTGAAGGCAGATAAATTCCCAGGGCCAGATGGTCTGCATCCTAGAGTGCTTAAGGAAGTAGCCCAAGAAATAGTGGATGCATTAGTGATAATTTTTCAAAACTCGTTAGATTCTGGACTAGTTCCTGAGGATTGGAGGGTGGCTAATGTAACCCCACTTTTTAAAAAAGGAGGGAGAGAGAAACCGGGGAATTATAGACCGGTTAGCCTAACGTCGGTGGTGGGGAAATTACTGGAGTCAGTTATCAAAGATGTGATAACAGCACATTTGGAAAGCGGTGAAATCATCGGACAAAGTCAGCATGGATTTGTGAAAGGAAAATCATGTCTGACGAATCTCATAGAATTTTTTGAGGATGTAACTAGTAGAGTGGATAGGGGAGAACCAGTGGATGTGGTATATTTGGATTTTCAAAAGGCTTTTGACAAGGTCCCACACAGGAGATTAGTGTGCAAACTTAAAGCACACAGTATTGGGGGTAAGGTATTGGTGTGGGTGGAGAATTGGTTAGCAGACAGGAAGCAAAGAGTGGGAATAAACGGGATCTTTTCAGAATGGCAGGTGGTGACTAGTGGGGTACCGCAAGGCTCAGTGCTGGGACCCCAGTTGTTTACAATATATATTAATGACTTGGATGAGGGAATTGAATGCAGCATCTCCAAGTTTGCGGATGACACAAAGCTGGGTGGCAGTGTTAGCTGTGAGGAGGATGCTAAGAGGATGCAGGGTGACTTGGATAGGTTGGGTGAGTGGGCAAATGCATGGCAGATGCAATTTAATGTGGATAAATGTGAAGTTATCCACTTTGGTGGCAAAAATAGGAAAACAGATTATTATCTGAATGGTGGCCGATTAGGAAAAGAGGAGGTGCAACGAGACCTGGGTGTCATTATACACCAGTCATTGAATGTGGGCATGCAGGTACAGCAGGCGGTGAAAAAGGCGAATGGTATGCTGGCATTTATAGCGAGAGGATTCGAGTACAGGAGCAGGGAGGTACTACTGCAGTTGTACAAGGCCTTGGTGAGACCACACCTGGAGTATTGTGTGCAGTTTTGGTCCCCTAATCTGAGGAAAGACATCCTTGCCATAGAGGGAGTACAAAGAAGGTATACCAGATTGATTCCTGGGATGGCAGGACTTTCATATGAAGAAAGACTGGATGAACTGGGCTTGTACTCGTTGGAATTTAGAAGATTGAGGGGGGATCTGATTGAAACGTATAAAATCCTAAAGGGATTGGACAGGCTAGATGCAGGAAGATTGTTCCCGATGTTGGAGAAGTCCAGAACGAGGGGCCACAGTTTGAGGATAGAGGGGAAGCCTTTTAGGACCGAGATTAGGAAAAACTTCTTCACACAGAGAGTGGTGAATCTGTGGAATTCTCTGCCACAGGAAACAGTTGAGGCCAGTTCATTGGCTATATTTAAGAGGGAGTTAGATATGGCCCTTGTGGCTACAGGGGTCAGGGGGTATGGAGGGAAGGCTGAGGTGGGGTTCTGAGTTGGATGATCAGCCATGATCATAATAAATGGTGGTGCAGGCTCGAAGGGCCGAATGGCCTACTCCTGCACCTATTTTCTATGTTTCTATGTTTCTATTCAGAATGTTTCTATGAGATTCCCCCCTCATTATCCTGAACTCCGGGGAATACAGCCCAAGAGCTGCCAGACATTCCTCATATGGTAACCCTTTCATTCCTGGCATCATTCTCGTGAATCTTCTCTGAACCCTCTCCAACGTCAGTATATCCTTTCTAAAATAAGGAGCCCAAAACTGCACACAATACTCCAAGTGTGGTCTCACGAGTGTCTTATAGAGCCTCAACATCACATCCCTGCTCTTATATTCTATACTTCTACAAATGAATGCCAACATTGTATTCGCCTTCTTCACCACCGACCCAACCTGGAGGTTAACCTTTAGGGTATCCTTGCACAAGGACTCCCAAGTCCCTTTGCATCTCTGCATTTTGAGTTCTCACCCCATCTGAATAATAGTCTGCCCATTTATTTCTTCCACCAAAGTGCATGACCATACACTTTCCACCATTGTATTTCATTTGCCACTTCTTTGCCCATTCCCCTAAACTATCTAAGGCTCTCTGTTCCCTCAACATTACCCGCTGCTCCACCTATCTTTGTATCATCAGCAAATTTAGTCCCAAATCCATTAATCCCATAGTTCAAATCATTGACATACATCATAAAAAGCAGTGGTCCCAACACAGACCCTTGTGGAACTCCACTGGTAACCGGCAGCCAGCCAAAATAGGATCCCTTTATTCCCACTGTCTGTTTTTTGCCAATCAGCCAATGCTCCACCCATGCTAGTAACTTCCCCGTAATTCCATGGGCTCTTATCTTGCTAAACAGCCTCATGTGGCACCTTGTCAAAGGCCTTCTGAAAATCCAAGTACACCACATCTACTGCATCTCCTTTGTCTACCCTGCTTGTAATTTCCTCAAAAAATTGCAGTAGGTTAGGCCTCTCAGGAAACTATGCTGGCTTTGGCCTACCTTGTCATGTGCCTCCAGGTACTCCGTAATCTCATCCCCAACAGTTGATTCCAACAACTTCCCAACCACTGATGTCAGGCTAACAGGTCTATAGTTTCCTTTCTGCTGCCTCCCACCCTTCTTAAATAGTGGAGTAACATTTGCAATTTTCCAGTCATCCGGTACAATGCCAGGATCTACCAATTCTTGAAAGATCATTGTTAATGCCTCTGCAATCTCTCCAGCTACTTCCTTCAGAACCCGAAGGTGCATTCTATCAGGTCCAGGAGATTTATCCACCCTCAGACCATTAAGCTTCCTAAGCATCTTCTCAGTTGTAATTTTCGCTGCACATACTTCACTTCCCTGACACTGTTGAATGTCTGGTATACTGCAGATGTCCTCCACTGTGAAGACTGATGCAAAATACGCATTCAGTTCCTCTGCCGTCTCTGTGTCTCTCATTACAATATCTCTAGCGCCATTTTCTATTGGTCCTATATCTACCCTCAACTCTCTTTTACCCTTTATATTCTTAAAACAACTTTTAATATCTTCTTTGATATTAGTCACCAGCTTCATTTCATAATTCATCTTTTCCTTCCTAGTTTCCTTCTGCAAGCTTTTAAAAGCTTCCCAATTCTCTACCTTCCCACTAGCTTTGCCTTCCTTGTATGCCCTCTCTTTTGCTTTTACTTTGGCTCTGAATTCACTTGTCAGCCACAACAGTGTCCTCCTTCCATTCAAAAACTTCTTCCTATTTGGAATATGTCTCTCTTGCACTTCCCTCATCTTTCGCAGAAACTCCAGCCATTGCTGCTCTACTGTCCTTCCTGCTAGTGTCTCTTTCCAGTCAAGCTTGGCCAGTTCTCCTCTCATGCCATTGTAATTTCCTTTATTACACTGAAATACCAACAGATTAGAATTTAGTTTCTTCTTCTCAAATTTCAAAGTTAATTCGATCACTGTTCCCTAAGGGTTCCTTAACCTTAAGCTCTCTTATCAACTCGGGATTATTGCACAACACACAACTCAGCACAGCCGATCCCCTATTAGGCTCAACAACAAGCTGTTCTAAAAAGCCACCCCTTAGACATTCTACAAACTGTCTCTCTTGAGGTCCTGTACTGGCCTGGTTTTCCCAATCCACTTTCATGTTAAAATCCCGAACGATTATCATGACCTTGCCCTTCTGACACACCTTTTCTATCTCCTGTTGTAATTTGTAATCCACATCCTGACTGCTGTTTGGAGACCTGTATACAACTGCCATTAGGGTCCTTTTACCCTTGCCATTTCCTACCTCCACCCATAGAGACTCTACACCTTCCAATCCTATGTCATCCCTTTCAAATAATTTAATATTATTTCTTATACACAGAGCCAAACCACCCCCTCTGTCTACTAACCTATCTTTCCGATACACCATATATCCTTGGACGTTCAGCTCCCAATGGCAGCCATCCTTTAGCCAAGTTTCAGAGATGGCCACAACGTCATACTTGCTAATCTGTAGCTGAATTTCAAGATCATTCATTTTATTTCTTATGCTGCATGAATTCAAATACAGGTCAATCTTCACTAATCCCGCACCACCTGGACCTGAGGAGTGCCGGATTAGTGAAAATGCCAAATTACAGAAGGATCACATTAAGCATTATCAGTGCAGGATTATCGAAGAAACCGGATTACAGGTAGTCGGATTAGTGAAGGTCGACTGTACAACACTTTCAGTCCAGTATTTGTTGCTTTTTGTTTTAACTGCACCACACCTCTATTGTCCTGTAACTCATCCCACTGGCTGTGATTATGCCTCATCTCCGGCCTGTCCTTTCTATCATCTCTGTTGCACGCTATCTCTGATTTATTTCTGTTTTCTCCTTTCTCAGCCCTATCACTCTGGTTCCCATCCCCCTGCCAAATCAGTTTAAACCCTCCCTAACAGCTCTACTAAGCCTGCCTGCTAGGATATTGGACCGCTTTGGGTTCAGGTGTAACCTGTCCTTTTTGTACAGGTCGTACCTCCCCCAGAAGATGCCCCAATGATCTAGGAACCCAAAGCCCTGCCCCCTACACTAGTCTCTCAGCTACGCAATAATATGCCTGATCATGCTACTCTTACGTCCGTTAGCATGTGGCACAGGCAGCAATCCTGAGATTACTATCCTGGAGGTCCTGATTTTCAGCTTCCTATCCAACTCCCTGAATTCTCTCTTCAGGACCTCCTCCCTTTTTCTGCCTATATCATTGGTACCAACACGTACCAAGACTTCTGGCTTTTCACCCTCTCCCTTCAGAATACTCTGCACCCTATCCAAAGCATCCCATACCCTGTAACCTTCTACATCACAACACTACCATTCACCAATTTCCCTTGCCAGGGACATAGTCTCATAAAGACCATAAAGTAGTACAGCCTAATTCATTTAAGAGAAAGTTATTTGATTCTATAACCCAGGTGTATTTGCTTTATTTCTCCTCTAGCTGCCACAAGATCATTTGTCGAGACTCATTAAAGCTTCTGTACATCTCTAAATAGATAAACATTTTGTAAAAACATTAAAATGATCACCACTTTACACAACTTATTTGACTTATGCTTGGCAAGGCAACATCTTGGAGATTTTTCTATTTTGCTGTCCCTATCAATGCAGGCACAGACTACCACAGATCACATTGCCAAATATTCTCTCCAAAGAAGTATCCAATAAATGTACTCATCCATTTTCGGCAGGCTAAGCCCCAAAAGGTGAGTGACATTGGGCCAAATTTCATAATAACACTAGAGAGGATTTTAGCATTGACTGCAATTATGAAGTAAATCAGATAACAAATGATGTCACCCTCACAAAAGCAGAAGAGCTGAGGTTTCCTGTTCCTCCACAGAGTGCAGCTGTATTCCCCTGGAATCACTTCAATACCGAAACAGCAAATGGATGAGCTCAGGCAGACAGTTGGTTGGGATGGACAAGTTGGGGCAAAGGGCCTACTTCCGTGCTGAGCAACTCTATCAATAACTGCAATGTCATAAATTTGTTGTAAACGTTTACTGGAAAATTCACAGTGAGGACTGGAACCAATGGAAAACAAGTAAGGTTTAATGCACTGATTAAACTAAAAGCGACAGTGATAATCCAAGGCAGTATTACAACTCAGGAACCTTTAAGAGAATTGAAACATCAGCGATGGCACCTGAGGGAGGGAAAACATTCTCCAGTAAGCCACATAGGGTACCCATTATATACAACTGCTATTTTGTGTTCAAATTCATCTGGCCTGGATTGCCTATGGTGTTGGAATAGGATTACGACCATGGTTCAATTCTCTCACTTGATTACCCTTGGATACACAATCTAGCTGTAAAAACCCCAACTTAGTATAATAATTAAAACGATATTCCTATTTAGCTCTCTCATATTTCACATCATGCTAATTAAACCCCGAGCCAGAAGATATGAAATACCATGAGAAGTAAACTACTGGAGGAATCAAATGGAGTACACAGTACGTCTCTTTAAACAATCAAGCAGAAATGCATTGAGAAATAAAGCAACCAGCTTAAGACGATTTCTTTGGAGGAGATTAAGATCAAAAAATAATCTTTAGAAGTTGTGCCACATTTTGAATTTACATGCATTTAAGTCAAAGACATATCTGCAGATCTTTCATTGTTTGCACATGCAATAAAAGTGTGTTACTTCCAAAGCCATGCTCACATGCAGCCAATGAAGCTTCCTAACTCAAACTAGATTTCTTGATTTTAAGGTCGTGACCAACCTTTCGGATGGTGGAAAGGATATATTCTCCTCATATATATCTCCTTCTAACCCCAGACTGCTCCAGCTACTGCTGTTGCCATTACTGCCGGAAAGGAAAAGAAAGGCTGTGTATATTAAGTGACTTAATATAGTTTCACATTCGCACCCTTATCATCATCATATAGTCAAAATATATATTATCTAGAACACAAAGAGATGATGCAATTTCCATAGTTTTGTACCCATATTCAATACAGCAGGTTTCAAATGCTTCAAGAATTTAAGTTGCAAGTTCCTACAGCATCTTCATTTTTACAGAAAGCAGCTTTGGCTATCTTTGACACAAAGGGGCAAACTCAAGAGGCCTAGCTGCCGGCATGAACTTTCATTTGTAGGGAGAGTGGAGTGGTCTGAAATCATACTGGCTCATCTGCCCCTTTCACTGGGTTCCCTCTCCACCTCCCTGATTTGATTCTATGCATCTCTCTCTCCTATCAGATACCATCATCTGCAGCCCTTTGTCATCTCCAGCTGCCACGTCCCAGCCTCTATCAACATATTCACTCCCCCCGCCCATGTGTTGATCACCTCTCCTCCACCTATTAGCTACTAGCTCTTGCTCTACACCTTCCTTCCACCTCTTATACTGACCATCTCCCTTCTATCTTTCACTCTATATGAAGCTCTCAACTTGAAACACCAACTGTCATTTTCCTCCGTAGATGCAGCCTGACCTACTGAGTTCTTCCAGCTTTTATTGTGTGGTTCACTTGCTCCTGAATCTTGATGTTCCAATTTCTGGCCAGTAAAGTTAGTACATTTGGTATCATTGCCCAGGCTTTCTTTCACAGAAAATGGTCAACCTTTGATTAACTTTGTGCACCAGTCCTGGAATTCCAAAAGCATGTGTGTCAATAGGCAAGACTACAAATAATAGATGCTTATGGAGTTACAGCATTCAAAAGAAAAGCTGGGTAGTTTTAACTCTCTATAAGTATTAAAGATCTAGACTAAATGTGCTAACCTTTAAATTCTAATTATTAACTTCATAGTTCCTAGAGAGAGGATAAAAGAGAATAAACAACTTTTGCTTACATTATCTAATAAAAGGCAATGTTGCAGATGATGGAAATGAGAAATGAAAACAGAAAATGCTGGAATTACACAACAGATTTGGCAGCATCTGTGGAGTAAAGAAACTGTGCTGGTTTTGCTGAAATCTCAAACTTGTAAGTGTCTTTCACAATCCCTACGTACAATGGTGCTAGAAAGTTTGTGAACCCTTTAGAATTTTCTTTATTTCTGCATAAATATGACCTAAAACATGATCAGATCCTCATGCAAGTCCTAAAACTAGATAAAGAGAACCCAACCAAAAAAAACAAAAACAATTACGCTTATTCATTTACTTATTGAGAAAATGATCCATTATGACACGAAGCTGGGTGGCAGTGTTAGCAGTGAGGAGGATGCTAAGAGGATGCAGGGTGACTTGGATAGATAGGGTGAGTGGGCAAACTCATGGCAGATGCAATTTAATGTGGATAAATGTGAAGTTACCCACTTTGGTGGCAAAAATAGGAAAACAGATTATTATCTGAATGGTGGCCGATTAGGAAAAGGGGAGGTGCAACGAGACCTGGGTGTCATTATACACCAGTCATTGAAAGTGGGCATGCAGGTACAGCAGGCGGTGAAAAAGGCGAATGGTATGCTGGCATTTATAGCGAGAGGATTCGAGTACAGGAGCAGGGAGGTACTACTGCAGTTGTACAAGGCCTTGGTGAGACCACACCTGGAGTATTGTGTGCAGTTTTGGTCCCCTAATCTGAGGAAAGACGTCCTTGCCATAGAGGGAGTACAAAGAAGGTTCACCAGATTGATTCCTGGGATGGCAGGACTTTCATATGAAGAAAGACTGGATGAACTGGGCTTGTACTCGTTGGAATTTAGAAGATTGAGGGGGGATCTGATTGAAACATATAAGATCCTAAAGGGATTGGACAGGCTAGATGCAGGAAGGTTGTTCCCGATGTTGGGGAAGTCCAGAACGAGGGGTCACAGTTTGAGGATTGAGGGGAAGCCTTTTAGGACCGAGATTAGGAAAAACTTCTTCACACAGAGAGTGGTGAATCTGTAGAATTCTCTGCCACAGGAAACTGTTGAGGCCAGTTCATTGGCTATGTTTAAGAGGGAGTTAGATATGGCCCTTGTGGCTACAGGGGTCAGGGGGTATGGAGGGAAGGCTGGGGTGGGGTTCTGAGTTGGATGATCAGCCATGATCATAATAAATGGCGGTGCAGGCTCGAAGGGCCGAATGGCCTACTCCTGCAGCTATTTTCTATGTTTCTATGTTTCTATTACACGTATGTGAAAAAGTATGTGAACCTCTAGGATTATCAGTTCATTTAAAGGGGAAATTACAGTCACGTGTTCAATCAATCAATGGGATGACATTCAAGTATGAGTGTGGGAGGCCCTGCCCTGTTTAAAAAACATAAACCTGGCTCTTCACCATACAGGTTTTTGGAAGAGTGCCATGCCTCGATCAAAGGAGATTTCTAAAGACCTCAGGATAAAAAAAGTTATTGATGCTCACCAGGCTGGAAAAGAAAACAAAACCACTTCTAAAGAGTTTGGGCTCCACCAATCCACTGTCAGGCAGATGGTGTACAAATGGAGAAAATTCAACGCCGTTGTTACTCTCCTCAGGAGTGGTCGGCCAACAAAAATCACTCCAAGAATAAGGTGTTTAATATTCCAGGTCACAATGAACCCCAGGGTAACATCTAAGGAGCTACAGGCCTCTGTTGCATCAGCTAACATCAGTGAACAACAATGGTGTACATGGCAAGATGGCAAGAAGAAAGACACTACTCTCCAAGAAGAACATTGCTGCCTGTCTAATATTTGCTAAAGACTACATGGATAAGCTAGAAGGCTATTGGAAGAATGTTCTGTGGACAGGCGAGTCCAAAGTAGGACTTTTTAAGCTTAAATTAGAAATATTGTTTGGCAAAAAGCAAACTCTGCGTTCCAGCATAAGAACCTCATCCCTTCTGTGAAACATGGTGGTGGCAATATCATAGTTTGGGCCTGCTTTGCTGCCTTGACAAGGACAACTCGCCATCTTTGATAGAACTATGAATTCTGAATTATACCAGCAAATTCTACAGGAAAATGTCAGGCTATCTAGCTGTGAACTGAAGCTCAAGAGAAATTGGGTCATGCAGCAAGACAATGACCCTAAACACATAAGTCAGTCTACCAAAGAATGGTTAAAGCAGAAGAAATTTCATGTTTAGGAATGGTAGAGTCGAAGTCCTCACCTTAAACCTATAGAAATGTTGTTGTATACCCTGAAGCAAGCAGTTCATGCTTGAAAGCCCACCAACATCCCAGAGTTAAAGCAGTTTTGTAAGGAGGAATGGCCTAAAGTTCCTCCAAGCCAACATGTAGGACTGACCAGAAATGCTTGGTCGAAGTTATTGTTGTAACAGGGGGTCACACTAGTTACAGAAAGCAAAGGTTCACACACTTTTCCAACAAATACATGTAATATTGGATCATTTTTATAAATAAATAAATGTAAAAGTACAACTTTTTGTGTTATTTGTTTAATTGGGTTCTCTTTATCTAGTTTTAGGAATTACGTGAAGATCTGATCACATTTAGGTCATGTTTATGTAGAAATAGAGAAAAGTCTAAAGGTTCACAAACTTTCTAGCACTATTGTATCTGTATCTATCTGAACTAGATGCAGAGCACTTAACTCCACCGACTCTATGTACCCTGAGATCCACTGGCATAGTCTGGACAGTGTCTGGTCCACAGTGGAGAGTTGCATTATGGAAGGCCTACCAAGAAATGCTCCCAACACCTTTGACAGCCGGAAGAACTGGGGTCTTCTTTCATTGGTGTTAATGGGTTATATATGTCTCTGAAGTTTGGTGGTATTTCAAAACTACTAAAAGTTTAGTAAATAATTTTTAGAAAAATTAAACTCACTAATAAATACAAAACATAAATTATAAAATACAAAACCACTTAGAAATAGCCAATAGAAAACAAAATACATAGCTTAAGTTACTTGCCTCTTACAATTCTCACAGAAAACTATGCGGTTTTGATCATGGCCTGGGATCTAGGTGGCCATTTCTCTGTTTGATGCAGGGGAATTCCAGCTGGAATGGACGGGACTCCATACAATGTCCAAGAGCAGAGACACCTGACACATCAGGACATTGAATCTGTTAATATTTCCTGGAATTTTGTTTTTCCAGGACTTAGAATGCAAAAATCAGTGGCATCTATCCTCTGATATCCTGAACTAGTAACAATTTTATTTTTTACCCCAAAGTTATAAGACTATTGAATGTACCTCTTGTATAGTAAGATGGATTTTGACCTCACAAAACATGACCTTACACCTTAATGACTGCCTGCATTGCACTTCCTCTGAAATGTTAACATTATATTGTACATTCCATTATTGTTTTCTCTTCTACTAACTTGTTGTACTGATGTGGTGAAATCCTCTGTATGGATGGCATGCAAAACAATGTTTTCACCTTTCACCCTTTAAGTCCCCAGTAAACAAGGTTCCACTCAAACACTGCCCTGCATTATTAAACACACTAAAAGAAAGGTGACTGATTAGATTGTTCACGTATATAATGGCAGGGATGGAACTGATCTTTTGCTTTTAAGGACAAATTGACCATCTTACTGCTCAGAACCAAATCAAAAATATGTTATGTCTGTGTTCTGAGGCTAAACAGTTACCTGTACTTCAGTGGATTTGGGCCAGTGACAAACAGTAGTTTGTACATAAGTACCAGTACAGACTTTGACAGGACTTGCATATACTAAAGGGCTTGAAAAGATGACACGTTCACTTTCAATGGTTGAAAGCCAGTCGTTCTCTGGACACAGCCAGCAAGATTTGGCCCATTGTTTCTGTTTCTCTTCCATAAATGCTTGGTGGCTGCTAGGTATTTCCAGTATTTTATACTTATAATCACAAATAATTTTTGTTTTATTCCTTCTGGAAGGCAAGCTTTATAACTCTAACCTTCCTAAATTCTACCATACCACAAAATTAGACTGGATAGTTAACAATTAGTTACCTTGCGCAGAGGGCTACTGCTATGTTAATTGGGTATAGATTTCTACATGACTGGTGATGCAGATTTTTCTCTGTACTACAGCTAGTCTTGCTGACAAAAGTCAGCATTTACTATCTACTTGGCAAACAAAAACCCACAGTGTGAACTGGACCTAAATCAACTGCTCTCTGGTTAGTGCAGGATCCAAAACATTGGAATACAGCTAGAAATCACTATTACTAACAGGCATACAAAACCTCTCTTTGTTTTATGTAACATCCAATTCACATTTCAAAATTTCTGAAATAACTATGAGTGAGTCTTAAGGAATAACAAACAGGATGATTAGGGTATGTAACAAGATGGATTTAAAGAAACTACCTTCCCTGCAGGGGAGTCCAAACTTGGGAGGATGCCCATAAAATTAGACTGAATCTGTTTTGTGAGTGCTATCAGGAAAAGTGCTTGGAAATCTAGCACTGCCACTTCCAAAAAGCTGTTAGTGAATTGAAAATGTAAAGATTAAGACTGCTAGAGTTCCAGAAGATAAGGGTGTTTGATGTTAGACACCAATCATGGTAGTTGGAGTTCAGATACAGATCAGTTGTAATTTAACTAAATAGTTACCTGCTGTTCCTATGTTGCCCTGGAAGACTAAAAATACAATGGCATGTAACCTCAGATGGTACAGTGGTGTAGAAGGATCAATCCAGTCCTTGGTAGCTCCTTGCATGCAATTTGTAACCTTGTAATCTAAATTTTCTGTTTCCCTTCGCATCCCAATGATATGTTGGCAGATTAACTGGTAACTTCAAATCGCCCCTAATATTGATGGATATCAAGAGAAGCGGATTGCAGTTGATGAGTATAACAAAGAGAACAGATTACCAAGATATAAGTGGGGAGATGTGTTTGCTTCAGTTTGGTGGGTCAAATAGTCTGATCCATGTCTCAAGAAAATATGGGAATAAATAACTCATTACTTGCTCTCCATCCCTCTCAGAAAGCACCCAAATTCCAAAATAATAAAACGGAAGTGAACAGCCTGTCAAGACAGATTTGTTATTTTTTTTAATACAATGCCATCTTTTCAAAGGTACTGTATATTAATTACAGAAAGCAGTGACAAGAGTCCTCAGGGTGCTTCTAAAGCAGCTCAGAAGTACAGTTAAAAATGATTTCATCTACCCATGTTTATGACAGGAACAAGCTCTAGCATGTCTAAGAATGTGAACCAAGTGGCTTCTATCTAATTTTCTATCTCCATTCATTGCAAATGGAACAGAACAAAAGATGTTGACCGTATGCATGGTAGAAACCAAAATGCGCTTGAAAGTAAAAGGGAAGTCCATTAATATCACAAAGTGCTAAGTATTTCATTTTTATTGCTCAGCTCCTTTCAACTCCCCATTGAGTAAGTCTGTATTCTTACACTGAACAGTATCAGTTAACATGCTAAAGGAGACAGATTAGATTGTTCATTTATATGCAACAGTGGGGCAAGAACAGACAGCAATTTAAGGGTGCACCAACCTTGCAGAGAGACAAATGCAAATAAACAAATGAAAAATGCAGGTGCTGGAAATCTGAAATAAAAACAGAAAATGCTGGAAACACTCAGCAAGTCAGGCAGCATCTGTGGAAAGAGAATCAAAGCTAATGTCTCAGGTTCAAGACTCTTCATAACTCAATGGGCTACATACAATTGTGTGTTGTTTCTGTGTGCATTCAGTCACTTATGACATTTGTTTCTGGCAAATTGAGCTAATGGAAAATAATACCAGCTTGAATAGTACTTCAATCAAATGGTCTTTATCAATCAATTCTACTTGAAAAGCCAGCACATACTATATAGTAATTCGTTAAATTCATGTTTTCTGTTCTTTAGAACAACTTGTTAATTAGAGTGAAAGCAAAGGATCCTATTTCAAAATGATATAATGACAGTTAAACCATGAGCTCCTACGTGCATAACTGGTATTTATTCATGTGGTATTAGTTACCTGTCACTGAGATGCAGAAAGCTACTTGTTTCATCTAGGTGCTCATCTTCAAAGCTCAGATTTGACCAGCTGCCAGTACTATCATCACCAGCACTGACGCTAAGTTGCTGGCTGGTTGTTGCAGAATCAGTTGACCTCAATCCATCCTTGAGACTGCTGCTGCACACAAAAATTACGAAGTCCTTATTATCTTGTTTGCACAAAAACAATTTCATTCACTTTTAAAGTAATCAACAAATCAAATATTGTGTCTTTCAGCAAATGCTACACTTGATAATATAGAGTACAGATGCAGACACTAAAAGCAAATGTATACACCATTTTCTGTGCATGCACAAACAATTTGTTATATTTTTAATCAAAGGACTGTCAGAGGACAATTCCATTAAGATGGTACAGACACCAAGTTTTAATGTATCAGAGACAATCAAGATTTTAACAGGTAGATTTTAAAAATTCAGTGGATATAATTTCAAATTGGATTTACTGACATAAAAATTCACCTGCCCTATCATTTGGACATTATAGCATCCTTGTATGGCTCCCAATATTGTAAAAATATTGAAAAGATCATGAAAATTATCAGCACTAGTTAACAAATAACATCATAGGCTTCCCCACATACCACCACTTTTTTGGCATTGTCTCACTGACCTCATCAGGCAGCCCTTAAATGCACAAGCAAACAAAACTTATAACTGAAGACTACTGTTAAAGTTCAGGTTGCCCTGGTTATTCTGAAAGCAGGTAACATGCTCCTAGGTTTCTTGGTGGGGTCTTCAAGAAACTGGTAGGTTTCCTCTCTTCAAGAGCACCATGATGTTCCCAATATGTTATCAAAATAAGGATATTGAGTTAGCAGTGGGAGAAAGCTGCTACCAATTGAAAATATTGTGTCTCTTATAATACAGGCCTGTTATCTATCCTGTAAGAAGTGGTTCTGGCGGGTTTGCAAGACAGGTCTTCACAAGGACATGACTGTGTTCAAGAGTTCAGGACTTACACATCTCTGTTAAGGTGAAGGGCAAGGCTGGCAGATTTTTGTAACCCTGCTTTGACAAGAGATATCTTGTTTGAGAAAAAAAGAGGGAGGCCTACTCTGAACATAAGCAATTGGGAACTAGTGAATCTCTTGATAAGTACAAGGAGAGAAAAAGGGTGGCTACGGAGCGATTAGGTCTCTTAAAGATAAGCAAGGCCATTTGAGTGATGAACCAAATAAAATGGGTGAGATTTTTAATGAATTTTTCTCTTCAGTTTTTATTGTGGAGACAACAGCAGACACGGAGGAAACCGGGGAAATGAGCTGTGGCCCTTGCAGAGATCTGGCCATAGATGAGGTTCTGGAGAGTGGCTAATGTGGTATCATTCTTTAAAAAGAACAAACTAGGAAACTACAGACCAGTGAGTCTGACAGTGGTGGTGAGTAAATTGCTGGAGGATATACTGAGAGACTGTATTTACCAACATTTGGAAAGACGGTGTCTGATTCAGGACAACTGACACAGCTCTATGCATGGGAAGTAGTGTTTGACAAATCTTTTGGAGTTGAATTACAAAGTATAGCTAGTAAGTTTGAGGATACTAAAATAAGCATTGTACAGATACTGCAGAAATATATTAAAAATTACAAGGGGACCTCGATCAGCTACATATATGGTCTGAAAGTTAGTAAGCAGTGTTCAATCCAGAATAATGTGAGGTACTACATTTTGGGAGTTCAAACCAGGGTAGGAGTTATACAGTGAACGGTAGGGTTCTGGGGAGTGTTATGGAACAAAGGGATTTGGGATGCAAATACATAGTTCACTGAAAGTGGTGTCACAGGCAGATAAGGTGGTGAAGGTGCTTGGCATATTGGATTTCATCAGTTAGGATATTTGAGTACAGGAGTTGGAAAGTTAGGTTGCAGTTACTTGAGATGTTAATGAGGCCCCACTAAGAGTATTGTGTACAGTTTTGGCTGCTCTTTCATAGGAAATATGTTATTAAACTAGAAGGAGTATAGAAAAAACTTACCAGGATGTTCCCTGGTCTTGGAGGCCTAAGTCATAAGTGCAATTAAGATAGTACTGGTGAAGCACACCGATGACTTGCTGGCAGCAAACTCAACTATTAACTACTTTATACTATTGGGTTTCTTTGCTTTGAGGCTGCCTGTAAGTAGATGAAGCTCAAGGTTGTATATAATATACATACTTTGATAAAAAATGCATTTTGAACTTTTGAGATTTCATAGATTGACTTTACTCTCTGGAATGTAAGAAATTGGCAGTGACCTGAGAAATAAACAAGATTGTGAGGAGCATTGAGAAGGTGAAAACCCATAGCCTTTTTTCCCAGGGAGGGGTTTAAAAAGAGGGCATAGGTTTAAGATTAAAGACATAAGATGTAATAGGAACTTTAGGGGCAGCTTCTTTACGCACAGGATGGTGTGCATTTGGAATGAGCAGTCAGAAATAATGGCAGGCACATTAGCAACAATTGAAGATAATCCACTGTATATGCCATAATAATGCCATATTTAAGTTTGCTGATGACACTACTGTTATTGGCCAAATCAAAGGTGGTGATGAATTGGCATACAGGAGAGAGATTGAAAATCTGGTTGAGTGGTGCCACAACAACAACCTCTCACTCAACATCAGCAAAACCAAGGAACTGATTACTGACTACAAGAGGAAGAAACCATGGGTACATGATCAGAGGTGGAGAGGGTCAGTAACTTTAAATTCCTTGGGGCATTATTATATCAGAGGATCTGTCCTGAGACCACCATGTAAGTGCCATTTCAAAGAAAGCATGGCAGCTCATCTACTTTCTTAGAAGTTTGTACAGATTCGGCATGCCATCTAAAATTTTCAAAGTTCAAGGTAAATTTACTATCAATGTACATGTATGTCACCATATACAACTGTGAGATTTATTATCTTGTGGGCATACTCAAGAACCATAACAGGATCAATAAAAGAACACACCCAACAGGGCAGACAAACAACCAAGGTGCAAAATACAAACCGTGCAAATACAAAAGCAAAAAGAAATAATAAATAAACCAATTAATAAATAAATAAGTAATCAAGCAATAAATATCAAGAACTATGAGATGAAGAGTCCTTGAAAGTGAGTCCATAGGTTGTGGCAACAGTTCAATGATGGGGCAAGTGAAGTTGAGTGAAGTTATCCCCACTGGTTCAACAGCCTGATGGTTGAGGGGTAATAACTGTTCCTGAAACTGGTGGTGTGGGTCCTGAGGCTCCTGTACCTTCTTCCCATTGGCAGCAGTGAGTAGAGAGCATGGCCTGGATGGTGGGGGCCCTTGATGATGAACGCTTTCCTGCAACAGCACTCCATGTAGATGTGCTCAATGGTGGGGAGGGCTTCACCCATGATGGACTGGCCGTATCCACTATTTTTTGTAGGATTTTCCATTTAAGGGCATTGGTGTTTCCATACCAGGCAATGATGCAACCAGTAAATATACTCTCAACCACACATCTATATAAGTTTATCAAAATTTTAGATGTCACACCAAATCTCTGCAAATCCTAAGGAAGTAAGGCGCTGCCATGCGTTCTTCATAATTGCATTAACGTGCTGGGCTCAGAACAGGTTCTTTGAAACGATAACACCAGGAATTTAAAGTTGCTGACCCCCTCCACCTCTGATCTCCTGATGAGGACTGGCTCTTTGTCCTCTGGTTTCCTCTTCCTGAAGTCAATAATCAGATCCTTGGTCTTGTTGACATTGAGCGAAAGGTAGTTGTTGTGACACCACTCAACCAAATTTTCAATTTCCCTCCTATATGCTGATTCTTTAATCTCGTACCTTTAATTTGGCCAAGAACAGTGGTGTCATCAGCAAACTTAAAATGGTATTGGAGCTGTCCTTAGCCACACAGTCATAAGTGTAAAGTGAGCAGAACAGGGACTAAGCACAAGGCCTTGTGGTAGACCTATGCTGATGGAAACTGTGGAGATGGTGTTGCCAATCCGAACTGACTGGAGTCTGTAAGTGAGGAAATCAAGGATCCAATTGTACAAGGAGTTGAAGCTTATTGATTTTGACAAACCTCTATACATGCACAGTGGGGAATATCCTGACTGGTTGCACCATGGCCTAGTATCGAAACAGCAATGCCCAAGAACGGAAAGGTCTACAAAAAGTGGTGCATAGAGCCCAGCCCATTGCAGGCAAAGCCTCCACCATCCAGACCATGCTCTCTTCTTGCTGCTACCATTGAGAGAGTGGTACAGAGACTAACAGCATCAGGTTCAGGAAAAGTTATTACCCTTCAACCATCAGGCTCCTGAACCACCCTGGATAACTTTGTTCACTTCAACACTGAAGTGATTCCACAATCTACGGACTTACTTTCAAAGACTCCACAACTCATGTCCTCAATATTATTAATTTCTTCTTGTATTTGCACAGTTTGTATTATTTTTGACATTGGTTGTTTATCAGTCATTATTTCTATGTAGTTTTTCACTCATTTTTTTGTACAGTTGCAAGAAAAAGTTAGTGAATCCTTTGCAATTAGCTGGTTTTTTGAATTACTTACTAATAAGATGTGATATGATCTTCGACCAAGTCACAGTAATAGACAAACACCATCTGCCTAAGCTAATAACACACAATTATACTTTCCATGTCTTTATTGAACACATTGTTTCATCCTTCACAGTGCAGGCTGGAAAAAGTACGTGAACTTTTGTATTTAATAACTGGTAGAACCTCCTTTAGCAACAATAACCTCCACCAAACATTTCCTGTAGCTGCTGATCAGACTTGCACAATGGTGAGTAGGGATTTTAGACCATTCCTCCACATAAAGCAATTTCAGTTCATCAATATTTCTGGGATACCTGGCATGAACAGCCCTCTTCAGTTCATGCCACAAAATTTCAATTGGGTTAAGTTCTGCACTCTGACTTGGCCATTCCAAAACACACATTTTCTTCTTTTTGAACCATTCTGTTGTTGATCTACTCTTGTGTTTCGGATCATTGTATAGTTGCATCATCCAACTTCTGCTAAGCTTCGGGTGACGGACCACTACCCTGATATTCCCCTATAAGATGTCTTGATCAATTTTTAATTCATTGTTCCCTCAACAATTACAAGCTGTCCAGGCCCTGAGGCAGCAAAGCAGCCCTGTGATGCTGCTTCCAACATGCTTCATAGTAGAGATGAGGTTTCAGTGTTGGTGTGCAGCGCTCTTTTTCCTACAAAAATAGCCAAAAAGTTCAACTTTTGTCTCATCTGTTCACAGAACGTTGTCCCAGAAGCATTGTGGAACATCCAGGTGGTCTTTTGCAAACTTGAGACAAGTAGCAATTTTTTTTGGGAGAACAGTGGTTTCCTCTGTGGTGTCCTTCCATGAATCCAATCTTGTTCAGTGTTTTTCTTATAGTGGACACACAAACAGAGACTTTGGCAAGTTCTAGAGATTTCTGCAGGTCTTTTGATGTTACCCTTGGGTTCTTTTTCACCTTCAACACTGCATGTTTTGCTCTTGGTGTGATCTTTGCAGCATGCCAACTCCTAGGAAGAGTAGCAATGGTACTGAATTTACTTCATTTGTGGACAATTTCTCTTACAGTGGACTGATAGAAGTGTTGGCACATGGCCAAGTGGTTAAGGCATTGGTCTAGTGCTCTGAAGGTCGCTAGTTTAAACCTCAGCTGAGGCAGCATGTTGTGTCCTTGAACAAGGCACTTAACCACACATTGCTCTGCGACAACACCAGTGCCAAGCTGTATCGGCCCTAGTGCCCTTCCCTTGGACAACATTGGTGGCGTGGAGGGGGGAGACTTGCAGCATGGGCAACTGCCAGTTTTCCATACCACCTTGCCCAGGCCTGCGCCCTGGAAACCTTCCAAGGCGTAAATCCATGGTCTCACGAGACTAATGGATGCCTATGTATAATAAAGGACTGATAAACACTCAGGTCTTTAGAAATGCTTTTGAGGCCTTTTCTAGCTTCATGCCTCTCTACAATTCTTCTTGTAATGTCCTCTGAAAGTTGTTTTGATCAAGGTATGGTGCACATAAACCAATCTCTCTTGCGAAAAGCAGACTCTGTCAGTAACCTGATATTGTGTGTGTTTTTATAGGGCAGGGCACCTCTACAACCCACACCTCCAATCTCATCTCATTAATTGGAACATCTGACTCCAAACAGCTTTTGTAGAAGGCATTACCCCAGAGGTTCACATACTTGTTTGAACCTAGACCTGTAATTGTTTAAACGGTGTACTCAGTATTGACGAGAAGTAGTATAATTGTTTATGTGGTATTAGCTTAGGCAGATTGCACTTGTTTACTATTGTGACTTAGATGAAAATCAGACCACATTTTAATGCAGAAAACCAGGCAATCACAAAGGGTTCACAAACTTTTTCTTGCACCTTTAAGTTTGCTCTACTGTGAATGCTTGCAACAAATTAATCTCAGGGTAGTATATGGTGACATATATGTATTTTGAAAATAAATTTACAAGTTCATAGTTAGGTGAGGTTTAGAGGGTCGTGGGCCAAACACAAGCAGATCGGGCATTCTGCAATGTAGGTAATGCACATTCCTTGCCCACCTGCTTCTCTGCGTTCATGAAGATGTGCAATAACCACCGTGTAATGTAAACAATGATCAGTAGAACATCATAGAGAACAAGGTGGATGATCTTAAAGGGAGACTCACCTACTGCAGGGAGATGCAGAACTGCTGTGTATTCTGACCTGGCTCTCCCCTGCCACCCCTGACTGCGGCATCCCACCAGAGGGATTTTCGATCCATTGGATAGACCGCACAGCGTCTTCGAGCAAGACAAGGGGAGGTGGTGTCTGCCTACTGATCAACACTAGGTGGTGCTCGGGCACAGTGGCACTGACAAACTCCTGCAGCCCGGACCTGGAACACCTGTTGGTGAAGTGTCATCCATACTATCTGCCACGGGAATTCACCTCGGTCATACTGACAGCAGTCTACATTCCCCCCCAGGCGGACGTGGAGTGTGCTCTGAACATACTGTATGCCAACATCAGTGAACTTGAGACCAGGTATCCGGAGGCTTTGCTCATTACAGCCGGGGACTTTAACCAGGCCAACCTCAGAAAGGCACTGCCAAAGTTATACCAACATGTCTCCTGCCCCACTAGAGGCCCGAATATACTTGACCGCTGCTACACAGCAGTCAAGGATGCCTACCGTTCCGTCCCACGACCTCACTTCGGAAAATCCAACCATCAGGCTGTACTCCTCCTCCCGGCTTACAAACAGAAACTGAAGCAGGAGGTCACAGTGTCAAAAGTAGTGTCCCTTTGGACGGAGGAAATGGATGAGGTCCTCCGTGACTGCTTTGCTGGTTAGTGTTCAAGGACTTGGCAGCCAACCTTGATGAGTATGCCTCAGCTGTCACGGACTTTATTTGTAAATGCACGAGGACTGTGTGTCTCCCAAGACGATCCGGGTATTCCCTAACCGGAAACCTTGGATGAATTATGAGGTCAAGTCCCTTTTAAAGGCTAGAGCTGCGGCTTTTAGGTCCGGGGATACCAGTCGCTACACGGAATCCAGGCGTGAACTCCAGAAAGCCATTAAGGGCGCCAAGAGGCAATATCGAGCTAAGTTGGAAGCCCAGGCTAACCAAAGGGATGCCAGTAGACTATGGCAGGGTCTAAATGAGATCACTGGGTGCAAAGAAAAGTCAGGGAATATCAGTAACTGTGGCGCTTCTATTCCTGACAAACTTTAACGTATTCTACGCAAGATTCGAACAGAAGAGGAGCATCCCACTCCCTCTGGATGAACCGGACCTGGTGGCATCGAGATTCATCGTCACGGAGGAGGACGCTAGAAGGGCCTTCCTGAAGATAAATCCAAAGAAGGTGACGGGCCCAGATGGCGTCCCGGGATGGGTTCTCCGGGCCTGTGCAAGTGAGCTAGCTGGAGTGTTTGCTGACATCTTCAACTGCCCCTTGCTTCAGTCTAAGATCCCCTCGTGTTTTAAGAAGGCAACGATAATCCCAGTGCCAAAGAAGAGCAAGGTGGCATGCCTGAATGACTATCGACCTGTGGCTCTGACATCAATTGCTATGAAGTGCTTCGAGAGATTGGTTATGGCACACATCAACTACAGTCTACCGGTCAACCTCGACGCTTTGCAATTCGCCTACCGGAGCAACAAGTCAACGGCAGATACCATCTCTCTGGTCCTACATTCCTCCTTAGAATACCTGGAGAATAAAGACGCATACGTAAGGCTCCTTTTCATTGACTACAGCTCTGCCTTTAATACCATCATTCCAAATAAACTGATTCCTAAGCTCCGGAACTTGGGCCTTAGCACTCAGATCTGCAGCTGGATCTTCAACTTCCTCACAGACAGGACCCAGGCTGTAAAAATCCAGGCGTGAACTCCAGAGAGCCATTAAGGGCGCCAAGAGGCAATATCGAGCCAAGTTGGAAGCCCAGGCTAACCAAAGGGATGCTAGTAGACTACGGTAGGGTCTCTCTACGGTAGAGCTCTCCTCTACAATCACTCTGAGCACCGATGCCCCACAAGGCTGTGTACTCAGCCCCCTGCTGTACCCACTGTACACCCATGATTGTGTAGCCAAGTTTCCATCAAATTCAATATATAAGTTTGTTGATGACACAACAATTGTCGGTCGTATCTCGGGTAACGATGAGTTTGAGTACAGAGAGGAAATTAAGAACCTGGTGGCATGGTGCGAAGACAATAACCTATCCCTCAACGTCAGCAAGACGGAGGAATTGGTTGTTGACTTTAGAAGGAGTAGCGGACCGCACGACCCAATTTACATCGGTGGTGCGCAAGTGGAACAGGTCAAAAGCTTTAAGTTCCTCGGTGTCAATATCACAAATGACTTGACTTGGTCCAACCAAGCAGAGTTCACTGCCAAGAAGGCCCATCAGCACCTTTACTTCCTGAGGAAACTAAAGAAATTTGGCCTGTCTCCTAAAACTCTCACTAATTTTTATAGATGCACCGTAGAAAGCATTCTTCTCGGGTGCATCACAACCTGGTATGGAAGTTGTCCGGTCCCAGACAGAAAGAAGCTGCAGAAGATCGTGAACGCGGCGCAGCACATCACACAAACCAATCTTCCGTCCGTGGACTCACTTTACACCGCATGCTGTCGGAGCAGTGCTGCCAGGATAATCAAGGACACAACCCACCCAGCCAACACACTTTTCGTCCCTCTTCCCTCCGGAAGAAGGTTCAGGAGCTTGAAGACTCGTACGGCCAGATTTGGGAACAGTTTCTTTCCAACTGTGATAAGACTGCTGAACAGATCCTGACCCGGATCTGGGCTGTACCCTCCAAATATCCGGACCTGCCTCTCGGTTTTTTTGCACTACCTTACTTCACATTTTTCAATTTTCTATTTATGATTTATAATTTAAACTATTTTTAATATTTAGAATATTTAATATTTGTAATTCAGGGAGTGTGAAGCGCAGAATCAAATATTGTTGTGATGATTGTATGTTCTAGTACCAATTGTTTGGCGACTATAAAGTATAAAGTAAACAGTGATGCATGACATGCTCCAGATGTGTGAAATGATGTGTGGCAGTATGTATGCATAGTGACACATGACTGTCTGATCATGAACATTTGAAGTGACCAGCCCTTTAACCAATATTTACTGCATTATTATTATTCAAAGCTAGCTCTTCTAAGTGTTATTATTAAGACCAATGATGCGGAAAATCTTTCATGTGGCTGATTTTGAGAGACTGCTCATCCAAATATAACTCCAAATGATGAATGTCAATGGATGAATTTGAAGTTTGAAGAAGAGATACAGATTAGTAAATTTCCCACGGAAATTAACACATACTATTAATGACTGGCATGAAGGCGCTCAGAAATTGTTTTATTGTGTCAATAATTTAAAGTTCAATTTGAAACACTGTTGTACAGTGTCTTCATGTCCCACCCCAGCCTAATCAAAATGCATTACAAGAGCAATAAATATTACTGCTAACCATTACTTAGAACCTGACTAGTCTTCAACTGCAAAATGCTTCTGCTCAAATCTAAATGAGAATTTTGATAACCCCAAAATGATCTGTATCTCTGTGTTAAAGTATACAGAAACTACCAACATAATAATATCGATAATTTCCAGTATCCAGTTAAGAACAATAAATCAGGGTAACAAGGAGACACAATAGACTGTAGATGCTGGAAGCTGGACAACAAATTTAAACTGCTGGAAGTACACAGTGAGCCATGAAGCACTTGTGGAGGCATCCAAACAAAGTAGGGGCCTGATATGCAACCACCCCTTTGCCTTCACAGATGTTACTTGGCCTTTTTTTCCAGCAGTTTATCGTAAATTTCAATTATCAGGAATAAGCTTAAAATAATTTTTATTGGTAAGTTCATGGAGAAGATCCTGAGAGGCAGGATTTATGAACATTTGGAGAGGCATAATATGATTAGGAACAGTCAGCACAGTTTTGTGAAAGGCAGGTCGTGCCTTACGAGCCTGATTGAATTTTTTGAGGATGTGACTAAACACGTTGATAAAGGTAGAGCAGTAGATGTAGTGTATATGGATTTCAGCAAAGCATTTGACAAGGTTTCCCATGCAAAGCTTATTGAGAAAGTAAGGAGGCTTGGGATCCAAGGGGACATTGCTTTGTGGATCCAGAACTGGCTCGCCCACACAAGGCAAAAAATGGTTATAGACGGGTCATATTCTGCATGGAGGTTGGTGACCAGTGGTATGCCTCAGGGATCTGTTCTGGGACCCCTACTCTTCGTGATTTTTATAAATGACCTGGATGAAGAAGTGGAGGGATGGGTTAGTAAATTTGCTGATGACACAAAGGCTGGGTGTGTTGTGGATACTGTGGACAGCTGTCAGAGGTTACAGAAGGATATTGATAGGATGCAAAACTGGGCTGAGAAGCGGCAGATGGAGTTCAACCCACATAAGTGTGAGGTGGTTCATTTTGGAAGGTCAAATATGATAGCAGAATATAGTATTAATGGTTTGACTCTTGGCAGTGTGGAGGATCAGAGGGATTTTGGGGTCTGAGTCCACAGGAGACTCAAAGCTGCTATGCAGGTTGACTCTGTGGTTAAGAAGGTATACGGTTCATTGGCCTTCATCAATAATGGGATTGAGTTTAAGAGCCGAGAGGTAATGTTGCAGATATATTGGACCCTGGTCAGACCCCATTTAGAGTACTGTGCTCAGTTCTGGTCGCCTCACTACAGGAAGGACGTAGAAACCATAGAAAGGATGCAGAGGAGATTTACAAGGATGTTGCCTGGATTAGGGAGCATGCCTTATGAGAATAGGTTGAGTGAACTTGGCCTTTTTCCTTGGAGCGATGGAGGATGAGAGGTGACCTGATAGAGGTGTTTAAGATGATGAGAGGCATTGATCGTGTGGATAGTCAGAGGTTTTTTCTCAGGGCTGAAATGGCTAGCACGAGAGGGCACAGTTTTAAGGTGCTTGGAAGTAGGCACAGAGGAGATGTCAGGGTAAGTTTTTTTACGCAGAGAGTGGTGTGTGCGTGGAATGGGTTTGTGGTGACGGTGGTGGAGGCAGATACGATAGGGTCTTTTAAGAGACTCCTGGATAGGTACATGGAGCTCAGAAAAATAGAGGGCTATGGGTAATGCTAGATAATTTCTAAGGTAAGGACATGTTTGGCACAGCTTTGTGGGCCAAAGGTTCTGTTTCTAAATATATCACAACCATAAAAACAGAAACCTTTCAGTGACCCGGAGCAGCAGAATGGCCATCAAGACCCAGGGCCAGTGGAAGTGGGTAAAGATCAAATACAATGGTACACATACCCCTGTAAATGGTGCTAAGGTGGAGAAGGTGGAGAGCTTCAAGTCCCAAACCAGGGTCAAAGTCAGATTCTATCTTGCTGTTATAAGACCCCTGAACAGACCTCTTGTAGGTTAAAGTTGAATTCTTGCCTTCACTATCTACCTCATCATGACCCTTGCATCATATTGTCTACCTGCACTGCACTGTCTCTGTAACTATTAATCTGTATTCTGCCTTCTGTTACTATTTTTCCTTTGTACTATCTCAATATACTTACAATGTGAAATTAACTGTGAGAATGACATCCAAAGTCTTTCACTGTATCTTGGCACATGTGACAATAATACACCAGCTCCAATTATGGGAGGGGAGGGGAGGTGAGAGGATATACTGGGACCAATAATAGGAAAGACAGTGGACTTTTCCAGACAACATGCAAAGACTTTTAAGATGGCACCAAGTGGCTGCCTCTTCGAGCTCATCTGCAAAAACAGCTTAAATTCTTCTTTTTCTTTCCTTTTCAAAGTGGTGGGGTTCTATCAAGGTCCTGATCTGCAATGGCACTCAAACTGCACTTTTTTTTTTAAACGGCAGATGAGTTCCTGCTTCTGGAGCTCACCGGCCAACTGCTTTCCAACATTCCCCAAGGCACAACTTGGAAGATGGCACCTCCAGGGAGCGGCCCTGCAGGCGACCAATTCTAGGCTGGTGTTGGTAACTGAGGCATCATGGGATGTACGGACAGAGGTCTCTGTAGCCGAGCAATCGTACCTCCCTCTCAAGGGTGAGGAGGCAGACTCTGCCTGCTGCCTGATGGAGTGACACACATTTTGTGTGGCTGCGTTAAATTCTTCCTTTTCCCCAGTTTAAACTCTGAATTTTTAACTTTTATTTGTCGGATCTTGGAAGGGAATAGTTGTTATTATGTCACAATCTTTAAGAAGTGGAAAGCAGCCCTCTGAATCCAGCAATGGAAAGGGAAAAAACTTCAAAAGAAAAATCAGAGGATATGCCTGTTTGGGTTGAGTATCTGGAACATGCGTTGATGTTTCTCGACAAGAAAATAGATAACAACACTTCTGAGATGAAGTCATTTCGACAGAGTTTTCAATTTGTAGAGGAAAATATTATTTCCTTGAATTCTGAACGTAAAGAGTCGAAGCGCCAGATAGCAGATATTTCAGCCTGCTTGGAACAATCTCAAAGTAAGATTATCGATCTGGAAGCAAGATCTCGTTGGAATAATATTCGAATTGTTGGACTGAAGGAAGGATCTGAGAGTGGGGATTTATTGGACTATTTTGCAACTTTGTTTCAATCTCTGTTTCCGGATATTTTATCTCAGCCTCCCGATATTGAAGAAAGCGCATAGAATTTTCACTTCAAAATCTCAAGATCCCAATAAACCAAAGTCAGTTTTGGTCTGCTTTCTTTGTTTCAAAGTTAAAGACCAAATCATGAAATATGCAAGGAAACACAGAGTTTTTAAATTCAAGGGTTCCAAGATTCGTTTTTATGAAGATTATCCACGGGAAGTTATGGGACAGCGGTTCAAATTCGTTCCAGCTATGAAGATAGCCTATGATAAGGGATTATTCGTATCATTTCGCTATCCAGCCCAATTAAAATTATTTCCTGAACATTCGACTCCACGTGTTTTTCAGGGTCCCAGAGCAGCATTGGACTATGTTAATTCTATTTTGGAGGTGGCCGAGGTTTGAATGGCTTTAGGTCTGCTGAATAACTGCTATTTTCTGAAAGCAAATAAGCTTTGAAGATTTCTGATATGTTGAAGATGTCCTTTCCAAAATCTGTTTGGTATACTGAGTGAATTAATACAGCGGACAGATGGTGTAACCGGTTTGATTATTTGTTTCTATCCTTTTTTTTTCATCAATTAAGTGATAGTTTTCATAGTTTATAAGGACTTTTCATATTATATAGAGCGAGGAGTGCTTAGTAGATAGATAATTAGTTTCAATTTTTCTTCTAAAAAGTTTTTTTTATTGGGCATGTAAGTCAAATGGATAATGGTGCCGATTTTTCTTCATTAGAGATTACATAGACATTTTTCTCTTTGTTTAATTTTATTGTTTTGACATCTTTGGAGATTGTCTTTGCATTCCCCAGTTTATTTTTAATGATCAAGTATAAACATCTTCTTTCTCCTCTGCAGAGCTTTCTTATTTTGGGGCTGTGTATTTTTTTTTTGTAAATGGCGGGGGGGCGAATTAAGGAAAACTTTTAAAATTACTATTATAAAATGGGCAGCTCGCGGAGTTGTTTCTTTTTTCTATTTCTATGGGGACGCATTCCAGCTTTTTCTTTGCCGGATTTCTGGCTTTTGGGGTGGTGGGAGGATTGGGGTTAGTTTTGAGCTATAGGATTTATTGTAGGATCAATTTTGGTTTTTTTAATTGTATTTTTTCCCATTACAGAGTTCCTGAGCATACGCGTTTTGTATATGGTTATACTTATCACCACCATTTTTGATTAGCCTGTGATGGTATGCATGTATTTATGAGTTAGAAAAATGCTTTTTTTTTAATGGTAGCTGAACAGATAAACATTATTAGTTGGAACGTACGTGGCTGAAATCCTCCTATTAATTGACAGGAGACTTTTAAAATTATTAATCGATTCCAACCCGATATAATTTTCGCTCAAGAAACGCATATCAGAACGGGCAATCAAAACAGATTTTTTAAAATGTGGTAGGGCCTTCAATTTCATGCCACTTGTCAAAATAAAACAAAGGGAGTATCTATTTTTATTAAATCTAATATTCTATTTATCCAAGATGACATTGTGTCAGATACTAATGGTAGATTTTTAATTGTCAAAGGAACAATTTGTAATGAAAAATTGTCCTGGTTAATCTATATGGACCTAATGTAGATGATCCTTCTTTTTTTAAAAATGTATTTGCTTTATTGTTGGACTTAAATGAATATATGTTGTTAATGGGTGGTGATTTTAACTGTTGTTTAAATCCTTTGATTGACAAGAGTTCAACCAATCAGCGGCTTCCGAGTTGTTCAGCATCACTTATCAATTTTTTTAATCGATTATGGTCTGGTGGAAATTTGGAGACATCTACATCCTAATGACAGAGATTATTCTTTTTTTTTCCCCACATGTTCACAAAAAATATTCAAGAATCGATTATTTTATAGCTGATTTCCGATTTTTGTCCAAAGTCCAGAAATGTGAATATGATGCTATTGTTGTTTTGGATCATGCGCTTTTAAGCTTAGCTTTTGAATTGAATGATGTCGGTATTGCAAATTTGCCTTGGTGTTTTCCAGAAAATTTATTACAAAGTTCGAACTTTGTCAAATTTTTTCTTTTTAACAATACGGGAGATGTGTCAAAATTGATTATATGGGATAAATAAAGCATATTTGCGCGGTCAGATAATCTCCTATCTGGTTAAGCTTAAGAACCAGACAAAAATAAAGTTAGATAAGATTTCAAAACAAATTAAAGACTTGGATAATATTTATGCAATCTCTCCTAACATTGATTTATTTAGACAAAGGGTTGAACTCCAATCACAATATAATTTACTATTAACTTATCCTATTGAAAGAAATTTGCTTAAATTGAAAAGTCAATTTTATGTGTTTGGAGATAAAAATAATAAGCTATTAGCATCTCAATTAAAAGCAGCTAGAGCCAAAAGACAAATTTAAAATTTTCGTAAGGGAGACGGTACTTTAGCTTGTAATTATGAAGACAGTAATAAAATTTTTCAAGACTTTTACATTGAACTTCATAAATCTGTTTCCAGCTGATCCTTCTAAAATGAATGCCTTCTTACAAAAGATTGATTTTCCTAGAATTTCTGTTGAAGATCAACAAACTCTTGATACTCCTATTACTGAAAACGAAATTCAGAAAGCTATTCTTTCAATGCAATCTGGTAAAGCTCCTGGATTGGATGGTTATTCTGTAGGATTTTATAAAATTTTGAAAAATTGCTTTCTCCATATATGTTGGAAACGCTTAAAGATTCTTTTTTGAGAGTTACCTCCCACATTTTATGAAGCTTCTATTTCTTTAATTCTTAAGAAAGATAAAGACCCTACTGACTGCGCTTCATACAGACCTATTTCATTATTAAATGTGGATGCTAAAATTCTTTCAAAAATAATGGCTAATCGACTGGAGAATATTCTAGCTAAAATTATCTCTCAGAACCAAACAGGTTTTGCAAAGGGCCGTTATTCCTTCTCTAATACTTGGAGACTGTTAAATGTTATATACTCATCCTTTTCTAAGGCTCCCCAATGTGTTGTTTCTCTTGATGCTGAAAAGGCATTTGATAGAGTTGAATGGCAATACTTACTTAACATTTTTAGAGAAATTCAACTTTGGTATTAATTTTAATAAGTGGATTAGAATGATATATAAAAGCCCTATTGCTACTGTTATTAATAATAATTGCAGATATGCTTTTTTTCCCCCGACTCTCACTGGGTACAAGACAAGGATGTCCGTTAATTCCCTTGTTATTTAACTTGATGTTGGAATCCTTGGCCATTGCACTTCGTGAAGCTAAAGACATCCATGGAATTTCCATAAATGGGACTATTCATAAGACCTCCCTTTATGCTGATGATCTTAGTTTACGTTTCAAATCCTGAAGAATCCATTCCTAGTTTATTGAAATTATTAAATGAATTTGGAAAGTTTTCAGGATATAAACTAAACCTTCATAAAAGTGAATTATTTCCTCTAAATGATTCTGCTTCTATATATGATGACATTCCTTTTAAAGTTACCTAAATATTTAGGTATTATTATCACTAAAAATCACAGAGACCTTTATAGAGCTAATTTGGTTCCTTTAGTGAATTTTATGAAGCAATTATTTTGTAGATGGAATCCACTTACATTTTTGTTAGCTGGCCAAATTCATGCAGTTAAAATGATGATTTTACCAAAATTTTTATATGTATTTCAAAATCCTTTTTTTTTAAACTAAGAAGGTTTTTGATCGGGTTGATTCTATTATTTCATCATTTCATCTTTGGTTTGGAATAATAAACGACCAAGAATTGGAAAATATCATTTACAAAAATTAAAAAAGGATGGAGATCTTGCCCTACCTAATTTAATGTACTATTGGGCTGTTTATATACTTTATATGTGTTCTTGGTTATATTGGGCTAATAAAAATGAACGACCACCTTGGGCTGATTTGGAATTGAAAGCTGTGAAACAATTTTACCTAACCTCGTTATTAGGAACTTTTTTACCTGTACAACTGGCCAAAATTGCTAATTTAAATTTATATCCTATGATTAAGCAGTCATTACAAATTTGGTACCAGTTTCATAATTTTTCTAATCTCAGAAAATTTAACCTTCTTAGTTTAATTTATCGAAATTATTTATTTAAACCTTCATTAAGTGATCCCATCTTTCTTCTTTGGAGGAATAAAGGAGACTATTCCTTCATGGATCTGTTCCAAGAAGGCTGATTGATGTCTTTTGATAAATTAGTAACTAAATACTCTCTCTTGTACTCACATTTCTTGCAATATCTTCAGGTCAGACATTTCTTACAAGAATATTTAAGTAATTTTCCATATATACAGGATTCTGACCTGTTACATATTATTTTTAAAATGACCCTTAGTGAATGGTTTTATTGGGAAAATTTATAATTTACTGTTACAACAGTACAATTACCCTTCACTTAAGATTAAGCAAGATTGGGAAAGAGTGTTCAACATATCCTAGATAACAGAGGATTGGTTGCGAATTTTGAAGTTGGTTAACTCTTCTTCGATCTGTGCCAGTCACTCTTTAATTCAATTTAAAATTGTACATCGTTATTATTTGACAAAGGAGAGACTGTCTAAAATGTTTCCTAATGTTGATAGTCAGTGTGATAGATGTAAAACCGAGACAGCTACATTGACACATATGTTTTGGTCGTGTTCTGTATTGAAACTTTTTTGGAAATCTATTTTCTCTACAATTTCTAAAGATTTAAAAATTAATTTACAACCTAATAAATTGACAGTTTTGTTCAGTATAAATAAAGGCATCCATTAGTCTTGCGAGACCATGGATCTGCGCCTAGAAAGGCTTCACTCTCCAGGGCGCAGGCCTGGGCAAGGTTGTATGGAAGACCAGCAGCTGCCCAAGCTACAAGTTTCCCCTCTCCGTGACACCAATGTTGTCCAAGGGAAGGGCATTAGGACCCATACAGCTTGGCATGGTATAATCCCTCAATATATTCATGGTATTTCTATATCAGACCAACATGTAATTGCATTTGTTACGTTATTGGCCAGAAGGGCTATTTTACTGAAATGAAAAGATGCCTCGGCTCGCACTTTGATACAATGGTTCTCTCAGGTGATGTTATGTCTCAGTTTGGAGAAAATCAGAAGTCGAACTTTTGATCCTCGATTTGACTTTGAGAAAAGGTGGGGTTCATTTGCCCTCTACTATCATCTGATTTGAGTTAATTAAGATGGTTTCCTTCTGATTCTTGTTTAAATGGATCCGAGTTGGCAGATTGATGCTTTTCTTTTATGAAAGCTTGTATGGCGTATAGCTCCGGGGTTGTGCTCCCAACGGGTTTTTTGTGTTTTGTTTTTGTTAGCAGGGGTTTTTTTTTGTTTTAGTTAGTAGGGGTTCTTTTTTTTTCTCTAAAAACATATTCTTAACACTTTATTTTGTCTTCTTATTATTGATATATTGTTTAGCTTTGTTAATCAGTTATTTGGTAATTTAATTCTTCATTGTACATATTGACATGTTGACTTGATTACCTTAATGTATTTTTTTGTTGATCTTTAATATTAATTAATAAAAAAGATTTTAGAATGAAAATGAAGGGTGAGGAGAGCTTGCTGCCCATTCTCAAGTTGGAGAATCTCATAATAAAAAGTGACATGGCAAACTGTAATATTATAACAATGACTGTTTGTTAGTCTCCCCCTTCACTGGGAAATGAGTGACATCTCGCCGTCCCTAGCTAGTGAGAGAGAGAGCCTGTGGTATGCCGTACTGTCGAGTAAACAATAGTCTTTGTTGACTGCAGATCATGGTCTTTCTTTGGGTGCTTGGTGGGTAGTGGGCACTGACATTTTTTTGCTGTAACAGTGGGGTGGGGGAGGGAGGTCGATGCATTGATGTTTGTGCAGAGGAGGGGGAGAGGGGCTTTGAGCTTCTAACGTTTTTCTGCTTCATTCTTTTGGGGTTCTTCTGTTTATCGTAGACAAGTATTTCAGGTTGTATACTGTACACATTCTCTGATAATAAATGGAACCATTTGAATGATCGCTACACTTCACTTGAAAAAAATCAATTCCATAATAGAAACATAGAAAACCTACAGCACAATACAGGCCCTGCGGCCCACAAAGCTGTGCCGAACATGTCCTCACCTTCGAACTACCTAGGCTTTACCCATAGCCCTCTATTTATCTAAGCTCCATGTATCCATCCTGGAGTCTCTTAAAAGACCCTATCGTTTCTGCCTCCAACACCACCACCAGCCCATTCCACACACTCACTACTCTCTGTGTAAAAAAACGTACCCCTGACATCTCCTTTGTACCTATTTCCAAGCACCTTAAAACTATGCCCTTTTGTGCTAGCCATTTCAGCCCTGGGAAAAAGCCTCTGACTGTCCACACGATCAATGCCTCTCATTATCTTGTACACCTCTATCAGGTTACCTCCCATCCTCCATTGCTCCAAGAAGAAAAGACCAAGTTCACTCAAACTATGCTCATTAGGCATGCTCCCCAATCCAGGCAATATCCTTGTAAATCTCTTCTGCACCCTTTCTATGGTTTCCACGTCCTTCCTGTAGTGAGGCGACCAGAATTGAGCACAGTACTCCAAGTGGGGTCTGACTAGGGTCCTATATAGCTGCAACATTACCTCTCGGCTCTTAAACCCAATCCCACAGTTGATGATGGCCAATGCACCTTATATAGACACATCTCAAATCATTAGTCCGAGCACTTCCCTTCTCTATCACCTGCCTATCCTCCCTCTCGTACTGTCTCCAAGCTTTCTCTATTTGTGAGCCAACCTCCCTTTCCTCCGTCATTTCAGTTCGGTTCTCACCCCCCAGCAATCCTAGTTTAAACTCTCCCCAACAGCCTTAGCAAACCTCCCTGCCAGGATATTGCTCCCCCTGGGATTCAAGTGCAACTCGTCCTTTTTGTACAGATTCCACCTACCCCGAAAGAGGTCCCAATGATCCAGAAATCTGAATCTCTGACCCCGCTCCAATCCCTCAGCCACGCATTCATCCTCCACCTCATTCTATTCCTATACTCACTGTCATGTGGTATAGGCAGTAATCTCAAGACTACTACCTTTGAGGTCCTGCTTCTCAACTTCCTTCCTAGCTCTTTGTAATCTGTTTTCAGGACCTCCTCCCTTTTCCTACCTATGTCATTGGTACCAATATGTACCACGACCTCTGGCTGTTCTCCTTCCCACTTCAAGATATCGTGGACGCAATCAGAAACATCCCAGACCCTGGCACCTGGGAGGCAAACTACCATTCGCATTTCTTTCCTGATTCCACAGAGTCGCCTATCTGACCCCCTAACTACAGAGTCCCCTATCACTGCTGCCATCCTCTTCTTTTCCCTACCCTTCTGAGCTACAGGGCCAGACTCTGTGCTGGAGGCGCGACCACTGTTGCTTCCCCCAGGTAGGCCATCTCCCCCAACAGTACTCAAACAGGAATACTTATTGTTAAGGGGAACAGCCACTGAGGTACTCCCTAGCATCTACTTCTTGCCCTTCCCTCTCCTGTCTGTTACCCACTTATCTGTCTCCCCAGGCCCCGGAGTGACTACCTGCCTATAGCTCCTCCCTATCACCTCCTCACTCTCCCTGACCAGATGAAGGTCATCAAGCTGCATCTCCAGTTCCCTAACGCAGTTCCTAAGGAGTTGCAGCTTGACGCATCTAGTGCAGATGTGGCTGTCCAGGAGGCTGGGAGTCTCCAGGACCTCCCACATCTGATACCGAGCACAGAAAACTAGCCTCACACACATACTTCCTGTCTGTATTCTACAAAGATAAACTACCTTGCTTCGACCCCTTATCGCCAAAGCCCCATTGAGCCAAAGCCTTCCTTCTTTGTCTCCCTCTACTCTGATGCCTGCTACTCCAACGCCCGCCGTATAAATTTGTCTTCTTTTTAAATTCTTCTCGCTGTTCTCACTGGCTGACGTCCACACACTTGCGCAGTCATGCCCCATTCAAACCACTAAAGAAATAACCGTCACCTTTTGAACTCTTCTCGCTCTTCTCACTGGCTGACCTCCACGCGATTGCGCAGTCGTGGCCTGTTCAAACTGCTGAAGAAATAACCGTCAACTTTCGAACTCTTCAATAATGTAACAATATGCAGAAAGTCTAATGAATTGAATTTTGAGGCACTGTAAAAGTGAAACTGTTCCTGATGAGAGATGTCTGAAGCAGACAGCAGGCATCCAGCCTATCAGAGCCTCACACTATAATTGACATTCCTTTTCTCAGATGAACCATCATTCTCATCAATTAACATTCAATTTCTTCAGATGGGTTTACTGATCCAACTGCTTTTACCAGATGAGCAAATCTGGTTGTAAGAGATTGATAAGTAAGACTGTAAGACATAGGAGCAGAATTAGGCCATTCAGCCTATCAAGTTTGCTCCACCATTCCATCACAGCTGATCCCGGATCCAACTCAAAGGTTACGGCCTCCTCGCCATAATCTTTGATGGCCTGACCAAACAGGAAAATACCAATTTTCGCTTTAAATATATCAACGGTCTTAGCCTCTACAGCTGTGTGTGGCAGAGCAATCCACAAATTCACTACTCTCTGGCTAAATAATTTCCCCCTTACCCCTGTTCTGGATCGGTTGCCCCTCAGTTTTGATGCTGTGCCCTCTAGCTCTGGATACCCCCACCACAGGCAACATCCTCTTTCCATTCACCTTAGCTAGTCCTTTCAACGTTCAGTAGTTTTCTGTAAGATCCCCACACACCCCCGCCCGCATTCTTCTAAATTGCAGTGAGTACAGGCCCAAAGCTGCCAAATGCTCCTCATGTTAACCCCTTCATTCCCCAAGTACCTTTTGATGTGACATTTTAAGGGAGATATCATTTATGCAAGGATGTGGTGGTGATGTACAAGATCAGCCAAGTTTTTATTGAACTGTAGAGGGGATTTAAAACTGCTTTTAATTTCAAGGCATAACCACACCATCAACCTTAAAAACAGCTTCTACCCCACTGTTATCAGACTCTTGAAAAGACCTCCTAAGCAATAAAATGGACTTTTGTCCAGGCCCCACGGTGTATCGAAGTGACTGAACCCAATGTTTGGACAATTTGGATACTGGGCCAGACTGGCGAAGGATGGGCCGGTTCAGCTCACTGCTCCGCTCCGCACTGAGGCTCTATGGACAGACTCCCTTTATGGACTCCAGTTCAGAACACTATTTGCTTGCGTTTATTGTTTGCATGGTTTGTTTGTTTTCTCTGCACATTGGGTTTTTGACAGTCTTTTTTTTAAGGGGTTCTTTTGGGTTTCTTTGTTTTGTGGCTGCCTATTAGGAGACAAATCTCAAGGTTGTAGAATGTATATATACTTTGACAGTAAATGCATTTTGAACTTTAGACAATCTACCACATTATGATCTTGCACTTTATTGGTTACCTTCGCTGCACTTCACTCTATAATCTGTCATTGTTTAACCTTGTTCTACACTGTGCAATGATTTAATTTAGATGAAAGGAATGCAAGTTAAGTTTTTCACAGTATCTTGGCACGTGACAATAATAAACCAATACAAAAATCCCTGTAAGTTCTTTGAACAGTTTGCATTCTTAATTATTTACCGATCTTGTGACAACAAGCAACTCTCAAAGGTAACCTGCTGCACAAGAATTATGCTTAGTGAAATTTTAACTGTACATCATTCTTATAACTATCAAAACTCATAAAACAAATATAGTCAGCAAAACCACCTACATCAACTAGCGTTCCAAGATCATGGCATACTAACTGGAAGCTTTCAGTTAAAGGAAAAATGCATTGGATATAGCAACACATAAAAAGCATTCACCCCCCCCCTTGGAAGTTTTCATGTTTTATTGTCTTTCAACATTGATTCACAGTAGATTTAATTTGGCTTTTTTTGACACTGATCAAAGACTCTTTCATGTCAAAGTGAAAACAGATCTCTACAAAGTGAACAAATTAACTACAAATATTAAACACAAAATAATTGATTGCATTAAGTATTCACACCCTTTAATATGACACACCAAATCATCACTGGTGCAGCCATTCAGTTTTAGAAGACATAGAATTAGTTAAATGGAGATCACCTGTGTACAGTCACGGTGTTTCAATTGGTTGTAGTAAAAATACACCTGAATCTGGAAGGTCCAACTGCTGGTGAGTCAGTATCCGGGCAAAAACTACACCATGAAGACAAAAGAACACTCCAAGCAACTCTGCCAAAAGGTTATTGAAAAGCACAAATCAGGAGATGGGTACAAAAAGACTTCCAAGTCACTGAATATCCCTTGGAGTACAGTTAAGTCAATCATAAGAAAATGGAAAGAATACGGCACAGCTGTAAATCTGCCCTGAGCAAGCCATCCTCAAAAACTGAGCGACCATGCAAGAAAGGGACTAATGAGGGAGGCCACCAAGAGACCTGTGACACTCTGAAGGAGTTAAGAGACTTCAAGGGCTGAGATGGGACAGGCTGCGCATACAACTGTTGCCCAGGTGCTTCACCAGTCACAGCTTTATAGGAGAGTGGCAAAGAGAAAGCCAGTGTTGGAAAAAAAAATCACATGAAATCTTGGCTAGAATTTGCCAGAAGGCATGTGGGAGACTCTGAAGTCAGCCGGAAGAAGGTTCTGTGGTCTGATGAAACCAAAATTGAGCGTTTTGAACATCAAGACTAAACGCTATGTTTGGCAGAAGCCAAACACTGCACATTATCAAAAACACACCATCCCTCCTGTGAAGCATGGTGGTGGCTGCATCATGCTATGGGGATGCTTCACTGCAGCAGGCCCTGGAAGGTGTGTGGAGGTAGAGGGTAAAATTAATGCAGCAAATTACAAGGAAATCCTGGAGGAAAACCTGATGCAGTCAGCAAGAGAACTGTGACTTGGGAGATCTGCTTTCCAGCATGACAGTGACCTCAAGCATAAAGCCAAAGCTATAAAGGAATGGTTTAAAAACGATAAAGTTCATGTCAGAGTCTAGACCGCAATCTAATTGAAAATTTGTGGCTGAACTTGAAATGGGCTCTTCACTCACAATCCCCATGGAATCTGACAGAGTTTGAGCAGATTTGTAAAGAAGAATGGGGGAAAATTGCAGTGTCCCAATGTGCAAAGCTGATAGAGACCTATCCACACAGACTCAAGGATATAATTGCTGCCAAAGGTGCATCTATAAATACTGACTTGAAGGGAATGAATACTTATGTAATCAATTTTGTTTTATATTTGTAATTAATTTTGATCACTTCGTAGAAATCTGTTTTCACTTTTACATAAGAAAGTCTTTTTCTGTTAATCAGTGCCAAAAAAGCCAAATTAAATCCACTGTGATTCAATGTTGTAAAACAACAAAACATGAAAACTTAAGGGGGGGGGGGGTGAGTACTTTTTATAGGCCCTGTATGCCGGTTTTATTTCATCATTACAGTCTTCAGTATTAACCTTCCCCTCCATTATGCTAAGATCAATGGACTGAAAGAATGGCGAAGTGAGATCCAGTTACCATGCCAACTCCCACAACTGAATTAGTTAAATAAACATGAAAATGTTGGAAACACTCAGTACATCAGGCAAAATCTGTGAAAGGTGAAACATCCACATCTACAGTGATGAAATACTTTGAGGGGTTGGTCATGACTAGAATGAACTTCTGCCTCAGCAAGGACCTCGACCCACTACAATTTGCCAATCACTGCAATAGGTCTATGGCAGATGCAATCTCAATGGATCTTCACATGGCCTTAGATCACCTGGACAATACAAACACAAGGAAATCTGCAGATGCTGGAATTTCAAGCAACACACATAAAAGTTGCTGGTGAACGCAGCGGGCCAGGCAGCATCTCTAGGAAGAGGTACAGTCGACATTTCGGGCCGAGACCCTTCGTCAGGACTAACTGAAAGAAGAGCTAGTAAGAGATTTGAAAGTGGGTGGGGGAAGGGGAGATGCACCGTAGAAAGCATTCTTCTAGGGTGCATCACAACCTGGTATGGAAGTTGTCCTGTCCGAGACCGAAAGAAGCTGCAGAAGATCGTGAACACGGCCCAGCACATCACACAAACCAATCTTCCATCCTTGGACTCACTTTATGCACACTGTCGGAGCAGTGCCAGGATAATCAAGGACACGACTCACCCAGCCAACACACTTTTCACCCCTCTTCCCTCCGGGAGAAGGCTCAGGAGCTTGAAGACTCGTACGGCCAGATTTGGGAACAGCTTCTTTCCAACTGTGATAAGACTGCTGAACAGATCCTGACCCGGATCTGGGCCGTACCCTCCAAATATCCAGACCTGCCTCTCAGTTTTTTCGCACTACCTTACTTTCCCTTTTCTATTTTCTATTTATGATTTATAATTTAAATTTTAGTATTTACTATCGATTTGTACTCCAGGGAGCACGAAGAGCAGAATCAAATATCGCTGTGATGATTGTACGCTCTAGTATCAATTGTTTGGTGACAATAAAGTATAAAGTATAAAATGATAGGAGAAGACAGGAAGGGGAGGGATGGAGCCAAAAGCTGGACAGTTGATTGGCAAAAGGGATACGAGAGGATCATGGGACAGGAGGCCTAGGTAGAAAAAAAGAAATATATGTAAATTATTTATTATTATTATATATGTATATTCTTTTTCTCTCTCTCTAGAGATGATGCCTGGCCTGCTGTTTTCACCAGCAACTTTTATGTGTGTTACCTATTTCACAATGCTGTTCGTTGACTATAGCTCAGTGCTTAATACCACCATTCCACAGTCCTGATCGATAAGCTACAGAACCTGGCCCTCTATACCTCCCTCTGCAACTGGATCGACTTCCTAACCGGAAGACCACAATCTGTGCGGATGAGTGATAATATCTCCTCCTCGACGACTATTAACACTGGCGCACCACAGGAATGTGTGCTTCGTCCACTGCTCTACTCCCTCTATACCCATGACTGTGTGGTTAGGTATCGCTCAAATACCATCTATAAATTTACTGATAATACAATCATTGTTGATAGAATCTCAGATGGAGACGAGATACACCAGCTAGTTGAGTGAAGTTGCAGCAAAAACCTTGCACTCAACGTCAGTAAGACGAAAGAGCTAATTGTGGACTTGAGGAAGGGCAAGACAAGGGAACACAACCAATCCCCATAGAGGGATCAGAAGCAGAAAGAGTGAGCAATTTCAAGTTCCTGGGTGTCAAGATCTCTGAGGATCTAACCTGATCCAAACATATCGATGCAACTACAAAGGTGGCAAGACAGTGGCTTTATTTCATTAGGAGTTTGAAGAGATTTGGTTTTTCAACTAAAACACTCAAAAATGTCTATAAATGTATCGTGGAGAGCATTCTGTATCAGTCTGATATGGCGGGGTGCAGGCTACTGCACAAGACTGAAAGGCTACAGAAAGTTGTAAAATTAGTCTGTTCCATATTGAGTACTAGACTCCACAGTATCCATGACATCTTCAAGGAGCGATGCCTCAGAAAGGCAACATCCATTATTAAGGACCCCCTTCACCCAGGACATGCCCTCTTCTCATTGTTGCCATCAGGAAGGAGGCACAGAAGCCCGAAGGCACACACTCAGTGATTCAAGCAACATACATCAAAGTTGCTGGTGAACGCAGCAGGCCAAGCAGCATCTATAGGAAGAGGCGCAGTCGACGTTTCAGGCCGAGACCCTTCGTCAGGACTAACTGAAGGAAGAGTGAGTAAGGGATTTGAAAGCTGGAGGGGGAGGGGGAGATGCAAAATGATAGGAGAAGACAGGAGGGGGAGGGATAGAGCCAAGAGCTGGACAGGTGATAGGCAAAAGGGGATACGAGAGGATCATGGGACAGGAGGTCCGGGAAGAAAGACGGGGGGGGGTGACCCAGAGGATGGGCAAGAGGTATATTCAGAGGGACAGAGGGAGAAAAAGGAGAGTGAGAGAAAGAATGTGTGCATAAAAATGAGTAACAGCTGGGGTATGAGGGGGAGGTGGGGCCTAGCGGAAGTTAGAGAAGTCAATGTTCATGCCATCAGGTTGGAGGCTACCCAGACGGAATATAAGGTGTTGTTCCTCCAACCTGAGTGTGGCTTCATCTTTACAGTAGAGGAGGCCGTGGATAGACATGTCAGAATGGGAATGGGATGTGGAATTAAAATGTGTGGCCACTGGGAAATCCTGCTTTCTCTGGCGGACAGAGCATAGATGTTCAGCAAAGCGGTCTCCCAGTCTGCGTCGGGTCTCACCAATATATAAAAGGCCACATCGGGAGCACCGGACGCAGTATATCACCCCAGTCGACTCACAGGTGAAGTGATGCCTCACCTGGAAGGACTGTTTGGGGCCCTGAATGGTGGTAAGGGAGGAAGTGTAAGGGCATGTGTAGCACTTGTTCCGCTTACACGGATAAGTGCCAGGAGGGAGATCAGTGGGGAGGGATGGGGGGGACGAATGGACAAGGGAGTTGTGTAGGGAGCGATCCCTGCGGAATGCAGAGAGAGGGGGGGAGGGAAAGATGTGCTTAGTGGTGGGATCCCGTTGGAGGTGGCGGAAGTTACGGAGAATAATATGTTGGACCCGGAGGCTGGTGGGGTGGTAGGTGAGGACCAGGGGAACCCTATTCCTAGTGGGGTGGTGGGAGGATGGAGTGACAGCAGATGTACGTGAAATGGAGGAGATGCGTTTAAGAGCAGAGTTGATAGTGGAGGAAGGGAAGCCCCTTTCTTTAAAAAATGAAGACATCTCCCTCGTCCTAGAATGAAAAGCCTCATCCTGAGAGCAGATGCGGCGGAGATTCAGTGATTCAGTCTTGTTCCCCTCTGCCATACGATTCTTAAATGGATATTGAACCCATGAACACTACATCACTTTTTTTTCTATTATTTCTGTTTTTGCACTATTTTTAATCCATGTAATATACATATATATTTACTGTAACTGATTTACTTACATGTTTTTTTTTTCTTTCTATATTATCATGTATTGCATTGTACTGCTGCTGCTAAGTTCACAAATTTCACGACACATCATAAAACCGATTCTGATTGATGTTCAGGTTTGGGATCCTTCATCAGCCTGACCTGCTTAGTGTTTCCAGCAATTTCTCTTTTCATTTCAGGTGGTATTTAATGCAGAGAAGTATGAGAAGGTTGCACGTCAGTGGGCAACCCAGACTGGGACACCGAGGAGTGCAGCAGATCAAAGGGATCTAGAAATACAAAATTCCTTGAAACTGGCGTCATGAGTAGAAAGGGCCACAAAAAGTGTTTTTGGCACAATGGCCTTCAAAGATCAGAGTACTGAGAATAGGAATTGGGATTTGTTGATGAGGCTTAATTTGCAGTATCGTGTGCAGTTCTGGTCACCTACCTATAGGAAAAATATCAATAAAATTGAAAGAGTACAGAGAAAATTTACAAGGATGTTTATTATTGGGATTTGAGGGCCTGAATTATATGGAAAGGTTGAACAGATTAGGACTTCTTTTCCTTGGAGTGTAGGAGAATACCTGGGATTTGATAGAGGCATAGAAATTTATGAGGGGTATAGATAGGGTAAATGCAAGCATGCTTTTGCCACTGAGGTTGGGTGAGACTAGAACTAAATTCTAGGTGAGAGGTTTTTGATCCATTTTGATAGTGCAGAGTATAAAGACAGTTGCATTTCTATGCTATGTAATTTTTAAATCAATGAATCAAGTACCCACCAATTCCTACTCTTCAGTAATAAAACATCAACAACTTGGATTTTTAGAGAGCTAAGAAACTGGAGATGCTGAAATCTGCAGTAACACACAAAACACTGGAGAAACTGTGGGTCAGACAATAACTATAGATGGCAATGGACAGTCATTGTATAGAGTCAAGGCCCTTCATCTGGACTGGTCACATCTTCATCCATCTCTTCCTCTCGTTTCTTTATACTACCTATCTCCCCTCTTTTAGTCCAGATGGCCATGATCTGAAACGTCAACTGGCCATTCCCCCTACATGTTGTCTGACTTGTTAGTTTCCTCCAATTTGTTTTTGCTCTAGATTCCAGTATCTGCAGTCTCTTGTGTCTCCATGATGATATTAAATGGGTGACTAAAAGGAGGGAGGAGAAGATGGCAGCGCGACGCAGCTCGCAGCGGCCACTCCGGTGGTGGTGTCTGTTATTCGTCAAGTAGGGTGCCGTGCACAATCCTGATTTGATGGAGATGGATGTGAGAGCATGGAGGAACATCTGGTGAAACTTCTGAAATGCCTGCTTCACTGCTGCTGCTACTGTGTGATCCAGAATCTCCGGAGGGGAAGGCCCCGAGTCCTCGGCTTTGCTTGTTGCTCGGTGGTCGGGGCGGGGTCGAAGCGCTCGGCAGAGGATGGTGCTCAGAGGGGCTGGTCGGAGGCTCGAAGTTTTCGGACTGACTCAGAGTCTGCTGTGGTTGGGTGCTTCCAATGGTGCTGCATCGGCAAGTTTACGGAGCTTGGAGGTTCATGGCAGGGAGAGTTTCTCCCTTCTAACGCCTGCATGAGATGATGAGGCTATCGGGACTTTGTGACTTTTTTTAACCACGTCCATGGTCTGCTCTTTATTAAATTATGGTATTGCTTTGCACTGTTGTAACTATATGTTATAATTATGTGGTTTTGTAAGTTTTAGTCTTGGTTTGTCCTGTGTTTTCTTGTGATATCATTCTGGAGAAACATTGTATCATTTTTTAATGCATGCATTTCTAAATGACAATAAACGAGGATTGAGTGTCCTCATAATCCAATCTAAAAAAAAATCTCGATTAAACAGTCGATTTAATATGAATTTTAAAGGAGAGGTAGAGTGCTGTAGGGAAATTTGAGTAGGCAATTCCAGGTTTTGGAGCCCATGAAGCTGCAGGCACTGTCATTGTTGAAGTGAAGGAAATTGGGGAGGCACTTGAGGTCACAACTCAAGGACCAGAGAGATCTAAGAAGCCAAGAGAGGTCAGAGACAGACAGGATAATAGAAGCATAAAAAGTTATGAAAACAAAGGTATGAATTTTAAAGTGAAGATTTTTGAAACCAAGGAATCATTGTAAATCAACAGCGTAGAGATGAGAGGTTAAGTGATATGTGGTGCACTTCAGGTCACGAATAATAGATTTTGGTGACATCAGGTTTTTGCATAGTATGATGCTATAGTAGAAGAGGTAATAGTTCAGGAGGTAAAAAGATGAGGATTTTAGAAGTAAATGAATTCACAGTGCACAAACAGCAATGAACAGACAGAATCTGAAGGAACTATTGACTGATGGAAAAGACACTTGGCTACATCTGGACTTGTGTGTTGAAGTCAAACCCAGGTTAAGAAGCAATCTGTTTATGGCTTCCCATCCAAAGTGCTGTTTCTTGGGTAATGATGTTCAATGATAAAACAGGGTTGGTGCGAGCAAGATTTCTCTGTTTGATGCCCTTCAATCGTTATTAAGAGTACAGACCTAGAAGGGTAACAACGTAAGTGACGACAAGATAGATGGATTTCCGGAATTGGCTTATTACCAGTGAAAAATGAATTGTTCCTAACAGCCAATGGATGTTGACCATAAACTATCATTGAGGAGATGGATGGGAAATCTGCTGACTGCTTGCAAATCTCTTTTAGTGTCTATGTTTTTGAGTGAATTCCACCCCAAATATACCGCACAAGATGATGATAACACCCTACTTGCAACTGGCCTTTGGGAGGACAAGAAATAACTATCAAAATTCTACTTAATATAAAATAACAGGAGGACAATCTTTATTTACCTTGTGATTGACTGGCTGGCATTGATCATGGCTGAAGTCATTATCTCTGCAGCAAGACTTTCAGTGAAACTTGCACCATCCTGTCCAATACCACTGTCTGCTGCCAGGCTTGTATTGCTCTTGGCTTTCTCAATGGCTACGGACATCAAATCTTCTGGAAAAATTCCCCTCTGATCCATGTCAATATGGATTCTCGGTACATCGAGCTGACAGGCTCCATTGACATAGTACTCTGGCCTTGTAAGTGGTTTACTGGCATGCCCCGTGGCATTTTTGGGGCAGAACCCACCAGTCTGTGAATTTAACCTGTTAGTGTAATTTCTTGATTCCTTTTCTGCAGAGGAGCACTGTAAAACAACCCCTCTCAACTTTTCAGCATACATTAAACATTCTTTTTGTTTGCTGACATCCAAAACATCCCCATCATCCCCGGCGGCTTTGAGATGGAGAGTTTCACCAGCATTTTTTCCAACATAATGTTCAAAGGTTCGATTGGTGCTGGCAATGCAGTATCCATAATCACTTAAACTTCCCATGCTGTGATAGTGTTTATTCCTCTGGATAATGGGTTGTATCGAACAGGTCCAGGTCTTCTTAATAAGGTCTTCAGCCATCTGTTCCAGCTGTGACCTTTCATAGAGGCAAGAGTCTGTCAGAGACTTGGATAGGCCTTGCATACCAGAGGCTGTGTTCATTTTCTGTGTGACTTCATATGTGATATTTTGGGCAACTGATTCTGCAAACCTTTCTAGGTCCCTGGAATCTCTTCTGCTCATTCTTTGATCATGGCCTCTCCTGTAGGAACCGGTGTCTTGTGTCTCCTCCCTTGCCAGAAACTTGAAAAGTTCTCTGCACCCACTGTCGCTCCTTAATTGTTGTGAGGACAGAAGTCTTCTCTTATACTTCTGCTTTATTCTCCTGGCTGCTTGTTCCAGGCCTACTTTCACAGTCCTAAAGGCGAGCTTACTGGCATAATGATCTACTATTACTTCACCATTTCCTGCTTCTCTACTGATCATTCTCATGATGTATTCTGCGTACTCATCAGTCACACTCTCAAAGCTCGAATGTTTGGACACGAGCCCACCTTGGGGAGAATGAAGCACAGAATCCACAAGCTCTCGGGACCACTGATCTGCCATGGTGTTTAGCCCTTCAATCCCTACACTATCCTGCTCTCCACAGCTGGATTCATTGCTTTCTGCCAGGAAGTCGTCCCTCTTCAATTTTCTAACTCTATGTTTCTTGGAACTCAGGACTTTCTTGGCATCCCGAATAACCTCTCCCGCCACCCTCCCTGCATAGCTCAACAAAGAACCTGCAGTCTCTTCTGGTGCATTCCTTTCAGCAACTGCATGTCTGTTGTGCAGGTCACTCCGAACAGCTACCTTCCGTAGGTGGCTGGGTGACATCCCAAAGCACACGAGCTCCTTGCCATCGCATTTCCTAGCATCCTCCACACAAATTGCTGCGATTTCAGTTGCCATGGAAACGATGCCAGAGGCCAGCTGATTGGAATACTGCAGAGCCTGCCTCTTGATGTCCAACTTCAGCTCTTCCTTTTCCAAAACCTTTGTGCCCTGCCTGGGGCTTGGGCTTGGACTTGGACTTGGGCTCACCTGCTCCCTCGCCTCTGCGTGCCCCCCTATGAAGTCGAAGTTTTCATCCTCCTCATTATCCAGCACCTCTTCAGACAGTGACCTCATGAGCTTCAGCACAAACTCAGCCTTTTCCTCAGTGTCTTGACTCAGCCCTGCCATGTTTGGAATGGAATGGTTATGCGGGGTGGATGGAGGGGTTACTGGCATGAATTCTTTAGCCAGCTCCCCCTTAAGCTTCCGAGTGAAACTCTTCAGATCTTTTTCACGGGTCGACTGCTGTGGGGTTGGTGGTGGTGTTCCAGGAGACCCACTTGAGCTGCCTTCTATACTGGCAAGACCTTCCTCTGGAAATAGTCCATCCTTATTAAGCCCAATCTGCTGCTTTCCCAGCATACCTGTGCTCATCTCTTTGCTTGGTTCACTGATCTCAGCCAAAGAAGTCTGGAAAGTTGGTGCTGAGATGTGACCTTGAAGCTGTGCAGTCAATGACTTTAGAGTAAGAGCAAGTTCTGGGCCACCCACACCATCTACACTTTCTACCTCTAAGTCCTTGAATACCACAGTGGGACTGGGTGGTGGAGTACATGGAGGAAACTCTTCTGCTAAGTGACCCTTAAGCTCCTGTGCAAAATGCTGTGGGATGGTCAAGCCTTTACTGGGAATAAATTCAGTGGGCGACACAGGAGGTGTTCGCAACATGTCGGGAGACTGAGAATATGCATACTGAGTTGGACCACATAAAACTATTTTCTCAACCGATAGCTGATCGTGTAGCTGGCCCTCTGGTATCTCTCCAAGTCTCATAAATGCTTCCTTACTGCCAGTTGCAAACAGACCTGAACAAAGTACCCTTTGAGAGTTTGAGACTTTCGTTTTTACTTCATCTACTAAATTCATTACATTCCCTTCGGTCAACTCTGTTGTAAATTGCAAATCAGTAATATGCTCAACTAGTGTTTTTTCACCCAACTTAGAAGTAACATCCTTTGCCACACATTCAACTTCAGGTGGGGTCACCAAGTCAAAAGGATTATTTACCACTATATCAATCATTGCTCCTGTTTGCCAATTTTTCTGCACAGCATCAGTAGTGACCAAGCCGCCATTGTGCTGCACTGTTCCTTGGCCAGTGTTAGCTGCCTCAGAGCACTGAAAGGCGTTGTCACCAGAAGCATGCTCACTACAAGTAACATGGCTTGTAGAATCCTTTTGCTGAGCAACGTAGTGCACAGATTGCACCTCATCTATTTTACTGTTCCCTGAACAGGATCTCTCAGGAGCTGCATTTGTAGTTTGTGTTGAACTCAGCTTCGATGACACAAGATGAATGCATGACGTCAGAGGGGAGTCCAAAGAATTGCAAGAAAATGCCTTGGCAGCACGAGGAACAGATACACCACCCGCAATGCCGGAAACACAAAGCAAAGCTTTCTGTACGGTACACTCTTTCCCAGTCAAATTCGAATCATCAACAGAATTGCTTGCCATAGCATTAGAATAACACCCTGCAAGATCTCTGAATAACATTCTCTCTTGGATATCACTTGGGCCATAAGCAGTCTTCATTGCCTGGGCCACATCTTTTCCAACATTTTTAATATTGTCCACAGAAATGCTAATTGCAGCTTGTGCTGTGAAGCTCACATCCACTTGAGACAATTCAATGAAGGCCTCTTGTAGGACTGACTCCGACAAATCTCTGGCATAGGAGCTCACAATCTTTTCCTCGTCATCGAATGACCAGCTTGTTATTGATGTAGGCGTTGTTGGGTGGGAGAACTGACAAACCTCCATGATTCCCTCAAAAATAAGTTCCTCGGCAAGATCAGTTGCAAATCGGGCAACAGCATTGTTAAAGATTTGTTTCTTGACGAACTCCAGTTCCCGCAGTGCTCCAGCTATTGCATTGCCCACCAAATAATCTGCTAACTCATTAATAGCACTCTTCTTCTGTAAGAATGTTCGCCTTGCACTAATCTCTTGCAAGGCCATATGAATGACAGAGGACGTCAACCTTGCAGCCAGGTGGCACAGGGCACTAGTGCAAGAAGAAACACCATTCTGCAGGTCCTTAAAGGCACTGCTAAAACTTTTCTCCACTAGCTCTGTAGCAATTAGCTGGATGCCATCCTTGAACTTGTTTGAATAAGTCTGCTGGGCAGGAGAATGAGCTGTGGGTAGCTTCATGTCAGAATTTTCATTGGAAACTGTTATGTTTTGTTCTTCAACTCTGTGTGACCAACATCTATCCTGAGGGCAAGCTGCCATCCTCTTATACTCAAAGCCAACAGCGTGAGGATACCTGAAAACAGAGTTGATGATGTTGTGCGAAACATCACCTGCATATTGAGAGTAACTGTCAGAAAGTGCTCCATTGTTTTGTGCTTTAACAATTTCAGTACCAATGGCCTGCATCTTCCCTGAACACTCAGACCCACTCAGAGCTGCAAGGGGACTGAATGCTGATGAATGGATGGGGCTGAAGAGGGGGCTATTCTCTTCTCCTGAACTATGTTGTGGGCGAGGTGAATCTGGAACATCAGACAGGTTGTTGTAGGGAGACTCTGCCTTTCGAGCAGTGGGTTTTTTCACATCAGCAGGAAGGACTGGGTGGTCAAACTTCTGCGGGTTCATAGCAGCAACTGCATTAGTGCATTGTTTCAGTAAGGAGTCAGAACACAGCTTTACAGCAGGCTTGTTTTTCTGAGATGGATTTTGAGGGCTAGACCCTACCTTCAGGGTGGTATATGTACTGACCACTTGGTCTAGTTCATCAAACTGATCAAAGCTGTCGAAAAATTCACTTACTTCGGAGTCGGAATCCTCAATGTCATCCTTGAGTATTGGGATCTGGGGCAATTTTAGTTTAGCCTTCAGACTCCTCTGGTAGCCTTCTTCATCCAGAAAGATGACTGGACTTGGACTTGAGCCTTCAGAATCTTCAGACTCTGATAGGGATACAGAGGACCCAGACTTAAGTCCATTGTTGGATCTTGTTTCAGGAGCATTACATGATTTGTAAAAACTCCTTTGCCTCGAGCTTAATGTTACGACAGAACTTTTAGCAGATGGTGGTGGTCCCAAAAATGCTGAATTATCAAGCAATGGAGGAAAGATGGGGCTTGGGGAAGAGCCGGCATGAACTGGCAACTCTGCAAAATCCGGTGCAAAGGTCTGAAGACCAACTTCTCGCTGGAGTTTTGGTGTACTTGGATCAAAGCCTACAGTTCACAAATAAAAAAAATACATTTTATATCATTACCAAAATTATCCTTTTAAAATTAACTGGAGCTACTAATATCACCTTAGTGTATTTTCTATCAAAAGATGTGTGTGTTATGTGAGAATAGTTTGTCCATCAAGGAATCAACAATGCATATTGTATTGGAACGAAATTTACTTGCGCTCCTCAGCTGATATAACATAAGGACCTTGATAGGGCAGAAACGTTCCCATGAAAGACAGCTGTTGGAACAGCAGAACATGGCAAAGAGAGAGCTTTCATGCCACTCTCTGTTATCAATGTTAATATAAAATTTAAGAATACCCCATACAGGACTGGTTAAACCTAGTCCACTTTGATGATCTAAACTGGGAAATTCATCTGCTTCTGCTTTGTGACCTTGCATCAGATAGCACCAAGCTCATTTACCAGAGAGGAAGAAAGCTGATTGAATTATAATTTAAACACTTAATATGTTGGTTTTAGTACAGTCCTTGCAACTTGACATGTTTGAAAAAGGCAAAGGCAAAATGGCCCCAGATGTTGGAAAATGAAAAGAAAAAAATTACTCCAGCAATTTCAGCAAATAGGTGCAGCTGCATCTGTGGAAAAAGACAGAGTGAACATTTCAGGTCAAGATCTTTCATCAAATGTAGTGGCCAAAATTTAATCATGTCCTTTTCAAATTGCAGTTATTTCATTTTTAGTTTGTTTAAGTCAGAAACAGCTCTGTCTTGTTAGTTCCCACTCTGGTACAATGCACTGAAAATACTTAAGGCCCTTTTGATTGCTATGCGCTACAATGTATAAATTGATTGTGATTTAAATAAACCTGCTGGTCAGAGTGGAACATGTCTGCAATTTAACTGAAAAGGACAATATTTGACAAGTAATAAAATAGCACAACCCATTATACCAACCATCTTGTACAGCAGGCATATTACATTCCCAGAAGCAACACCGCAACATACAATGGAGTCTGTAGTATTATTGGACCAGTTCGATCTGGTCTGCTACAGAAATATGCAAGCTTTAGACATAACTCCCGCTTGAAAGATTATAACTGTAGTTCTAAAATTTAATACATCCTTTATCAAAATTAGTCAATATTAATTAGTATTTATAAAACACAGCATCTCTAAACCAAAAAGGAAATTTCCAATAACCTTCATAGAAAGCATTGCTCATAAGAAAAACTGATATTGATAGGAAAACTGGTATGGAAAACTATCCTTATCACAAATTATCTTCAGCTGAATACTAAACTGAAGTTGAATTATTGAAGTAATTGTAAGCCTGCACTGAATTGGCATAACACACCCCCAACCTCCCAAAATAGTTTGGAACAAATTACAGCAATATCTTCATAATGAGGTTACTTTTTGTTCTCAGGATGTGGGGGAGACTTGTACTTCCACTTACCTGCCTATGCCATAGTTTCTCTAACTATCTATTTCACTGCTAGACCACTTCAAAGAACATTAAGAGGAAAGCATACAGTTATAGGCAATTCACATACAGACCAGAGCGAGTAAGGGGTGAATTTCCCTTCGTGTGGTCTCAGGGCAACAGGGTATCAAATGGTGTAGAGAGGTGACTCTATCCCAGACATAACCCTGACAGCCTTTACAAATAGCAGAATTGGGATGCGGTTTCACCTGCTGATTTTAATAACATCTAAATACTAAAATTGAAATTAAAAAGAATAAAAATACACTAAAGCAAATATTAGGAACACTGAAGCAAAGCAAAATAAAGTTTAGAAACTTACTTTCCCCTTGACTTCCTAAGCCTCATTTAAGTTAGCAGGGTCTTAGAACCTTTGCCAACTCAGGATGCACAGGATCTGACCATGCAATGCTTGGGAATCAGTGCAAGACTGAACTCCGCTGTGGGACTGCTGCCCAAATTACGTACTTAACAATAAAAGTACAATTTCAACAATTTTGGAGGATTAATCTTCGTGACAAAATTGGCAGTGGATTACATTTACCTGCTGATCCAAATGCAGTTACTGCTTCTTCATCCAAGTGTTCAAAAGCAGTCACAAAGTCATCCTCAATGGATGATACTGACTGATTGGTGTCATCCTCCTCTACAAGGTATGCATCAGTTTGACGTTTTGATGTTGACTGGGACTCCAAAGAAAACTGAATTCCTGTTGTATATTTGCTAAGCAGGGAGAATACAGAATCATTGCAGTACAGGGATGGAGGATGATTCATTACGCAAACCACCTGGCAAACAAAAAAAATTCAAACAGCATTTCTTTATGATGTAAAAAGCCAAGTATCAATGGGGAGATTATAAATACAACTTATTTTTCACTGTTACATTTTCAAATGGTGATTTTAAATAAGAATATATCATTCAGTGCATGGCATCACAGTTAATGTGACCCAGACTCAATCCTGAATTTGGGTGCGGTCTATGTGGAGTTTTTACATTCTCTCTGTAACCATGTTTCTCCGGGTGCTCCAGCTTCTTCCCGCATCCAAAAGAGGTGTGAGTTAGTAGGTCAATTGGCTGCTGTAAATTGTCCCTAGTGTGCAGGTGAGTAGTAGAATCTGGATGAGTTGCTGGAATAAGAGGCAAGAATAAAAGTAGAATTATTGTACAATGAGTGTAAATGGGTGGTCGATGTTGGTACAGGTTTGCCTGGCTAGAAGACATACTTCTGTGCTGTATAACTCTATGACTTTAAAGGAGCAAATTTTTCAATTCCAATTATCCTTTACATTTTCTGTCTGCATGAAGAACTACCATAAAGAATCAAAGAAATTTCTGATGTAATCTATGTTTCAACTTCTAGCTTAAGAGGGACAAGAGCTTAGTGGTGGTTTTCAAAGCAGGAAATTCAACTAAACACTCTATTAGTAATGTTTCTGATATGGAAAATTGTGGCAAATGATCACCACAAACAATGAAGGGGCAAGCGAAGGCAAGGCTGATCTGAGAGTCGAGGCACGTGGGTGCAAGATGGAGTTGGATCAAGGTTGAGGCATGTTTCAGGAGAAGTTGGAACTTCGTAGGCAAAGATGGAGCAAGTGGACTGGAGAAAAGTTGAATCAGAGTTGTTTCAGAGCCTGTCCACCTAAGCCAGAAATGAGGCACGACCCATCGCTAATTTGGAGAGATAGACTATGGACCATAAGTGGCCCAATGTGTCACTGTGGTGGGGCCCGGGTCCAAGTATGGAGGAGCCACCCAGTGCTTGGACAATTTAAACATTGGGCCAAATGAACTGAAAAGGCAAGGTGTCAGGAACATAGGCAGGGGTTGAGCTGGCTCTGCTCCGCTCTCTTCGGTGCTGAGGCTGAGATGGTGAGACTGCTCTGGTTGCTACCTGCTTTGTGTCTGCAAGCTTCATGGTAATTTTCCCTGCTATATGATGAACTGAGGCTAAGGCCTACTCCAGCTGCACCGGGGTTCGGGTCTACTGACACAATTTGGTTCAGAATGCTGTTTTTCCTTTTATTGTTTACGTGATCTGTTTTTCTTCTTTCCCTGTGCATTTCGTGTTGGTCATTTTTTTTAAAATTGGGTTCTTGCTTTCTGGTTGCCTGCAAGCAGACAAATCTTAGAACTTTGATCTTTGAAAACATTAAAACAGCAGCATTCACAAGACTGCAAATGACTCACCAAAATGTCCTGGGTCAAGAAAAAAACCCAGGTAATCATATAAACAAGTACTAGGTCTGACCAAACAAGGCCTCTTCTAGTGAATGTATCACTGAATAAAACTGAAGACCATGTTCTATACTTCTTACAATAGATGAAGAACTGTCCTGAGAATATGAGCAACTATGGCTAGGCTGCTCCGAAAGGTGATCAAGGATCATCTTTTCAAGCCAGGGTAGTGCTTGTGGTGATAATTAAACAATTACTGTTCAAGTCACTAATTCACAAAGTTCCTGGAAAGTTCCAGGAAGATGGCCCTTTCTGACACTAGTGATAAGATGGCATAGAACTAGTCCTCAAATAATAACAAAATCTAGCTTCCCCTTTCTTGACTTATTCCTGTGTTTTCAACAGTTTCATAGCAAGCTGCGGAGAGTGACCTGGGGTAAACATGCAATTTCCAGATATTTAGATTGTTCCTGCAGCACAATTCAATCTCACACAACAAACAATCTGCTGGAGGAACTAAGCAGGTCAAGCAGCACTTGTAGGAGGAAAAGAACTATTCAATGATTTTTTAACCTCTAGCATAAGACCATAAGACAAAGGAGCAGAAGTAGGCCATTCGGCCCATCGAGTCTGCTCCGCCATTTTATCATGAGCTGATCCATTTTATCCTATTTAGTCCCACTGCCCCGCCTTCTCACCATAACCTTTGATGCCCTGGCTACTCAGATACCTATCAATCTCTGCCTTAAATACACCCAATGACTTGGCCTCCACTGCTGCCCGTGGCAACAAATTCCATAGATTCACCACCCTCTGACTAAAAAAATTTTTTTGCATTTCTGTTCTGAAAGGGCGCCCTTCAATCCTGAAGTCATGCCCTCTCGTACTAGACTCCCCCATCATGGGAAACAACTTTGCCACATCCACTCTGTCCATGCCTTTTAACATTCGAAATGTTTCTATGAGGTCTCCCCTCATTCTTCTAAACTCCAAGGAATACAGTCCAAGAGTGGACAAACGTTCCTCATATGTTAACCCTCTCATTCCCGGAATCATTCTAGTGAATCTTCTCTGTACCCTCTCCAACGTCAGCACATCCTTTCTTAAATAAGGAGACCAAAACTGCCCACAGTACTCCAAGTGAGGTCTCACCAGCGCCTTATAGAGCCTCAACATCACATCCCTGCTCCTATACTCTATTCCTCTAGAAATGAATGCCAACATTGCATTCGCCTTCTTCACTACCGACTCAACCTGGAGGTTAACTTTAAGGGAATCCTGTATGAGGACTCCCAAGTCCCGTTGCGTCTCAGAACTTTGAATTCTTTCCCCATCTAAATAATAGTCTGCCCATTTATTTTTTCTGCCAAAGTGCATAACCATACACTTTCCAACATTGTACTTCCTTTGCCACTTCTCTGCCCATTCTTCCAATCTATCCAAGTCTCTCTGCAGACTCTCCGTTTCCTCAGCACTACCGGCCCCTCCACCTATCTTCGTATCGTCAGCAAACTTAGCCACAAAGCCATCTATTCCATAATCCAAATCGTTGATGTACAATGTAAAAAGAAGCGAACCCAACACTGATCCCTGTGAAACACCACTGGTAATCCGTAGCCAACCAGAATAGGATCCCTTTATTCTCACTCTCTCCAGCAGATTGATTGTTGCTCCAAATTCTAGGATCTACGGTCGCTTATGCCTCAGTCTTACAGAAGCGACTTGAATTGAGATGATCAGTTGATGGGGTGGGAGGAGTGGGTCAGACATATGATCATGCTTGTGTCCAAGACTGTGTGGTCAGACATGCAAACAAGATTCCAAAAGATGTCGGCAACAAGTTTTGGCAGGAGGACTGGAAATGGTGGATACAGCAAATATCATTGTAATTATTTGGAAGAATTGTGATGTTTCACATTGCTTTACAGAAACAAGTCAGCTTCATTCCCTTTAAATAACACTGAAGCAAGTCTCAACTTCCAGTTAAGGACTGCTTCAGTGTGAGTAGCTTTCACTGCTAATCGACTTCCAATATTTAAAGGAATTCTGAGCAAATGCTGTTTTCTCTCACTGTGTATGGATCAAATCTCTAAAAATGTGCGAGGCACACGTAAAGAACAAAATTAATTCCCATAGAGCACAAATTTATTGTAATCTTAGGATTGAAAACAAATAGTAAAATTAATCTTCTTCATGGCTCTTCAAAACTTTTTCTTATTGTCATTCCTCTGAATGAGAATGATGTTTTTTTAAAAAAAAGAGTAACATTTCCAGATTTTAAGTCAGAAAAAATCAGGTCTTCCAAGATAGCGAAGTAAAATGTCAAACAGCTATTTGTTGGATACACAGAAGTAACAGTCCATTAGATAGACTGTAGTAACTGTACACTATGGAGGGAGTTAGGGTAAATACAAGATTAAGGTAGGAAAATAGGTTGTTTGTAGAAAAAATATGACAAGCACAGCTGAGGGAGTGAGATAGAGCAGACAAGCATCCGGAGAGAAGTAAAAGTGCCCAATATTGCAATCCACTCAAATAAGAGATTATGTTTACATCAGAAATAAATAACAAAAGAATCAAGTGCCAACCCTACTGAGGAACAGAGGGGCCATGCTACTACACTGTGGTTACATGATGCAGAATCTGTGGTTGGGAGTCTCAAGGGTGATAGAATTTATCACATCTGGAGGCAAGTTTGAAACTGCACACATTTTTCCAAATTGATGACAGCTTCTGTGATCTTAAGTACTGGAAACAAACTGATCCAGTAGTCAGAACATTTTCCAGTGCAGTAAAGAGCTCCAATATTAATATTTCTAAAGCAGCACCAAATTAGGAAAGCAAAGCATCAGTTATCATATCATCATAACATCTTAAGGTATCTATACCAACTTTCTTCTCTGGCAACATTACTACTGTATGTATGAGACAGGAATTTCTGATGTGAGAATAATGAATATGGGTTCAGCTCAATACATTGAAAATGCTAGACAATGGGAGATTATAGTTGAAATAGTTTGCCTTCCATCACACAGTAGTTGGTTTATTCATAATTTAGATTAAACCTCTGCACTATTTATTCTCAAGAGTCTCCATTGATTTTCTACATTATTGGATGATTTAAGTGGCACCTTTAACTCAAACACCTTTCTCAGCAATGCAATTGAAGAAAACCCCATGGCAAGTGACAACAGCAGACACTAGAGCACATGATCAAAAGTTTGAGGAGGCAGATTTTTAAGGAACCTCTTCTGCAAGCTTATGATCAAGGGTGTGTGGTCAGCATGCGAACAAGCTTCCAAAAGATGCTGGCAGCAAGTTGTTGCAGGAGGATTGGGGGTGGCTTGTGGTTTATTATTATTGTTACGTGTACCGAGTACAGTGGAAAAACTTGTCTTGCATACCATTCATTCTGATCAATTCAATACAAATGTGCATTGAGCTAGTACAAGGTAAAACAATAACAGAGTGCAAAATAAAGTGTTACAGTTACAGAAAAAGTGTACTGCAGGTAGTTAATAAGTTGCAAAGTTATAACAAGGTATAGACTGTGAGGTCAAAAATTCATCTCATCCCACTGGGGAACAGTTCAATAGTCTATAATCACTGGTCTCCAACTACCGGGCCGCAAAGCATGTGCTACCGGGCCATGAGGAAATGATATAATTTGGCAATATGAAACGATATGAGTCAGCTGCACCTTTCCTCATTCACTGTCATGCCCACTGTTGAACTTGAACGCACGTGAGGTCATTAGTCGGTCATTAATCTACAACTACTCGATGAGTAAAAAACGTCACTTGAGAGTTTCTTTGGAAGAAGTGGTAGGGGACATAAAAGGCCTAACAATGATGATAACACAGACAGCTGAGGCCGAGACTGCAAAAAAAAGAAAGCTTCCTTCAACAGAAAATACGACAAGTCGTACATAAAATATGGCTTTATTGCGATCGGTAACTCGCACACTCTAAGCCCCCTGTGTGTGATATGTGGAGACAAGCTGTCTAATGAGGCAATGAAGCCCTCAAAACTGCTTCGGCATCTTGAGTCCAAGTCATAGTCATACTTTATTGATCCCGGGGGAAATTGGTTTTCATTACAGTTGCACCATAATTAATTAGTAATAAAACCATAAAGTTAAATAGTAATATGTAAATTACGCCAAGAAATAAGTCCAGAACCAGCCTATTGGCTCAGGGTGTCTGACCCTTCAAGGGAGGAGTTGTAAAGTTTGATGGCCACAGGTGGGAATTACTTCCTATGACGCTCTGTGTTGCATCTCGGTGGAATGAGTCTCTGGCTGAATGTACTCCTGTGCCCACCCAGTACATTATGTAGTGGATGGGAGACATTGTCCAAGAAGGCATGCAACTTGGCCAGCATCCTCTTTTCAGACACCACCGTGAGAGAGTCCAGTTCCATCCCCACAACATCACTGGCCTTACGAATGAGCTTGTTGATTCTGTTGGTGTCTGCTACCCTCAGCCTGCTGCCCCAGCACACAACAGCAAACATGATCGCACTGGCCACCACAGACTCGGCAGATGTTAAAGGACTTGCACTGAAAGACAAACCCATTGAGTTTTATGAGCGGAAAAAACGTGACCAAGCGGGACAGAAGTGTTGAGAGCCACCACCTCCACAAATGCTACTGCTCTGAGAGCATCGTACTTAGTGGCTAGCCGTATTGCCAAAGCTAAGAAGCCTTTCACTGTCGGTGAAGAATTGATTCTGCCTGCTGCCAAGGACATGTGCCGTGAACTGTTGGGAGAAGCTGAAGCTAACGAGATGGCACAGGTTTCTCTTTCAGCTACCACAGTTTCAAGAAGAATCGATGATACTGAAGCACAGCTGTTGGAACGGCTTAATGAGTCACCATGGTATGCTATCCAGGTCGACGAGTCTATGAATGTCAACAACAAGGCAATAATGCTGGTTTATGTACGATATATATTTCAAGACGATGTGCACAAGGATATGTTGTGTGCACTGTCGCTGCCAACTAACACAACTGGGGCAGAACTATTCAAGTCTTTGAATGGCTATATGTCAGGCAAACTGGACTGGTCATTCTGTGTTGGAATACGCAGAGACAGGGCTGCAGCTATGACTGGACGGCTGTCTGGTTTCACTACCAGAGTCAAAGAGGTTGCTCCTGAATGCCAGTCGACACAACTGTGTCATGAAATGCTGGCTAGCCGAAAACTGTCACCTGATTTTAACAACTTATTGAGTGACATTGTTGAAGTTATCAATCACATTAAAGCAAAAGCCCTTAACTCACGTCTGTTTGAGCAGCTTTGTGAGCATATGGATACAGAGCACAAACACCTTCTCTTACACACTGAAGTCAGGTGGCTATCAAGGGGGAGAGCCCTGGCCAGGGTTTTTGAGTTAAGAGAGCAGCTACAGAGATTTTGTTCAGGAAAAAAGTCACCACTGGCAGCACACTTTAGTGATGAGGAGTGGATAGCAAAACTCGCTTATCTGTGTGACATCTTCAACCTGCTCAATTAACTCAATTTGTCACTTCAGGGGAGAATGACAACTGTCTTCAAGTTGGCAGATAAAGTGTCTGCTTTGAAAGTCAAACTGGAACTGTGGGGATGGCGAGTGGACAGAGGCATATTTAACAGGTTCCCAACATTAGTTGGGATTTTGGGAGAGACTGAGGCTGCACTGTCTTTCTCACAGCTGGTGCGCGATCACCTACCTTCGTTGTCGACAGAATTCGAGCATTACTTCCCAACCGCAAATGACCCAAGACGTGCAAAGGAATGGATCCGTGACCCATTTGTGAATGTCCCCAGTGAATCATCCATGTCAGCACGGGAAGAAGATCAACTCCTCGAGCTTGCAAATGATGGTGGGCTGAAAAGTATGTTTGACATAACATCTCTGCCGACATTCTGGATCAAAGTCAAGGCTGAATATCCTGAGATAGCCACGAAAGCACTGAAAACGTTGCTTCCATTTCCAACCTCATATCTCTGCTAAGTGGGGTTTTCTGCAATGAACATTGGTGTGTTGCAATGATTTTATATGTTCATATGAGGAAAATATGTGCTGTGTGTTTAATATCCAAACGTTACTTAAAATATTATGATGCTATTGACTTATAAGTGACTTACAATTGACTTATCACTACATTCATGCGAGGAAAATATGCGCCATGTGTTTACTATTAAATTCGTTAGATAAACCCTTTTAGAAACGAAATTGAGTGTATTAGCCACTTATAAGTGACTTATAGTTGACTTATCACCTATATTCCAGTCGTGATTATCATCCTCCCCACCCCCGTCAGCTAGTCTGCAAAAATATTGTCAATATTAAACTGGTCTGCGGTGCAAAAAAGGTTGGGGAGCCCTGGTCTATATGAACAGTAGGACAGAAGCTGCCCCCCTGAGCCTGGTGTCACATGCTTTCAGGCATTTCTATCTTCTACCCAATAGGAGAAGGGAGGAGAGAGAATGTCCAGGGTGGGTGGAGTCTCTGATTATACTGGCTGCTTTAGTGAGGCAGCGAGAAATATACACAGAGTCTATGGAAGGGAGGCTGGTTTCCGTAATGTGCTGAGCTGTGCCCAAAATATCTGCAGTTTCTTGCAGTCATGTGCAGAGCAATTGCCATACCAAGCTGAGATGCCTCTGCATGGGATGCTTTAAGTGGCCCATTGATAAAAATTGGCGAAGGTCAAAGAGGACACACCAAACATCTTCAGACTTCTGTGGAAATAGAGGTGCTGGTGAGCTTTCTTTTTCATAGTGTCCATGTGATTGTATCAGGATAGGTTACTGGCGATGTCTATCTCTAGCCACTCGAAGGTCTCAACCAGTGTGTCATCAGCACTGTTGATGTAGACAGGAGCATATGCACCAATCACCTTGCTGAAGTCTATGACCTGCTCTTTTGTTTTGCTGACACTGAAGGAAAGGTCATTGTCATGAGATCATGTTACCAGCTCTTTATTTCCCTCCTGTACCCTGACTCATTGTTATTTGAGATAAAGCCCACTACAGTGGTGTCATCCGTAAACTTCTGGATGACCACAAAGTTGTGAGCGTATAGTTAAAGAGACAGCAAGAAATTAGATCTTAAAGTTTGGAAAGCTGAAGAGACATGCTTACCAATCGCAGTGATTAAATCTGAGCATTATCATGACAGCAAAAACTTGATCGTTAGGTATAGAGGACTGTTACAGAAACTGAAGAGACAATAGACAAATGTAAGGGTGCGAGACAGGATGAACCTATTTGCAGTCATCCACATATAGATATTAGGGTGCATGCTAAATGTGTAACGACCATTTCTTTGCATTATTAAAGGGAAAATAGATGAATTCCTAATTGAGATAGCATTAATTTTGCTCTTTCTGTTGCTCTCAGCACAGTTTCCTGCTGCTTGCTTTCCCTAGTGTAGCTGTGCACCAGCTAAATGCAGCAATCATAAGGATCTTGTCTGCATGTAAAATAGACACTTGAGCTTTTGCATTGGTCTCACATGTAACCTAAGCCTCTGACCTCTTGTTTTATTACCTGGCTGACAGTTTTCTCTTTTGTCCTGGAGTGTTTCTTCAAATCATTCAAAAGAGCAATTTCAGTATTCTTTAAATTGAAAAGCTGTAGTGAACTCAGCCAATCAGAAAGCTCCAGGTCATCAGCAGCAAGTGCCTGCACAAGAGAAATACAGATTAGCTGAGTGAGTCACACTATTGAATATGGATTTCAAATGGGTCAAGACAGTCAAAAACAAACTGACTACATAGTCTTAAAAATCTTAAATACGAAACTGCCTATTCCTATACAGTTACTTTTTATTCTTTAACCTTTGCTGCCAAGTGCTGAATAGAGAGCAGAGCACAAACACAGATGAATCAGAAGCAGGTGTAGACCACTGCATGGATATTATACCTCACTACCATTTCCTTAATCATATGTATATCCCTTGCTTCCCTTAACATCTAACTGTCTTGAATAGACTCAGTGACTGAGCCTCCGTAGCTCTCTAGGGTAGAGAGTTCCAAAGATTCACAATCCCCAGGGTTGAGAAAAAAATTCTAATCTGCCCTCAAAGGATGACTTGTTATTTTGAATGTGGACCCTGGTCTTAGATCATGCAGCTAGGAAAAGCAGCAACCCTGCCTCTATTCCGTCAAGCCCTATGGGAATTTAGTATGTTTCAATGAGATCACCTCTCATTGATCAAAGAACACCAGTTTTATAATGTATTCTTTTTTGTTGACTTTCCCCTACAGATCTTGTCCCAAAGTTGACTTTCAAAGATAATAAACATAGATTGAGATATTAACTCATGACAGTAGAATTAAAAAGATTGGCACTCCCTAAATTGGTATGTTTTCCACCAATAACGAAGCTAGCAAAGCAGGTCCAGCTCACTAATAGCACTTACAGCACACAGAGGAGCTGGTGTCAGTATGTACTAGATTATGTTCTTTAAGGTTAGTGACATTACCTGCACTCCAGCAGAAGTGGCATCTTCAGTTGAACTAGAAAATCCCACAAAAGTGACCTGCAAACCACACAGAAAGTTATGCAACATTAAGTAATGAGCATGGAGTATCTAAAGAGTTGCAAGTCGGTTTTCAGTTGATAAAACAGATTATTTAGCACGATGAAACCATAAGCCACAAACTCCCCTTCATAATCATCCATACCTTCCATACACTAAAAGATAAACACTTTATCGCCTAATCTTTCTTGTCATGGGCCTTACATTTCATTTGTTACCTGCACTGGACTTTCTCTGTAACTATAACAATATACTGTGCTGTTTTCTTTTTATTACCGTGGTGCAATTAAGTATGGAATAATCTGTCTGGATGGCACACAAATCAAAGGTCCCCACTATACCTCAGTACATTTGACAGTATTAAACCAATACAGGTTCCCTCGCCATCCGAAGGTAGAGTGTTCCTATGAAACGGTTCGTAAGCCGGGATGTCGTAAAGCGAAGAAGCAGTTACCATTTATTTATATGGGAAAGTTTTGTGAGCGTTCACAGACCCAAAAATAACCTACTAAATCATGCGAAATAACACATAAAACCTAAAATAACAGTAAGATATAGTAAAAGCAGGAATGATATGATAAATACATAGCCTATATAAAGTAGAAATACTTTTCCACATTCATTGCCGGCACTGTTCTCCGCAGCAAAAATCTCACACAAGCGCTCTCGGCAGAAAATCTCACGCAAGCGCTGTTGGCAAAAACACTCTCTCCAGTAACCTTTCAGCTATGAAGCTGCCAAATCATACCAAATAACACGTAAAAATACACAGCCTATATAAAGTAGAAATAATGTATGTACAGTGTAGTATCACTTACTGGAATCGGGAGGACAGCGCTGAGCACACTGATGATGGTGTGCTAGACCAGGGGTCCCCAACCTTTTTTGCGCTGCGGACCAGTTTAATATTGACAATATTCTTGCGGACCAGCTGACCCGGGGGGGGGCGGGTGGTAGGGTTGCCAACGGACAAGAGTAGCAAAGTAAGACTACAATGACCATGAAGCCTTGCGCGGGGCACCAGTGCGCATGCGTGACCTGCGCATGCGTGTACCTGCCGATATTATTCTCTGCAAAGCGTTTTTGGCGATTCTGTTCGCGGCGGGGGAGGGGGTGTTCATCACGACCGGAATATTGGTAATAAGGGGCTAATACACTCAATTTCGTTTCTAAAAGGGATTATCTAACGAATTTAATATTAAACACACAGCGCATATTTTCCTCGCATGAAATATAGTGATAAGTCAATCATCAGAGGAGGACGGGGAGCTTGAAGTGTTGAAAGAACTTCCAGTAGAAGTGGTAGAGGCAGGTTCGATATTATTTAAAGAAAAATTCGATAGGTATATGGACAGAAAAGGAATAGAGGGTTATGGGCTGAGTGCAGGTCGGTGGGACTAGGTGAGAGTAGCGTTCGGCATGGACATGAAGGGCCGAGGTCGCCTATTTCCGTGCTGTAATTGTTATATAGTTATATAAGTCACATCAGTCAATAGCATCATAACATTTTAAGTAACGTTTGGATATTAAACACACAGCACATAATTTCCCCATATGAACATATAAAATTATTGCAACACACCAGTATCGCCGAATCAGTGGGAGCCCTGGGGTCGTTTCCCTGAAACAAGATGGTCCTATCGAGGGGTGATGGGAGACAGCGATACTCGAATGGGTTCCTTATGTCCAGTCTATTCCGCAATTTAGCTTTCGTCGCATTCGTTGCAGAGATATGCTGGAAATGGAAGCAACGTTTTCAGTTCTTTCGTGGCTATCTCAGGATATTCAGCCTTGACTTTGATCCAGAATGCCGGCAGAGATGTTATGTCAAACATATTTTTCAGCCCGCCGTCATTTGCAAGCTCGAGGAGTTGATCTTCTTCCCGCGCTGACATGGATGACGTGCTGTTAATGACCTCGCGTGTGTTCAAGCTCAACAGTGGGCATGACAGGGAATGAGTAAAGATGCAGCTGACTCATATCGCCAAATCATATCGTTTCCTCGCGGCCCGGTAGCAAATGCACTGCGGCCCAGTACCGGTCCGCGGCCCAGTGGTTGGGGACCGCTGTGTTAGACTGAGTCGCAGGTTGGGGTGGTGCAGCGGCCCCCACCCTCTGGGCCGCCGACCAATACCGATCTGCGAAGCATGCAGGGGTACAGCGGTAGCCGAGAGGCACCCAGCACATCTTTAAGAAAAAAGCCGAAATAAACGTGCTAATTAATTAGGTTAATAAACGTGCTAATAAATGTCGGCCCAGATCAGAGGCGACGCAATTGGCAATCGCCTCAATGTCAAAGGTCGAGGTTCATTGTCTGCTGTGGCTGATGTGGAAGGCTTGCTTGACCGCTTAGCCTCGCATATTTTTCTATCATACAGTTCTTTGTAAGGACTCAAACCACCTTGCAAATATGCCCTAAAGCTACGTACCCTTTCAAAATTAAAGTCGTACTTTATCATTGCAGTGAAAATCTCATGTAGTTGCCTCACATTCAGTTCCTGGACAACTTCACTTTCGCTACTGAATTCGGTTTTGATTGTTATCCTTTCCTCTTCCAATTGCATCAACTCTTCATCTATCAGTTCTTGGTCACGGGATGCCAAAACCTCTTCAACATCATCTTCGTCAACTTCCACAAGCCAAACTCATTTTGTCCTTACTTCGTTCACCGTGATCGAAACCCTTAATTATGTCTGGTTTTATGCTAAGTGTAACACCCTTACGAGCTCTTTTAGGCTTTTCCGATACTTTAGAACTCATCTTGCTAACGGCTGTTCACAGGAACGTGTTTAAGCAATGCCGGCAAGAATGCCGTTCCGAATCCGGGGGTGCGCACTGCCTTTTATCGCGTGCTGCTTTTCCCCGCGCACTGCCTTTCTTCATAACAGTAAAAGCACCTGCAGTTAGCAAAAACAGGGAACTAATGTAGGTCTTTCGTAACAGTGAGGTTTCGTAAAGCAAACGTTCGAAAAGCAGGGGACACCTGTATCCCCAAAAGAAGCAATGTAAATTGTGCCTCAGTAGCATCACTGCTGCTCAAGTTAGAGGATCATAAGTTTAAATCCTACACTAGAAACTTGAATTCTAAGGTCTAGAGCAAAGACCAATGACACACTGTGGAAGTCTTAAATCATGGCTCCATCATCCTGTATATAAACAAATACAAGATATATCAGGGCACTACCTTTATTTCCCCCAACAATCAAGAGTGGTTATATTGTTTTCACATTTCCTTACAACATTGTTTGCCAACTGAGACTTTGCCAGTGCTCAGAGTATTCCTGCCCTCCTCTATTTCCCTGCAACCTGTTCTGTCTCACTCCACCCTGATTTTCCCACCACCTACATTCAGCAGGGGTAACTTACAGAAACCAATCAACTTCCCAACCAGCACATCTTAAGAAGTATGACAGGAAACCAGTTCAGCTGGGAAAAATGCACATGGTAACAGGGAGAACATGCAAACTCCAGTACTGGAAGTCAGCACGCAACAGTCACAGCAGTGCCAGCTGCTGCACCATGATGCCACCCTATAAATAAAGGAATGGACAACTTGTGATCTGGCTATACTTATCTCTCAAACCACACAACTAAAAACTAAACATTTTGTCAGTTATCTTGATACTTCATTGTTCATAAATTAGTTACCACATATACTCATATCACATTAGTGATTATACTACAGCATCCCAAAGCTATCAAAGATAATACATAAACCACAGTTTTTTTTGTTCATGTGCCTGGCAATGGCTTATATACAACCACAGATTTTAGTAGTCTCTGCCAGTGAAACTACAATTGTGATCTTCTCAATTACATCATCAGTAGCCAAAGAAGGTACACTTTCTGCTTGTTACTTTTATTACTACTAACATTTTAAAAAGATAAAATATTAACAGTAAAATTTCCATTATATGATGTACTATTTTAAGAAAGCAAATTCTTCCATTAAGTTACATGGTCCTTAATTGCTCAATTGTCACAGAACTACCATTTTCTTCATTGCCAAATTAAACAAAGGCTGTGCTAAATCTGGTCAAAAATCTTTACTTTTCACAATTAAACTGTAAACAAAGGGAATAAAGGGTCATTGGTCAGATACTTTAGCTCTTTGAATTAAGATGGAGTGCAAGCAGAACTTTCAAACTCATGAATTTAATCTTTAAACTTTGGCATCATTTTGTGCATTTTAACATACTGCTTCCAAAGTCAATGCATCCTTCATAGAGTTGCAGTGTCCCATACTGAATGCCACACTCCATTTGCGGTATGATGAAAGCTTTCTGCAAACAGAACCTTCTCACACCAACTCCACAAAACTGCTGAATACTTTGCTTCCCTAGTCCTCCCTCCCTCCACCCACATTTTGGTTTGCCCTTTTTTCATTCGTTGATATCTGCCATTACATCAATCCTCAAAAAATCTGGAAATGATCATATCCAAAGCTTGATCCCCAGTTTTTCCCCTGGCAAAGCTGCAGAAATTTAATCTCCATGCACTGTGGCTGAACCCTGATGCCTGTTAACAGCTGAAGTTTGCTAGTTGCCTAAGAATCGATTCAGTAAACATGTTTCCTTTATGCACTCAATATTCATATTTGGTTGTTAAAGGATGACTGAATTAGCCAAAAAAAGATCCAAAAGTCTCAAAGCATGATAATGAAACTGCAATAAAGTGACATTCCCACTCCAAATTGACTGAACTTCTGGAAAGGAAAAAAAGCGGAGAAATCTCTCATAGCTGGGTAGAAGACACTTGGAATTAGGTACATTTTAAGCAGCTAATGGTTGCCTACAATTTTGTATAGGTATTGTGATCCACAATAGGATTTTTTAAGGAAACTCCGAACTCTTTGAGAAAGTTCCAAGCTCTGGTTAAAACCTGCTCCCAACCCTAGTCAACCAATTGGTTAACATCGGACAAAGAGAGGGTTGAAAGGACAGTAAGACCTCATGACTGGACCAAATGAACTTAAGCCAGGTAAACACAACTGAGCTGAAGGCATAAACTTTCAAAAGATTCACTGTTTAAATGACCAGAATCCATTTTGCAATTAGCAGGGCAGCATGGGGGAATAAAGAGTAAGGATATAATACAATGTCAGTTTCCAGTAGGAATTCCATCATGAGGGCTATGGAATTCAGCTACTGAGGCTCAAGATTTTAAATATCTACAGAGCTCTGCTGTAAGGAAACATGCTGATCTAGGAATTATACCATAACATACTTCTGAAGTGATTACAATTCCATTATGCCAATAATGTTCACTTTGGAACATGTGGACTCCCTTCTATGAATCTGCAGATCGCCTCTTGGTTTACTGAAGACACTCAATTCATAGTCCAACACCATTTTTTAAAATTCTTTTGTTACTTGATTTTTCACGCTGCTTTTCTAAATATTCCTTGAATTAAATACTGGGAAAATTGAGGATCCTGCCATTGGCTGCCACCACAAACCTCATTCCTGAGTCATTGGGTCGCTCTCTCTCCTTGTGATTAACTAAAATTGAGGCATAGTGCTCATAGTCTTGGGGACATATTTGACCAAGGTCATTTTTGCCCCTTCACCCATCTGTTCAGCTACCTCTGATGGCATACTGAAAAAATCACTCAACAATGCCTTAAATTACCTGTAGACTTGACTGGTCCAATGAGTCATCCAAAACTCAGCTGGTTCTATCTCAATCTGGACCCACTATCCACTGTAGGCTCATTAACCTACAGAAGCCATGTTCCTCATTTTAGAAATATGTATTATCATATTCCAATCCTCTCCTAATTGCTATAATCTTATCCAAATTCCGCAACCTCTTGAGATAAATGCACTCTTACAAAACTGACTTTATTTCTAAACCTACTCAACATGTCTATATCATAATGAGCACTACTTAGCTGTGAGAAATTTGCATCAGGAAGGCAGCTAGGTTACTAGATTTGAGCAACACTGGTGGTCTTATTGGAATTACACTCAGTCTGTGAACACAATTCTGTTGCCTCAACAGAGGTTACTGCACCACTTTAGGAATTAGAGATAACCATATGAAAAGTGAGCCGTGGAGAAAGAACATGACATGTGATTAGCTTTGAAATGCTCTAGCATATAGCTATCACAACCCGGACAAACTCAGTGAGAAGCCTAATGTTTCAAACAGAGATTTAGTTTTTAGTTCAAAATTTTTTGTCAGCAGTATATGCAATTTTTTTACTTCTAATTCAACACAGAAATTCTTAATTAGTTTTTCATATTCCTGAGGTATTGCAAATTGCTCAACATCATGCAGCAAAAGCATATGCCTAAAATATTAGAGGGTTAATATTAGCTTAAAACTAGCATGGTTGAATTAATTACAGCAACAGTTGGTAATAATTACAGTGTGAGTGATTTTCCCAAGCACAGGATGGCAAAAGCAGGAAACTTATTGCTTGTAAATCTGGCCTCAAGTGAGCCAGAGACACAGCTGATGTCCTTAAAAAGATACCATCCACAGCCATGTGTTACTCACCAAAATTCACTGCTTATAAAGCAACAACTTGAATTTATTTCAGTAAAAGCAAACAGAATGAACTGTCATTTATGAAGAGCCATTTAGGGCTTAGGGACAGTGCTTTGTTGCAACCACTGAAGTGTTGTCACTGTTGGAATACAAAGAACCATGAAGCCAACTGGTGCAGTCAGCTCTCTTAGCTCTCTCTCTCGGATAAATTTCCATCATCGGTTTTGGTGGTGCTTGTGAAAGACTCTACGTTGACCTTGGCAAGGGAGAGATTATAAAGCACTATTTACTGTATATTATAAGCAAATAGTCACACAAGTTCTTTTACATCCAGCTCTGTGGACACACAACGAAGGGCTCAATTCAACATCTAATCAAGAGGACTGAAGAGAATGGTAAGATGCATTACCTGAGAGTGTGGTTGAAGTTGGGCTGCTGACGGTGATTAAGAAGAGTCTAGATGTGAATTTGGATCCCTGAAGCACAAAAGCCATGGCCAAGTGCTGAATGATGAGATTAATACAGAAGGATATCCACTGATTGATCTGAATGTGGAGGGCCAAATGCTGCATGATTCTAGGGCTCTAAGTTTAAGGCTATGGAGGGTATGAGACAAAAGGATTGGCATTGACTCGAGGCATTAATAAGCAAGCAGAGATATGATGCATGCTGGATCATTTCAATCAAATTAAACTAGGAGATAATTTGAAATTATGATGGTGAGAGACAGATTTAGGTCAGCTACAGAACTGCTATCTCACAACTTCAGCAACCTGCCTTACCCCCTGGTCCTACTTGTACGGATTTTGTATATGCTCCCTGTGACAATATGGATTTCCTCCAGGTACACCTGCATCTTCAAACATCCCAAAGTCACATGCGATGGTAAGTTAACTGCACCCTGTAAACTGTCCTGAGCACATAAGTGCACATGGGATCCGGGGGAAGTAGATGGGAAAGTGGAGAAAAATAAAATGGAATTAGTGTAGGATTAGAGAAAATAGATACTCAATTGTCAGCATGGACTACCTGAGCCAAAGGGCCTATTTCCATGTTCTCCTGCTCTATGACTCTGTTAGCTCGAGGAAAACTGCTTCTATGGTTGAGGCACCCTCAGGAGAGAATAAAAATATATTGCTGGATGCTTGCAGCATTCACTCCATATTCCTCTATGCCTTGCCCTGCTCATTCAAGTACTAGTCCAGCTACCTCTTAAATGTCAATATTCTGATTTATCACATGTACATCGAACCATACAGTGAAATGCAACTGTAAATGTCACTGCTTTTGTGCCACCATCTTCTCTGGCAGCTCATTCCAGATAAAACAAACCTTTGTGAAAGGTTTACCCCTCAGATCCCATTTAAACCTCCTCTCTCTCACTTTAAACGTATGCCCTTTAGTTTCAGACACCCTTATCGTGAGAAAGAGTCTGGCTATCGATGTTATTATTTTACATACCTCTAATGTGTTACCTTTCATCCTGCTTTGCTCGAGCAGACAGACCCAGCCTTTCTAATCTCTCCTTAAATCTCAAGCTCATCAATCCAGGCAACATCATTGTGAATCTTTTCTGCACACTTTTTCTGGCCTTAATTACATTTTATGTCCTGCTTTATAGGGAGCAGAAAGAAAAATCTCTAATGAAGTGTTCAAATTGGTACAGAGCTGCTTAGTTGTGAATTCAAGTTGATAACTTTTCATCATAACCGGGAAAAGCTGAGATAAAAACAAGTTCTAATTTGGGGTGGCTGGAGAGAAAGTGGGGAAGGTGAAGAATAGTGCAGAATGAAGTAGTGATGGAGACAGCTGAAAGGTGGTGGTGGAGAATGAGAGACAGCTGAAAGAATGAGAGGTATAGCAAGGTTATAAGTAAGAGGAGACAAACTAAATCTAAATTTACTATTTGAGACAAAAAAGCACTATGAATGTCAGAAACATGCTATACTATGGATGAATTAGCAGACCAGCTTCTAATAGGAAGAAAGAACACAAACAACACCATCTTGTAGGATTGGTCTATCACTGATATTACCCCTATACTACATAATCATGTACAATGGAGAACTTCATTCACACACTTTCTCTTGCTCATACACTATGTTATCATATGCTCCCTATTAGACTTTGGAAATTTTTCCTGTTCTTAAATTTTCTAATTCAGTGCACCTTCACATGGTATATTCAGTTCATTCTACTGGTATGGATGTTACTTCTGATTATTTCAAAAACTAGCACAGGAAGTGATCATTTCTCTGCATTTGCAGAAGAATACAACATGCCACATATTGGAGAGAGATATTCTGCAATAAAAAGCTCAATGTACAATGAAAAAGGGAAAAGAGAAGAGATTTCAGTTGCACACCTCAGTTAAATTGTTGCCTCCTTTCCAATGTTGGTCAAGTGTTACACTGCACAGTGGCCTTGTGCTCTGCAGTAAGGTCTTCACTGAAAGTTGCTGCTGGCCACTGAGCACCTAGACAAACAAAAAAATAACATTCTTTAGCTTATCTGGAAAATACAGGACAGGTCACTTTCAGAAAAAGTATTGTAAGAGCACACATATGGAGGCAAGGAGCGACGAACAGGGAACAATTAAATTTAAAGTCCTGTGCTGGTTCCAGTTTTTCACTATCAATGAGAAAGTAAGCTCCAGCTAACAAAACCATTGGGTGGACATCACAATAAGCTGGAGGTAGATGGGCATCTGGAATCACAGTTGAGGTAAGCGGGGTGCTTGGGATCATGATTTGAAAGACAAGTAAAAATTTAAAAGGGACTTGGAGTGTGAAGTGCCATGTGACAGGTTAGTAATGAGTACCTTGGCCTCAGACCTGGTTAGATAGGTGTGCTTTGTGAAGCCCTACTTCTGCACAGCTGATCTGTGCTGTTCATAGCCCAGGGATGAATTTAACAAAAAATTGCACACAATTTAAAGCCTGACAGAATTTGACAGCAAAATGCACTTTGCACACTATTTAAATCATTGCACACACTCGGATGTCCGCGTCTGCCACAGCATCAAGTGCATGCAGGTCCCAAAACAAGTCTGAGATTGTATGCAAATCACAAATTGCACAATTCTAGATACTGTTAAGGTTTTTGACGAAGTTCCTTTTGTTGGCCTATACAAAAAGATTTCAAGGCAATTTCATTTAGTATTACTGCAACAGGGACCTTTATTGACTTAATTTATGAGAGAGAACACTCAGAATGTCAGTAATAAAGCAACTATGAGTAAGGAAGTGTGCCTATAAAAAGCTACCATCGACACTCCTGAAATTTGCCAAGTGATCCTTACCATAATTAAGAAAAGTTTTCATTAGGATTTTATTATCAAAAGATAAAGCAAAATGGAGAAATGGAAAATGGGTCCAACTGTATACATGATCATAATCAGATTAGTTGGCAGCATAAATCTGCTGGAGGAACTCATCGGATCAGCAGTATCTGAGAAAGAAAAGGAATTCTCGATGTTTCTCATTGTGACCCTGCACCAGAATTAAGTGTGGAGAGGCGAGATAGACGCATCGCTTACCAAATTCTAACAAACCTTTAAATTCTGCCAACTCCAGATGAAGTGGACTATATCCACTGTGCATTACTTATTTTTTAAATTGCTAGATAATTGCCAGCTCATTAAGTACTATAGAGCACTGCATTTCACTTCTCTGATTCTATTGTGAGATTTGTAGACCATGACAATGATATTGCATGCAAAGCTGAAGTCTTAGGACGAGTAGGCAAAGCCACTGAGAGAAACAAAAGTTGGTACAACTTGAATTGCCTGGAACCAGCCACGGTTGCTGGCACTGCAACTGATTATGTGAAACAATTCTTTACTGGAATGGCTTGTTAGACTAACCAGCAACCCCATTCACCAAGAGATGCCGGATAGTAGCTTTTTTAAAATTTTATAAGTTTCTACAATGCAACAACAAAAAAAAAGTAAAAAATTTTATACAGTGCAAAACAAACATATCAAATGTACAGTTCATAACAGTTAAGGAAAAGCACCCATAGTAGAATGGTATAAAGTTAGTTACCACCCCACCCTCCCACTACCCAACTCCAAGCCAACCTTATGATATATAGAAAAGTTAATCAGAACTTTTATCACCACAGAGCTGTATTTATAAAAAGGTATATTGCCTACTACCTGAGCTATAATATGTTAACACATGAAAAAAAAATCCGTAAATCTTAACTGAAAGAAGCTGATAGTAAGGGATTTAAATGTAAAAGAAAAAAAGGAGGGATGAACCCTTAATCTAAATGGGAATTATGAAAATATTCAAGAAAAGGTCCCCATCACCTTTTGGAACTTTATGTCCGAATTAAGAAATGAATAATGAATCTTTTCAAGGTCTAAGCAGGACATAATGTCTCTGAGCCATTGAGCATGAGTGGGTGAGGCAACATCTCTCCACCTAAGAAGGACTGCACGTCTGGTCAAAAGAGAGGCATAAAACAATGTACGACGTTTAGTCAAACTCAGCTGCATGTCAACTTCTCCTGAGGTGCCGAAAACAGCAATCAGAGGGTTAGGTTCCAAGTAGCAATTAAGTATATGGGATAAAGTTAAAAAGACATCTCTCCAGAATTTCTCCAAGATAGGACAAGCCCAGTACATATGAATAAGGGAAGCCTCGCCCCCTTTACAGTTGTGGCAACAGGGACTAATATCAGGAGAGAACCACGATAATTTAGTTTTAGACATATGAGCCCTGTGTACAACTCTGAACTGTAAGAGGCAGTGGCGAGCACATCATCATCATCAGGTGCCATGCCTAGTTTGAGCCTTGACTGCCATGGGCCCACACACTCCTGTTTCGGGTCAAGTGGATCAATTCATTGGTATTCATTTCCAATTCTCTGGCTACAGTCTCCATCATCATTTGTCTTTGTCTTCCTCATACTTTCTTCCCTTCACTCTTTCCCATAATTACCATGCATTCTAACTCCTCTTTCCTAATCACATGCCCAATGAAGTTACCTTGACTTTTCATGATCTCATACATTATTTCTCTTTTTGTGTTTGCTCTGTTCATGACATCCTCGTCAGATATTCGTTTCGTTCATGGTATTCTTTGCATCCTCCTCAAAAACCACATCTCTGCTGCTACAATTCGTTTCCTCATGTTACTAGATATTGTCCAACATTCTGAGCCATATAACATAACTGGATAAACATAACATTTCAGTACTCTGAGGCGGGTTGTCATGCCTAGTTTAATATTGGTCAGTATACTCTTCATTCTCGTAAAGGTGTCTTTTGCCATCTCTATTCTTCTTTTGATGTCCAAGTTGCACCTGCCATCTGATGTCACCCAGCTTCCCAAGTAGCAAAAGTTCTGTACTTGTTTTATGTCTTCCCCATTTATTCTCAGCCTGCAGATAGGATTCTCCTTCTTTTTGGGTATCACCATACATTGTCTTTTTGCAATTGATAGATAGACCCATTTTTGCACTTTCTTCAACAATTACATCAATTAAGTTTTGTAGTTCTTCCTCCGTACTTGCAATTAACAGTGTCATCCACATATCTGAAATGATTGATGTTTTCACCGCCAACTTTGATTCCCAAGGTGTCTCTTATTTTTTGTAATATTGTTTCACCGTACACATTAAATAAATCAGGGGAGAAAACACACCCTTGTCTAAAGCCTCTCTTGATTTTTGTAAACTGACTCACTTCTCCATCTATTCTTACAGCAACAGTTTGTTCCCAGTACAGATTTCTGAATAGGCAGAGGACTTTTAAATCTAGATCTAGAATTTTCTGTAATATTTAAAATAACTTATTGTGCTTCACTTTATTAAATGCTTTTGTGCAGTCAATAAAACAAACAAACAAATCTTTTTGCACTTGAATAGCTCATCCTGATAGTATCCTTAACATCAATATTGCATTTCTTGTACCTTTGTCTTTCACAAAACCACACTGTTCTTTGCCTATTTCAGCTTGTATCTTACTTTTAATCTCGTCATCAAAATTCTTAGAAGCATCTTGGTGATATGACTCATTAAACTTATTGTCCTATGTAATTCACATTCTATTGCTCCAGCTTTCTTAGGAAGAGTCATAAATACTGATTTTTTTCATCTCTTCTGGTATTATTCCAGTCTCATAAATGGCAAGCACATAAAGAAGTTGAATTAACTGACTTGAGAATTGAATCACAAACCTCGTCGGACAGAGGAAAAATTAAATCATGCTCCCAGGCAGTTTTAATTTTGTCAAAGGGGGCTCGCCTCAAAATCGCTAACGTATCTCGAATAGTGGATATTAAACCTTTAACCAATGGGTTCATACGAAGAAGCAAGTCCACAACATTTTTATCGGGTACCTCAGGAAAGTTTGGTATTAAAAGGTTGATAAAATGTCTAATTTGGAGATATCTGAAGAAATGAGTGTTGGGTAGGTTGAACTTTACAGATAGTTGTTCAAAAGTTGCAAAGAGATTGTCTACGAAAAGATTTTCAAAGCACCTGATGCCCTTTCTGTGCCAGTCTTGAAATGTGAAATCCTGCATAGAAGGCTGAAAAAGATGATAATGTAAATAGGACTAGTCAGAGAGAAACCGTGCAGACCATTATATTTTCTGAACTGAGCCCATATTCTCAAGAGTGTGTCTGATGACAGGATTAACAATTGGTTTAGACAGATGGCAAGGAAGTGTGGATCCAAGAAGTGCGGAAATGAAGAAGTTCTTGTAAGAGTTCAACTCCACTGCCACCCATATTGGGCAGTTAGACTGATTATAAAAGTAAGACCAAAAGATAAGACAATACTGTGACGAGAATACACATAAAATTAAGATGTTTGCTGGCCTGGGTTAGCATCAGTGACATCAGCAAGTGGTCTGCCACCTGCCCTCAGGGGAAGGAGAGATAAGGAACAATGGAGCAGCGTCTGGAGATGTGTAATGAAGGGACGTGGGAGAGAGAGCTGTCTGGAGCGGCTCCCCCTTTGAACCCTGAACTGTTTGAAGTGATGGACAGGCGATACCCCAGCAGGGGGATAAAAAGTCTTGCTAAGGCAGGACACACGCCACCCGAGGTAACGAGACCCTGGAAGTGGTACGCTTCTCACGAGTCGGTGGGAAGTACCAGACAACGGCCAGGGTGGAAAGGTACGATCAGCGGGAACCCGGTGTGTGTCCGCCCTTGCTTGGGTGCCGGGTTCACTACAGAGGATCGACCGCATCTGGAGGAGGGGTCACAGTCGGTGACCTCAGGTGACATCACCAAGGACCCGCCCAAAAGCTGCTTGTGAGCCATATCGTCGGTCTGTGAGTGAAGCCGTGTCTGAATGATCAGTTGTTCCTGTTCTCTCTCTCTCTTCCCCCACGTTGTCCATCGCCATGGCAACGATTACTGCGAACTGAACTACTAAACTGGACTGAACTTTGAGTCACTTTGAAATTTGGTCATTTACCCCTAGACAACGATAGAGCTTGATTGATGCTGTTATCTTAATTCTGTGCACATGTGTGTTTATCATCGCTGAACTGTTGCATTTATTATCCTTTCGATTACTGTGTTGCTTGTTTCTTTAATAAAACTTTCTTAGTTCTAGTACTCCAGACCCCAACTGAGTGATCCATTTCTGCTGGTTTGGCAACCCAGTTACGGGGTACGTAACAATACATATTGGCTGCCCAGTAATATAAACGAAAATTGGGCAAGACCGTACCACCTACCCTTTTGGGTTTTTGAAGGTGAGCTTTATTTAGTCTGGGACGTTTGCCCTTCCATAGATAGGACAAAATAATAGAATCTAATAAGTCAAAAAAAGCTTTAGAAATAAAAATTGGGAAAGATTGAAATAAGTATAAAAATGTAGGAAGGATATACATTTTAACAACATTAATTCTACCTATCAGAGACATAGACAGGGGTGACCATTGTACTAGACTCTGTTTTGTATGGTTTAAAAGATTAGTGACATTTTCTCCAAAAAGACGCTTCTAATTCCTTGTTACTGTAATGCCAAGGTAAGTAAATTGATTATTTACTACTTTAAAAGGGAGGTTATGAAATTCTAATATTTGTGCTTCTCTGTTTATTGGAAAGAGTTCGCTCTTATGTAAATTAAGTTTGTATCTGGAAAGCTGGCTAAATTTGTTAAGGAGTGAAAACATTGGGGATAAGGATGTAGTCTGATTTGATATAAAAAGTAAAAATTATCAGCATAAGGAGAGACTTTACGCGCAACACCCCCCTCCAAATCCCCATCAATTCAGCACAGCTACGAAACACAATCACCAATGGCTCTATGACCAGATCAAAAAGTAAGGGACTTAAAGGGCACCCTTGCTGGGTGCCACGTTTAAAGTTGAAAAGTTGGGATTGCTGAGAGTTGGTCAAGACAGAAGCAGCAGGGTGTAAATACAACAATTTAATCCATGTAATAAAACTTTGTCCAAAATCAAATTTTCCTAAAACTGCAAAAAGATAATACCACTCCACACGATCAAACGCTTTCTCCGCATCTAGAGAAATGACACATTCAGGAATCCCAGCTGAAGGTGAGTGCACGATATTAAATAGACGCCATATATTAAAAAAAGGAGATGATTTTTAATAAAAACCAGTTTGGTCTTCAGAAATAATTAAGGGTAGAATGTTCTCCAATCTGCGGGCCAAAACTTTAGCAAAAATTTTAACATCGACATTTGGCAAAGAAATCAGCCTGTACAAAGAACACTCTGATAGATCTTTGCCTTTTCTCGCTAAAAGAATGATACATGCCTCATTAAATGATGCTGGAAACTTACCTTGTTTAAAAGAGTCGGATAAAACTGAACTTAGGTGAGGCAAAAGCAGTGAGGAAAATGATTCTGCAGAGAACCCATCAGGTCCAGGAGATTTACCAGACTGCAGTACAGAAATAGCTGAGGATATTTCCTCTAATGATAATGGCTCATTCAGGAGAAATCGTAGGAATATTTAAACTATTTAAGAAATGCTCGACAGAAATAGTATCATTTAAAGATTCAGAAGTATAGAGTCAAGAATAGTAATTCTTAAATGTGTCATTAATTTCAGGATGATTCAAGGTAATGTTCCCATTTCCCATTCGAATTTTTGCAATATGTTGTTTAACTTTAGAGCGTCTTAGTTGGTTAACTAAAAATGTACCAGATTTATCACCATGGATATAAAACCGTCTCTTACTTTCCAAAAGTTGGCGTTCAATTGGGTGAGTGGAAATAAGGTTAAACTTAGTTTGAAGTTCCACTCGTTTCTTATACAACTCCAGATTTTTGGTCTGGGCATATAGTTGGTCTGTTGCTTTAATTTGATTGACCAGATCTAATCACTCTTTATGGGTCTTTCTTTTCAAATTCACAGTATATGAAATTATTTGACCCCTTAGATATGCTTTCACAGCGTCCCAAACAAAATGACTTGAGGTTTCAGATGACGTGTTAGTACTTTTTTTTGAAAAGTTATCTGGTCCTCCATAAATTTTACAAAATCATTATCCGACAACAAGGTTGGATTAAAATGCCCATGCTTATTCATCGGGGGGAAACCAGGAAGAATTATAGGCAGGGTGACTGGGGCATGATCTGAACTCAATATACTCTGATAGTGTGAAGAGCGAACAGATGGAATCAGCTGATTATCAACTAAAAGTAATCAATTCTAGTAAAAGTGTGATGGACATGTGGAAAAAAAAGAGTAATCTCTCTCATTTGGATGGACAAAATGCCATACATTAGAGATACCATAATTGGAAAGGAAAGACTGAATTGATAAAGCAGATTTACTTGGTAGTCTACGAATACAGGACAATTGATCCAAAACTGGATCTAACCAACAATTAAAAAACCGCCCCATATGAGAGAATATGAACTCAGCTCAAGCAATAAGGAGAAGAAACTATCAAAAAACTCCACATCATCCGAATTGGGAGCGTATAAGTTAGCCAAGACTACCAGTGTGTTATATAATTTCCCTGATACAATAATAAAACGACTTGTATCAGATACTTTGTTATGAAGCTCAAAGGGAACATTTTGGTTTGTAAGAATTGAGACCTCCCTGGCTTTAGCCTGAAAAGAAGAATGGAAGTGCTGCCCCACCCATTTTGACATGAGATGAGAGTTATCAGAACTGCAAATGCGTGTTTCTTGTAAAAAAGCAATTGCTGCATTAAGCTGTTTAAGATGTGAAAACACATTCCTTCTTTTAACAGGATGGTTCAATCCCTTAACGTTCCAGCTTACAAAATTTAATGGACTAACCATCATCCTTTAAAAAACAGATAGAGGATAGTAGGCATAAGCATTGTCAGAAATTCAAGTAACAGCTCTGGGGCAAAAGTATAAAACAAGAAAAACAGGACAGAAATACTTCCTGAATAATACAAATATCTAAAGGTTCTATGAATAATATTGGTGTTAGAGTTCCCTCCCCTACCCTCACACCCTACTAAAAAGCAGCAAGCTCTTCAAAAAAAAGTCACCCCATAACCCAACTTCCTGTCTCTTAACATCATCAGCTCCATCTTTTACCAATTAAAAACCAGAAAACTTTTAGCACTACAAATTAAAGTTATACATAGTAAAAAGAAAAACAATTCCACTAAAATTTGTTAAGCTTAACTCAAGGTAATAATCCAAAAAACAAGATATGAACTAGTATTTAAGAAAAAATATAAGAACAAGTAAACAGACTTTTCCCAATGACCTACCCGCGAGAAACTATGAAAAAAAATTTACTGACTTAAGAAAGAAAAATCAGGGAAAAAAAAGTACTTCTCCACCAGTATAAGTAATCAGACCGAATCTGAGGGACTCGAAGTAACAGGGAGGCTAACGATAAATTTCTGAGTTTCTGTAACCGAGTTAAACCACTTTTTGCCTCCACTAGTAAGAATTATTCAGAGGCGAGCTGGAAATCGAAGGGAAGGCCTGAATCCGCGATTATATAGTTCTTTCATGACTCCTTTATACTCAGCTCACAGACTCAGAACTTGGGAAGCATAGTCCTCGAATTGGCTGACCCTTGTATTCCAACTTCCCTCTCCAACGGGCTTCTTTAACCAAAAGATCTTTAATCTGGTTGCAATGAAAACGAATAATTACTGGGTGTGGCCTGTGCTCTGGCTCCAGTTTAAGCACAATTTATACTTCTGCGTCAAATGTACGCCGTAGGTACCGTGTACCTCCCCAAAAATGTAACTCACGCGTCGCGGTAACGCAGACTGCAAAAACTGTGGTAGCATGGTAGCATCACATTTCCGGTTGCTTTTCTCCGCCCTGTCTGTACACTGATGCAAAATAAATGGAGATGATGTACCAAATCGTCAAATCTACCTGCCGACATCCGAAAATATTTGAAATGCATTTCCTCATCCATGTCTCTCACGAAGAAACTCAACACAGTGGCACAGAAACCCCACCACCAACTAGCGTTTTGGCGGTGAACTGCAGAGCAACGCAGACACAACTACGCATGCTTGCTACGGCGTACGGCTACACAAAACTATAAATCAGCCTACGGCGTAGCCCGTACGCACAAGTATAAATCAGCCTTTAGGCGCTAAGGTGCAATGAGCTCTATCTCGGGCGTGGTCGAAAGTATATCGTTATCAAAAATCTCACATAGCAGAGTGGAGAAAAATTCAGTGGGAGATCCATGTTCGATAGACTCTGGCAAGCCAAGAATACGTATATTTTGATGTCTGCTCTGACTTTCTAGGTCAATAACTTTGGATATTAGCTTGCTGTTATGATCTCTCAAGCTGGAACAAACACTTACCAACGCTTTAAAACGGCAGTCTAAATCATTTGTGGCAAACTCGAGATGTAATAAATGTTGGGCATGATCCTCCACTTTGGATTTAATTTGATCCAATTTCAATTCCAACAAACTGAAAGACCTAAATTCAGTTATAGTTATTATCTCCTGTCGATGCTGTTCTAGTATCGAGGTAACATTTTTGCCCAAGAGGCTGGCCACTGGAACTTCTTTTTTCCCCATTTGGTGGTCTTTGAAGCCATTGTAAAATAGGCGTATTCGCAGGCAGAAGGGAGATAAAAAGTTTAACAGTTTGGAGTAAAAAAAAAAGGAGAGAAGGAGTGCAGAGATAAGAAATAGAACGGAGCGATAGCTTTCAGCGACTAAACCATCGCCATCTTGACCAGAAGTCCTGGATAGTAAAGCTTTACTGAATGTTAATTTCTATTCTATCATTTCAGTTATTAATAAATGTGGTGAAGAGTTACAGTCCAATATAGACACTTGCAGATTATCAACAACCTATCAAAAAGAATATCTGTCCATTATCCTACCGATCCTGGCTGCTCAGAAAAGATTACTAAAAAGGTATCTGCTGTCACTTTAAAGGTAGCACTTTATAGGAGTGCTAGGGCAGAAACCATCTGGTTCCGCGATTTTGTCACTCTTTATGCTACAATTTTCTTTAACACTGTTATTTTACTCAGATGACAAAGTTCTATTCATGGGTTTGCTGAAAGCAGTGTCTCAGATAGATAGGGTGCTGAAGGAGATGTTTAGCATTCTGGCCTTTAATCAGGACATTGAATATAGGAGTTAGGACATTATTTTTTGTTGAACAAGATACTGGTGAGACCACACTTAGAATATAATGCATAGTTTTGGTTGCCCTGTTGTAGGAAAGTCATCATTAAACTGTAAAGAGTGCAAAAAAGATTTACGAGGACGGTGCTGGAACCTTGAGTTACAGGGTTAGGTTGGACAAGCTAGGACTTTATTCCTTGGAAAGTAGGAGACCTGAGTGGTAACCAAAAGGAGATGTATATAATCATAAGGGACGTGGACAGAGTGCACGCACATAGTCTTTTTCCTCAAGGAAGGAAAACTAAAAACTAGAGGGATCAGGCTGAAGGTGAGAGGTGAAAGATTTAATAGGAACTGAGGGACAATTTCTAATCAGGGTAGTGCATACCCGCCAGAAAGTGGTTGAGACAGGTACAGCAACAGCATTTAAAAGACATTTAGATAAGTACATGGATAAAAGGGGTTCAGAGGTATCTAAGTCAAATGTGGGGAAATGGAACTCGCCTGGTGGACACCATGGAGATGCTGGGCTGAAGGGCCTACTTACTTGCTGTATTATTACTTTATGACTTTAGTCATGAAGTAATGATGGTTCAAAGTCATGCAACTCACCAAGTCTATTTTGGTTCTTGGTAGAACAATCCTAGGGGTGTCATTACCCACTCTTGCCACACCCCAAAAATAATATCCTCTCCATATCAGTTTTCTCAATATCAGACATGCTCTCTTTCTCTGATGTAAATTCCAAACATGAACACTTGATTTCTCACTTTTCCAGGATCCTTGTCCCAGTTTTCCTCTCCACTGATGTTACTTAACCAGAAAAAGCTTCCAACATCCCTGTTTGTGTATCAGATTCTAAGCATCTGCAGTTTGTTTTATCCCAATTATTATTCAACATTATTTACTTATTTTAATTTTCTTACAGTTCAGTTTACTTTTTTCTAAATCACAAGCAAGTGATCTTAACATGAGATATGATGTAGTACATAGAGCATACACATCTACAGTACATTACAATGTTGTGCCAACTATGCAACCTTCTCTAGAAACTGCCTAGAATTCCCCCATTGCATAGCCCTCTATTTTTCTAAGCTCCATGTACCTATCTAAGAGTCTCTTAAAAGACCCTATTGTATCCGTCTCTACCACCATCGCTGACAGTGCATTTCACTCTCCATGTAAAAAACTTACCCCCAACATCCCCTCTTCCAAACACTTTGAAACTACACCTGTAATAACTATGGCTCATCAGTCTAGATCAGAGGTTCTCAACCCGGGTTCCATGAACCTCCTTGCTTAATGGTATTGGTCCAAGGCATTAAAACCAGGTTGGGAATGCATGCTCTAGAATCACCCACTAGTGCAAACGTTTCAGCATCTGCCCTGTCATGACCCATAAGGATCTTGTATGTTTCAACAAATTCATCCCTAGTAAACTCCAAAATCTAATCTGCTCCCCATAGGATAACCATCCCTTTGTAGGAATCTCTTTCAGATTGATTTCAATGCTAGCATACATTTTCTTAAATAGGAGCTAAAATTATGTTTACCAACTGTGTTTCCAGTAAGCAAATATGACAGCCAGTCTTAAGAGATTTGAAAAACTCATCAATATCCTGAAGTGAAAATTTTTACAGGTTACAGCTAAGTGAAAACCAATGATTATTTGAAACATACAACTAAAAGAGACACATTCCATTACCTCTTTCTTCAGAGATACTCTGGACTTCCAGCCACTTCTTAGCCTGTTTTTTTCCATTTTTTCCATTGTAGCTTGATTTTTGTATTGCAGCATCTGATGCTGGTAATTCAACTAGAGGCTACTACGAATAAACAAAAACATAATGAAAGAGTTATGGAAGGATGGATGGTGACATGGAATAGGTGACAGGAAAAAAACAGAATTGCTTTGAAGCTGTAAAATTCAAATCTTTAGTCTTATTGCTCTGAATTACGTATTTTATCTCCATACATCCCAGTGTGTGAGATGAAACTGCAGTTTGCTTGGTCGGCACCACAGTTCACATGGATGAGTTGGGCCAAGGGGCCTGTCTCCATGCTGTATTTACTTCATAACTCTCTATCAAGGGCGCAAATGAGTGTGTATAGAAAATTAAACACTTACCCAAATGTGTTTCCCTTCTATTTTTGACGAGTTTTAGAACATAGAATAGTACAGCACAGTACAGGCTCTTCGGCCCACAACGTTGTGCTGACCCTCAAAACCTGCCTCCCATATAAGCCCCCACCTTAAATTCCTACATATACCTGTCTAGTAGTCTCTTAAACTTCACGAGTGTATCTGCCTCCACCACTGACTCAGGCAGTGCATTCCACACACCAACTACTCTCTGAGTAAAAAAATCTTCCTCTAATATCGCCCTTGAACTTCCCACCCCTTACCTTAAAGCTATGTCCTCTGGTATTGAGCAGTGGTGCCCTGGGGAAGAGGTGCTGGCTATCCACTCTATCTATTCCTCTTATTATCTTGTACACCTCTATCATGTCTCCTCTCATCCTTCTTCTCTCCAAAGAGTAAAGCCCTAGCTCCCTAAGTTTTGAAAGATAAATATTTCAAGAAACTACCATGTAAACAGGAACAATATGAAATATGCAAGAGCAGGAAATGAGATCCTTCCTCTTCTATAAGCATGGCATGAGTCAACCAAGAACACTGAGAACTGAGAAACCTAATACATACTGTAATGTCAATTCCATTTTCACAGCTGAAAAAGTGAAGCATCTGATGGCATAAAATTCTGCGGACATGTGTAAACTCATCAACAGTCAACCACTGCAAAAACAACCCTCCCCCCACACATACATGAGTAGATTAACAGTGTTTTTATATGTGCTTTACTGCAACATTAGTACCAACCCCTCCCTTTTACAAAGTTGCTGAAATACACTGAATTAGACTAACCAAATTCAAGCACAGGTCCATCTCTTTCTTCAGTTATGTTCATTCTTAATGTGGTATTTGATGACATTTATAAACCATGGTGCAACTAGTAAGCAAGAACTTTCCTCAAACACATGAATATCCCAAAAGAAAACTACTAGCATCTAAAATATTTGGCATCTACACATCCAAGAACAAGAACTATCTCTGTTTCATTTTCTGTCATCCCAAAATGATGCTGAAGGTGCTGATGACTGCAATTATCAACCTCCATAAAATTGTGCACAACAGACAGGAAAGGAGTTAAGAAAAGCCTTGGTGAAGAGAATTACAAAGTAAAGATATGTGCAGTCAGAATTGATATGACAAGCTAAAGGGCCAGCTTCTATCCTGTGTGACAATGATAAGAGGTCAGAATTGTCGGAACACATGGATATTGAAGATGGAGAGCTAGAGGAGAGATTTATGTCAGGATTAGAGATATGTGAAGCCAAAGAAGGTTTTGAAAATGAGAATGGCTGTTAAAATATGAACAGCTGACAAAACAGGAAGCAGTAGGAAAATCAGTGAGCACAACAATGAAGGCGAATGGAAATTATGTGTTAGGAATTATTTTAATGGTCAATCCATACTGGCTATGTTTTAGATGATAGGAGCTATTTAATAAGTTTCATACAACTTGACTCATACATTTCAAAAAATTATTTTTTAGTATTTACAAAACACAGAGAAGTGCTTCATCACTGTGGAATATGACATCAATTCAAAATCATAATCCAAACCTTTTCACTTAACTTGCTCTTATTAACTCTTATATACTTATTGTTTAAATGTACACGGGGCAGGAATCAGAGGCAAAAAAGTCTGGATTTTTGACATAATCAGCTCAGTTTTAAATATATATTGGAACTTGAATAGCTCGTTACATCACATTACTGATGGATTTTGTCTCCACTGTTCACATAGTGGGAAAATGTTAATCTATGAAACAACACTTTGGTAGATTATTTGTTCATTATCATTTTAATGTTTGTGGGATATTTTGTGCAATATGCAAACTTCTCTGTTATGACACTTCTAAAGTAAACTGACCTCAAATAAGTGCTTCTTTGAAAACAACAATGCAAAACCTTTGACTGAAAATAATATCCAAATCTACCTAACTGAAGCATTGCAAAATTAAACAGCACAGTGACATTGTAAAAGTGTTCCAACATTGCTTTAACCACAATAGCAAATCATTAATATTTACTTAGGAAAAAGATTATTGAGAAATGACACTTTAAAATTGTAAGCACAGCTGTAAAAGTTTAGATATTTATCTACATTGCTAAAAATGATTAAGAGCTATCAGAAGTTATAGTGTCCATGACATGACTTAATTCCGATAAAGAAACATTCAGTTCCTGATTGCCCTTGGAAATATCAGCAATCCCTACTCCACCAGATCTGGATGCAATTCCATATCTCTGGCAGTACTCTGTGCAAGGACAGTGATGATCAGCAGCGAACAGTGAATAAATAAAAATATTCTTGTGACTGTGTGTGTAGAACAAAATTATCCAAGTAAATACTTAATGTGAATTACACTAGTACTTTATATTCACAAACCAAACACAAACAGTATCATGTGAAATCTATAGAGCTGTCTAACACAAAGTTACTGATACAATGCACAGCAATTAAAACAGTACTAACATACTTCAGATATCCATCAGTTTGGTTTAAGAGGTTGTCCATTTGCCAACGAATACCATGACACCACCGCATTTTATGTACAAAGTAACAACTATTTGGAGAACTACCAACCAGTCTCCTCGCTTGAGATCAACAAATACCAGAATCCATTCACTTAGAAAATCCTAATTTGATTAGTCAAAGATAGTATTGCAAATATAAAGGAAAGATATGTCGCATCCAGAGTTTTTCCAGTTAACGGACGATTTCCCTCCACGTCTGTCTAACGTAGTGGGGAACCGTATACGAGGCAAGTTACAGCAGTGGTTTGCCATTGCCTTCTGCCAGGTGAGTTTCCAAAGAGATCACCAGCTCGTAACCCAGCATGGATGGAAAGCGTGCAGGGGAGCCGGCTGGATTCGAACTCAGGACCTTTCATCCCGAAGTCCGACACTGATGCCATTACGCCACCAGCTGGGTCCATTGCAAATATAGTGAGCTAATATGATGAGCATGGTAGATAACAATTTTTAACCCTGAAGTAGGCCACCCTGTATTTTGAAACAATGTCTCAGTTCTAGACTCCCTGATGAGAGAACAAATACATTCTTAGTACATCCACCCTATCAAGCCTTCCTCTTCTAAACTCTATCAAGCACAGGAGAGGAAATTATGTTTGAAAAAGCTCATAATTATGTTTTTCCTGAGGATGTAACCACTAGAGTAGAACATGTTGACAAGAAAACTAGTAAAAGTAGCTGGTATACAAGGAATTTTAAAACACTTGATAAGATGCAACAAAAGAGAAAGGAATAGATTTGCAGGGATAGACACTTATAGTCAGTCATAGAGTACTGCAGCACAGATCACGCTCTTTGGACCAACTTGTCTATGCCAACCAAGGTGCTGACCTAAGCTTGTAATGTGAGCCAACAGAGGTGAGGTGTAGAGGTTTTGTTGGCTACTCACTGTGCAGAACCTACTCTCTCCTTGGCATTACAGGGAGCTGCAAAGAAAAGAGCCATCAGGACCGTCACAGAGGCTGCCAAGTGAGCCTTCAGATGGTTATGAATCAAGAGGTGTGACCTGAGGACCAGTGCTGCTGAGACATAAGCCTGGCTGGGTCACCTGGGTGACAGTGTCTCACACTAAAAGACCTAAAACACCCGATGACCCGAGGTTACATCATGATGATGTGTCCCAGCTCATCCTAGGATATATCTCAGTATCATCTATTCCATTTGTAAGTGTTTGGAACCTATGTGTAAATCCTGCTCATTTCAAAATAAATCAAATAGAACCATATGAATAATTTCTGTATCATTATTAGTAGGGTAGCACAAAAGGGACCTCAGCCTGCTTATATTCACGGTTGGATGAAGGCACCAAGTCTACCTAAGATTCTAAGAAGAAATGACTGGCACAGCTTCCCTTGATTCGAGCTTTCAAATGGTGAGAAACCTTTTAAGTATTCTCCGTGGGGAGCTGAGGATACTCAGTCATAAAGAGTATTCAAGATAGAAATTGACATATTTCTGGGATCTTAGGGAAAATGGAGTTGAGATCAAGAATCAATCATGATCTTACTGAATGATGAAGCTGAGTTCAAACCAGTGCCTATTCTCGCCTTATGTTCATATTCGGTCCAGATCTCAACTGGCAGTCATTGCAGTGCTACCACTTCTATTCATAGTCAACAATTCAGTATTGCAGAGCTGGAAAATATTCACACCCCAAATAAACAATATAAATAGGACAAGGATTATATGAAGCAGAAACAGTGTTGGGAACTTCTGTGTCTACTGGGCTTGTTAGATACTATAAATCTACATAATACAGAAAACTCTAAGAGTTTGTTTTAAGTAGCTTTATAGGTATTAACAGCTTTAATTTCCAATCTTATCAAAATTAGGTTTAATTTACATGGGTCCAGTTACCATTCTGGAGTTGTTTTACTCTTTAGGAGGTGTTTTGAAAATTTAACCTTCATGTAGCTATCAGAGGTTAAGAACATCTGTAATCGTTGCTAAACATGAAAGGATCGTTTAGAATAAGTATACTTTCTTTCACCTTGCCTAAAGTAACAGCATCTTAGCATGCTTTGACATTTGCCAGTCACCACCCAAACCAATCTTTTCCAAATAACCATCACTCTACTCTGAATTCCTAACGTCTACAGTAGGTTATTCAATTTTCATTATTTGCACACTGCTTTACTCCACTAGCTTGTCTTCTTTATATATTCCTCCTCAGACTAAAGCCACTGTTTTAAATCAGACAAGGTAACAAAAAAGTTCCTTCAAACCCAGCATCCTTGGTAACATATGGATTACCACCAACTCATTCACTCCCTAGTTCCTGGACATTTTCAAGCCCACTTCCTTTCACAGTATTGCACTGCAGGGCGAACTTGGAAAGCTTAGCATCTGCTAGCTCATGGGGATACTTGCTAAGTTAAGGTGAAAGGTCAACAACTCAAAGTGTGACCTCAGTTGTTCTGTCAACAGATGCAGCATGACCTTCTGAATATTTCTACCATTCTCCAACTTTTGTTTCAGATTTCCACCAACAGTATTTCACCGTAGCAGGATAACTTCACATTCATTCCTACTACTGATGTGTATATGTACATCAGTAGGCATATACTGACAAACAACTTGCAATAATTTCCTTTGCCAAAGATTGATCCACAGAGAAGTATTTCTCATTCTATTCTCACGATTCTTTCAAAGAGTAATTTATTGAGTTTGTAACAGCCTTTACCTCCCACATTTCACCTGCTTAAATGCATTAAATGCGAGGTGCAGGCCCATAATTCATACTGGGAAATAAAATGGAAGCATGGAGGAGAGATAGTCTGTCAGCAGACAAGCCCATTTTAGCATGAGAATAGTTGGTTCAATGCAAAAAAAAACTGACCAATGTATTTTTCAGAAGTGATACAGTTGTACAAGGCTTTGCTGGAGACCAAATTTGAAGCATTGTATGCAGTTCTGGTCACCTATCTACAGGAAAGCGATCAACAAAATTGACAGAGAACAGAGAAAAATTACAAGGATTCTTGCAGGAATTAAGGACTGAAGTTACAGAGGATGGGTGCATTAGTTAGGACTTTGTTCCCTTGAGTTCAGGAGAATGAGAGGAGATTTGATAGAGGTATACAATATTATGGGTCTTGAGTATGACTCTAAACTGCAACTGGTGATGAGGCTCTGATTGGGGACTTTCAGAGCTTTAGGGAAAGTGGAGTTACCCCTTAGTCATTCATTGCTCCCAGGGCTGCTCTGACCCAGAACGGTAGCACCTGCCAGGGTTCCTGCTCAGGATACAAGCAAAGGCCAACGGCAGATCCGGCAGGCTCAGTAACTGAACTTATGACAGAGAAGGCGGATGAGCTACAACCTCAAATGACAACAGCTACAGTACAGGCAGATGAACATTTGGGAAGAGAAATAGCGATTTTCTCTTTTCGCCCAACGCAAGGCAATAGAAAACCACCGTTGCTAGATACTAGGTTTCCTAGAATCTGGTGAACGCAGCAGGCCAGGCAGCATCTCTAGGAAGAGGTGCAGTCGACGTTTCAGGCCAAGACCCTTCGTCAGGACTAGAAGGGTCTTGGCCTGAAACGTCGACTGCACCTCTTCCTAGAGATGCTGCCTGGCCTGCTGCGTTCACCAGCAACTTTTATGTGTGTTGCTTTAACTTCCAGCATCTGCAGAATTCCTGTTGTTTCCTAGAATCTATTTGCTAAGAAAATCATGGCCAAACTCACAAAATGTATAGCACAACAACAGCGTCAAGAGGATCTTCAAGACAATTCTGAAGATGGTTCACTTGGTAGGATTGATTCTGGGCAGCAGGGGATCTCCGACCGTCATCAAGCTACTGCTCATAAAATTCAAGTAACACAAAAGAAAATTATTGCCACCTGGAATGTAAGAACCCTATATCAAGCAGGAAGATTGGACAGTTTGATAAATGAAATGGAAAGACTAAAAATTAACATCATGGAATTAGTGAAGTTTGTTGGACAGGTGCTGGAACATGTCAGAATAGAAATAAAACACTAATTTATTCTTGTGGAACATCCGATAAATGAAAACATGGCAAAAAGTGTTTTAGGACATTGGGCAATATCAGAAAGAGTGCTCTTTGTTAGATTCAGAGGACAACCATTTGATTGAGCAATTATACAGGTATATGCACCAACAACAGATGGAACAAATGAGGATTCAGATAAATTCTATGAAGAGCTTGAACAAGCAAAGAATGGAAGCAAATCTCAAGATATTGTTATTGTCATGGGAGATCTAAATGCTAAAGTACGACAAGGTGCTGATGGAAATACCATAGGAAAAGTTGGACTAGGGGAAAGAAATGAAAGAGGCGAGAAATGGGTAAAAATAGTGCAAGATGAATAATCAGGTCATCATGAATACCTACTTTAAAAACCATCCAAGACGCTTGTGGACCTGGAAAAGTCCAGGTGATAACACCAGAAATCAAATTGACCTTATTACTATAAACCAAAGATTTGGAGACTCAGTGCAAAACATATCCAGGTGCAGACTGTAATAGTGACCATAACCCAGTAGTATGTCATGTAAAAGTAAAACTTAAAAAACTAAAGTAGTAAAAACCTGAACAATCCCTTGACTACTCGCAATTAATTAAAGGAAAAAACTTTGACGACAAAAATTTACAATTGAAGTAAGGAATAGATTTCAAAGTCTAGAAATAGAATCTGTTGAAGATGATAGCAATCATGTAGAAATGAAGTTTAACTCACTGAAGGATGCCTTGGTAGAATCAGCAAAGTCAGTGATTCCTAAAAAAGAAAAAAGCACAAAGAATAAATGGATGACAGATGATATCAAAAATCTAATGGAAGAAAGGAGACAGAAGAAAACAAATCTTATGGAATACAAGTTCTCAGATAAAAAAGTTAAAAGCTTATGTCAAAAAGCCAAAGAAGAATGGTTAAACCAGGAATGTGAACAACTAGAAAGAATCCCTATTATTGATCCAAAAAGGGTACATCAACAAATCAAGAATATCACTGGTAAAAAGCCCCTCTGTTCTTCAGTTGGATGTTTGAAAGCAAAGGACTGTACATGGAAATCATGGAAAAAGATGAGATTATGAACAGATGGACTGAGTATATTCAGGAATTGTCTGAAGACGATCAAGGTGAAAAACCAGAAATTAAGAAGAAAATTGAAGGTCCAAGTATTTTAAAATCTGAAGTTCGTAATGCAATAAATAAGATGAAGAAAGGAAAGGCAACAGGTCCTGAGGAATTAGTAATAGAACAAATTAACGCCCTTGAAGATCATGGAATTGAAAAACTTACCGATTTAATCAATGACATTTATGAGACTGGAATAATACCAGAAGAGATGAAAAATATCAGTATTTATCATTCTTCCTAAGAAACCTGGAGTAACAGAATGTGAATTACATAGGCCCATAAGTTTAATGAGATATCACCAAGATACTTCTAAGAACTTTGATGACAAGAGCTGAAAGTAAGATACAAGCTGAAATAAGTAAACAACAATGTGGTTTTGTGAAAGACAAAGGTACAAGAAACGCGATATTGATGTTAAGGATATTATCAGAACGACCTATTCAAGTGCAAAAAGATTTGTTTGTTTGTTTCATCAACTACACAAAAGCATTTGATAAAGTGAAGCACAATAAGCTATTTGAAATATTACAGAAACTCTAGATCTAGATTCGAAAGACCTCCGCCTAATCAGAAATCTGTACTGGGAACGAACTGCCGCTGTAAGAATAGATGGAGAAGTAAGTCAGTTTACGAAAATCAAGAGAGGCATTAGATAAAGGTGTGTTTTCTCCCCTGATTTGTTTAATGTGTATGGTGAAACAATATTACAAAAAATCAGAGACATCATGGGAATCAAAGTTGGCAGTGAAAACATCAATAATTTCAGATATGCGGATGACACTGTGTTAATTGCAAGTACAGAGGAAGAACTATAAAACTTAATTGATATAATTGTTGAAGAAAGTGCAAAAATGGGTCTATCTATCAATTGCAAAAAGACAGAATGTATGGTGATATCCAAAAGGAAGGAAAATCCTATCTGCAGGCTGAGAATAAATGGGGAAGACATAAAACAAGTACAGAACTTTTGCTACTTAGGAAGCTGGGTGACATCAGATGGCAGATGCGACATGGACATCAAAAGAAGAATAAGGATGGCAAAAGACACCTTTACGAGAATGAAGAGTATACTGACCAACACTAAACTAGGCATGACAACCCACCTCAGAGTACTGAAATGTTACGTTTATCCAGTTATATGGCTCAGAATGTTGGACAAGATCTAGTAACACGAGGAAACTAATTGAAGCAGCAGAGATGTGGTTTTTGAGGAGGATGCAAAGAATATCATGGACAAAACAAATATCTAACAAGAATGTCATAAGCAGAGCCAGCACACAAAGAGAAATAATGTATGAGATCATGAAAAGGCAACGTAACTTCATTGACATGTGATTAAGAAAGAGGAGTTAGAATGCACGGTAATTATGGAAAAGATTGAAGGGAAGAGAGCAAAAGGAAGACAAATGATGATGGAGACAGTAGCCAGACAACTGGAAATGAATACCAATGAATTGATCCACTTGACCCGATACAGGAGTGTGTGGGCCATGGCAGTCAAAGCTCAAACTGCCATGGCACCTGATGATGATGATGATGATGATGATACAATATTATGAGAGGTATAGATAGGATAAATGCAGACAAGCTTGGGTAAGACTAAAACTGGAGGTTATAGGTTAAGTTGGAAATGTGAAATAGTTCAGAGAAATCTGAGGGGGAACTTCTTCACTTAAAGGGTGCTGCGAGCGTGGAACAAGCTGCTAGTGAAAGTGGGTGATGCGGGTTAAAATGCAACATTTAAAAGGAGTTTGGTAAGTACATGGATAGGAAGGGTATAGAGGGTGATGGCCCAGCTGTAGGTTGAATGGACTAGGCAGAATAACAGCTCAACACCGATGAGATGGGCAGAATGAACCGTCTCTGATCTGTCACGCTCTTTAACTATGATGTGGCCATGAATGCTTCCTCTGTAAACCACAGAAATCTGCAAGGTCAAGATTGCAGTGCTTCGCAAAATATATTAAGCAATGTGTCTGCGTGATTCTTGATATTTCCCAAACTGATCCAACACTGAGTAAAAATGTCTAAATCCTCTTAACTTGATCATTTTTTTATTTTAAGTAACATGGAGCATTTATACAGGACCCAGGTCCAGGGTCTTCTGTATGGGAAGCACCAAAATAAAAATCATATTAACCTTCATCTTTAGGAGCATATTTGTATTTCTCAGGGTTGAGAATTATTTTTGTGAATCAGGTTGTCACCTGAGATCGAAATGATGGAAAAATGGCCTTCTGGATCAGTTATTTCCTGTGTATCAGTTTTTGGACAGATGAAAACTTGTTTCCAACTTTCAGCACTAAAAATGCAGCACTGAAGGTCAAGCCTCTTCAAGATCATACTAAAGTACTGCTGAATGTCAGTGCATCCTTTCTTAGATAAGGGGCCCAAAACTGCTCACTGTACTCCAAATGGGGTCTTGCCAATGCCTTACACAGCCTCAGCATTACATCCTTGCTTTTATATTCTAGTCCTCTTTAAATGAGACATTCCCCTTCCTCACCACCGATTTAACCTACAAATTAACCTTTAGGAAATCCTGCATGAGGACTCCCAAATCCCACTGCCCAACTTCACGCAGTATGTGAGCTGTACAACCAGAGGGGAGAGGACTCTGGATTTGATGTACGCTAACATTAAGGATGCATACAGCTCCTCTCCCGTCCCCACACTGGGAAGGTCAGATCACAACCTGGTGCATCTAGAACCCTGCTACATGCCTCTGGTGGAGAGTAAACCTGCAACCTCGAGGACAGTGAGGAAATGGTCGGAGGAGGCTTATGAGGCGCTCCAGGGTTGTTTTGAGGTGACAGACTGGCAGGCACTCTGTGAGCCACATGGAGAGGATATTGATGGGCTCACAGAGTGCATCACTGATTACATCAGCCTCTGTGTAGACTGCAATGCTCCGACAAGAACTGTCCTTTGGTATTCAAATAACAAGCCATGGGTGACAAAGGACATGAAGGACATCCTGAATGCTAAAAAGAGGGCGTTTAGAGATGGAAATAGGGAGGAGCTGAGGGCAATACAGAGGGACCTGAAAGCCAGGATCAGGGAGGCTTAAGACAGGTACAGGAGGAAGCTTGAGTGGAAACTCCAGCAGAACAACATGACAGAGGTCTGGAGGGGGATGAGGACCATCATTGGGTTCTGGCAAACTTGCGACAGAGGAGCTGAAGGCAGTGTGGACAGGGCCAATGAACTTAACCTGTGCTTTAACAGATTTGACATTGTGGCCCCTGCCCATCCCACACATGAGCCATCTGTTGTCGACCCCCAGCCAACACATATTCCACTCTCCCCTCCTACCCCTCCTCACAGTCCCCCACCCTGCTCTCATGACTATACCCCTTCCCCACACAAAACCACCACGATGGGCTTCACAGCTGAACAGGTGAGAAGACAGCTAAAACATCTCAACCCAAGCAAGGCTGCAGGACCGGATGGTGTCAGTACCAGGGTGCTCAAAGCCTGTGCCCCTCAGCTGTGTGGAGTATTTCGCCATGTATTCAACATGATCCTGAGGCTCCGGAAGGTTCCTGTACTGTGGAAGACATCCTGCCTCATCCCTGTGCCGAAGACGCCGCGCCCCGACTAGGAGTTGAGGATGCCATCATCTACCTGCTGAACCGTGTCTACGCCCACCTGGACAAGCCAGCGAGCACTGTGAGGGTCATGTTTTTTGACTTCTCCTGTGCGTTCAACACCATCCGCCCTGCTCTGCTGGGGGAGAAGCTGACAGCGATGCAGGTGGATGCTTCCCTGGTATCATGGATTCTTGATTACCTGACTGGCAGACCACAGTACGTGTGCTTGCAACACTGTGTGTCCGACAGACTGATCAGCAGCACTGGGGCTCCACAGGAGACTGTCTTGTCTCCCTTTCTCTTCACCATTTACACCTCGGACTTCAACTACTGCACAGAGTCCCATCATCTTCAGAAGTTTTCGGATGACTCTGCCATAGTTGGATGGATCAGCAAGGGAGATGAGGTTGAGTACAGGGCTACTATAGGAAACTTTGTCACATGGTGTGAGCAGAATTATCTGCAGCTTAACGTGAAAAAGACTAAGGAGCTGGTGGTAGACCTGAGGAGAGCTAAGGTACCAGTGACCCCTGTTTCCATCCAGGGGGTCAGGGTGGACATGGTGGAGGATTACAAATACCTGGGGATACAAATTGACAATAAACTGGACTGGTTAAGGAACACTGAAGCTGTCTACAAGAAGGGTCAGAGCCGTCTCTATTTCCTGAGGAGTCTGAGGTCCTTTAACATCTGCCGGACGATGCTGAGGATGTTCTACGAGTCTGTGGTGGCCAGTGCGATCATGTTTGCCATTGTGTGTTGGGGTAGCAGGCAGAGGGTAGCAGACACCAACAGAATCAACAAACTCATTCGTAAGGCCAGTGATGTTGTGGGGATGGAACTGGACTCTCTCACGGTGGTGTCTGAAAAGAGGATGCTGTCTAAGTTGCATGCCATCTTGGTCAATGTCTCCCATCCACTACATAATGTACTGGTTGGGCACAGGAGTACATTCAGCCAGAGACTCATTCCACCGAGATGCAGCACAGAGCGTCATAGGAAGTCATTCCTGCCTGTGGCCATCAAACTTTACAGCTCCTCCCTTGGAGGGTCAGACACCCTGAGCCAATAGGCTGGTCCTGGACTTATTTCATAATTTACTGGCATAATTTACATATTACTACTTAACTATTTATGGTTCTATTACTATTTATTATTTATGGTGTAACTGTAACGAAAACGAATTTCCCCCGGGATCAATAAAGTATGACTATGACTTTGCACCTTGTTTTTTTTATAATTTTCCCCTCTTTAGAAAATAGTCTGTGCTTTTATTCCTTCTATCAACGCATATGCCTATGCACTTCCCAACACTGTATTCTATCGGCCATCTCTTTCCCCTTTCTCCTAATTCGTCCTTCTGCAGCCTCCCTGCTTCAGCAACAATACGTATCTTTGCATCATCAGCAAACTTGGTCACAAAGCCACCAATTTCATCATCCAAATCGTTTACATGCACAAAGCAGTCCCAACACAGACCCCTGTGGAACACCACTAGTCACTGGCAGCCACTCCTAAAAGGATCCCTTTATTCCCAATCTTTGCCTCTTGCCAATCAGCCAATACTCTATCCATGCTAGCATCTTTCCTGTAATACCCTGAGTTCTTACTTTGTTTAGCAGCCTCATATACAGCACCCTGTCAAAGGTTTTCTGAAAATCAAACTACACAACATCCACCAATTCTCCTCTGCCTACCCTGCTTGCTATTTCTTCAAAGAATTCCAACAGATTTCTTAGTCAAGACTTTCCCTTAAGGAAACCACGCTGACTTCAGCCTCTTTTGTCATGCGCCTCGAAGTACCCAGAAACCACATCCTTAGCAACTGACTCTAACATCTCCCAATCACTGAGATCAGGCTAACTGGCCTATAATTTCCTTTTATTCTGCATCCCACTCTTCTTGAAGAGTGGAGTGTCATTTGTAATTTCTAGTCCTCCAGAACCATTCTAGAATCTACTGATCATCACTCACATATATCATGAAGTGCTTGTAAACATAAATGACTACAGTACTGTGCAAAAGTCTTAGGCAACCTAGCTACATACGTGTGCCTAAGACTGTACGTGTTACTCTAGATTTCCAGCATCTGCAGAATCTCTTGTGTTTTTTTCTAGTCACTGAGTCTTGGTCTCGCCTCAGCCTTTTCTGTTCCACAATAAATAATCTAAGCTTTTCCAATCTTTCTTCCTAGACAGAAATTTACAGTCCTGATAATACCTTTATAAAATTCTTCTGCACATTCACCAAAGCAAACACAATTTTCCTGTAATCTTGTGACGAGAATTGTAAACTGTATTCAAACTGTGGCCGAACCAGTGCTGTATAGTTTAGCATCACCTCTCTGGACTTGTATGTAATGCCCAAGTTAATAAAATGCAGTATCTGTTAAGACATTTAACCATTTTATTGACTTGATGTGGTATTTCAAAGATCTATAGACACACATTCTGTTCCACACCACTCAATATGCTTCCATTTATTCTTTAACTTGCTGCATTTTTCCAAACTTCTCTCACACTTCCCTGGACTACGTACATCCAATTTACTACTTTCCTGGCCCGCTAACCAGAATACATGCACCTGCCTGGCATGCACCTGCCATGTTACAGCTTTTCCCCTGACTGCAAACCAGAGTCAGTTTTTCTAATAATTTTTATGCAAAATAACCCTAACTCTAATACATCATTAGGAAAAAAAGTGAGCAATTTAAAAGATTGCAACACACATCAAAGTTGCTGGTGAACGCAGCAGGCCAAGCAGCATCTATAGGAAGAGGCGCAGTCGACGTTTCAGGCCGAGACCCTTCGTCAGGACTAACTGAAGGAAGAGTGAGTAAGGGATTTGAAAGCTGGAGGGGGAGGGGGAGATGCAAAATGATAGGAGAAGACAGGAGGGGGAGGGATAGAGCCGAGAGCTGGACAGGTGATAGGCAAAAGGGGATACGAGAGGATCATGGGACAGGAGGTCCGGGAAGAAAGACACGGGGGGGGGTGACCCAGAGGATGGGCAAGAGGTATATTCAGAGGGACAGAGGGAGAAAAAGGAGAGTGAGAGAAAGAATGTGTGCATAAAAATGAGTAACAGATGGGGTACAAGGGGGAGGTGGGGCCTAGCGGAAGTTAGAGAAGTAGACATGTCAGAATGGGAATGGGATGTGGAATTCATGTCTACTTCTCTAACTTCCGCTAGGCCCCACCTCCCCCTCGTACCCCATCTGTTACTCATTTTTATGCACACATTCTTTCTCTCACTCTCCTTTTTCTCCCTCTGTCCCTCTGAATATACCTCTTGCCCATCCTCTGGGTCACCCCCCCCCTTGTCTTTCTTCCCGGACCTCCTGTCCCATGATCCTCTCGTATCCCCTTTTGCCTATCACCTGTCCAGCTCTCGGCTCTATCCCTCCCCCTCCTGTCTTCTCCTATCATTTTGCATCTCCCCCTCCCCCTCCAGCTTTCAAATCCCTTCCTCACTCTTCCTTCAGTTTGTCCTGACGAAGGGTCTCGGCCTGAAACGTCGACTGCGCCTCTTCCTATAGATGCTGCTTGGCCTGCTGCGTTCACCAGCAACTTTGATGTGTGTTGCTTGAATTTCCAGCATCTGCAGAATTCCTGTTGTTTGAATTTAAAAGATTGCGTTGATATAATATTGTATTGATATGCAGTAGTAGCCAGTGAACAAATATATCAGCTGTATATCATCAAAGAAATGGAAGGAACAGGAGGCTTCTCAGGGAGATGTACAGACAGACTTACTCAAACAGATTGCTGTATTAAAGAGCTATCTTAAGTCAGGGAAAATAGTGTAACTGTTCCTAACAAAATTTTAAAAAGTGCTTTTCCATATTGGAGGTGTAACAATATACTCAGTCAGAACTTCCACATGGAAGAGACTTGATTCTTGAGTTATCGACACTTACTCTGGATTGAAACTGTTTCCTACTCCTATGCTTCCATATCTGCACACACTCTCTATCATAGGTTCAATTTCTCCATTTCTTCCTCCCACCTGTGCCTTTCATTTCTTTTCTTCCCACTTCCAATCTCTCATCCATCCTCAAGTCTATGCATTGCACTCATTCACTTGTTTTCCCCCTTCACTGTATCACTGTTGATTTGTTTGCCTGAATCTGCCTCACTGATTTTTTTTTCACGCTTCTGAACCGCTTTTTTTTAAAACTACTCTCCTTCTCCTTACCTTTGGTACATGGTCCAACCCTTCCAGCTTCTTGTTTTTGGGTGTTATACCCATCATCTCAGTTTCTTGAACTCTGTATTCCTCTAGCTCACTGTTTCTGCGCATCCTTGTCTCTCTTATATCCTTTCTCTCTCACACACATCTCCCCTATACTTTTTCTTTGGTCTTTCCCATGTCTTCTGCCTGTCATCTTACTTCTGTCTCACTCTCACTTTGACATGACTCTACCATTCTACTTACTTAACCCAATCTATTTTCTCTATGTCTACCCTCTGTCCTCACTCTATTCCACAGCTCTCTGACTCCCTCCAGCCACTCCCCATCCCAACAACTTTCAATGTGTTCATTCCATTGATCCTTTCTACTTCACCATCGTTCTCACATTCTCTGTCCCTCTTTCTGATTTTCTCTCCAATGCCTCTCCATTTCCCTCTTTCTTTGTTGTGTTTCACTATATGCCTGTCTGGTGACTGCCAAGACACCTCCTCCATGTCCTAGCATCAGGATCCCACAACCCCATTCAGAACTGATCCAGAATTCCCTAAATTCTAGATCAATGGAATTAGATCTATATTCTCTAGAGTTTAGAAGAATGGCTGATCTTATTGAAACATACAAGATCCGAAGGTGACATGTCAAGGAAGAGCTTAAAAGTTTCCACAAGTGCAAAACTTTCAAGTCAAGCAACATAGGTACAAGATTTAAGACTGAGAACAAGGAATGTCTTCTCACAGAGTGGTAAAACTCTTGAATTCTCTAACCTAAATAATTGTGAAGGCCAGATCACTAAGAGGTAGAAACATGTTTGGGAGAATTTAGAGATATGAGGGAAATGACATATAGGAAAGGAGTTGAGACCTAGGACAGATATGCCATGATCACATTGAATGGCAGATCCAAAGGACCAGGCAACCTACACCTGCTTCTAATGTCTTCTGTTCTTGAAAGGAAAGTTGTTGATAGGGAAGTAGTTTGAAAGGATTAAAGGACCAAGGTTAGTTTATCTTTGAGGAGAACAATGATGACAACAGATTACAGTATAAGGGGCAACATCTGAACAAAACAAAGTTAATACCAACGTCCAGGTGGTCAGCTTTCCATGAGAATAGAACTGCAAGTGAAGGAAGGGGGTTTCCAGCAAAAGTTCAGCTGAGAATGGGCACCAGGAAATAGAAGGAAAATCAAGATCCGATTCTGAATCACCCAATTTTCGAATCTGAGGACCTCCCTCCACAACCAGCTATCATTCTTCCTTTCACACTACCCCCAATCTCACCGCAACCAACCCAATCCGACCTCCTCTCAAATGCCACATCAAAAATCTGAATGCCGCAAGCCCCGACCTACCTCCCGCACCCAATTTTCTCAACCCCTTGTTCTCCTCCATATTCCACTACCCTCTTCCCCAAGCCCCAGGCTCTTACCCTCGGAACCCTGACTCCCGCCTCCGAGGCCCCGGAGCCCTTCTCATCGCCTTCCCTCAGGGCTCCGGGACCTCCCTCATCGCCTTCCCTCAGGGCCCCGGGACCTCCCTCATCGTCCCGGCTCCCTCCACCATCCCACAGGCCTCCGGCCCTCCCCATCCCATTCTCCCACGTCAAGTCCCCGCTACCCTGGTCCCCACCATTCCGGGCCCCCGCTCCCCTTCCAACATGTCCCCGAGCCCTCACCGTTACGCTTCGGAGCCGCTTCATGCCGGGTTGTGGGGGTGAGAGGGGGGAGAGCGGGGGAGGGGGTAACAATAGGCCCCGCAATCCAGCGCCGACTCACCATCAACTGGGATTGGGAGAACAGCCCGCATCAATCGAGCGAAGAGCGGCTCCAAACGTCGCAGTGACGCGACGCAGCCAGAGGGGGCGCGGGCGGGGAAAGGGTGAAGGTGGCGGCTCGGAATGGCTGGTGTGAGAGGGAAGGGGTTGGAGGAGCTGAGGCGATTTCTGGGTGGCAGAAGGAGCCGGTGCTCTGAGTCCCGTCGGTGAGAGACTCTGGGTTGAGGCAGTGAGGTGTTGTTCAGAGGGTGACTCCGTCTTGAAGGAATGGCAGCATCAGTTCCCTGGAAGGGTCATCCACAGAGAGCAGTCCCATCCCATCACTGGGTCTGAGGAGTTTAAATTCAGTCAATCACATAATCTGAATTTAAAATCCCATATTAGTTCAGGTAATGATGGATTGACATGAGGATTGTCCTGGTTTCTGTGTGAGGTTATTTGTTCTTTTCAATGACTTGCTTCCTGAAGTGGCTTGGCAAGTTGTAAATACCAAAGGAATGGGGATATCATGTGGAGCCTGTTTGGTTATCTCAGCTGATCTACCACGCTTCCACTTTCCAGTACTACCCCTTCTGCCCAGGAGCGCAAGAAGGTGGAGAGCTGTGAATACAGCCTAGTCCATCAGTTTTCTCTTCATCTACTCTGGCTACACTGCTTTGAGAAAGCAGCCAACACTACCAAGGATCCCTCCCACCCCATTCATTCTCTCTCTTCCTCCTCTTCTCTTAGATAAAAGATACAAAAGCCTGAGTGTACGAACCAACAGATTCAAGGACAGCTTCCATCAGACCTTTCATAGGCTACAGAATGAACTCTTAGATCTCCAGTCTACCTCGTTGTGGCCTTTTTTATTTGTGAACCTACACTGCACTTTCTCTAACACAACCTGAAGCATTCTGTTCTTTGTATAACCTTAATATAATTGTATATGGCACCATTGGTATGGATGGCATGCAAAACAAAACAAAAGAGTTTTATCATGTCTTGGTACACGTGACAATAATAAATCAATACCAACACCAATATCTTGATTCTTGTAATATCCAAGAAATGTATCAATCTCTTGGAGTACACAATTCCAAAGTTTCATGACCTTTGCCATTTTCTCTGTCTTAAATGCCTTTCCCCCTTACTTTGAGACTGTGCCCCCAAGTTTTAGACTCTGCAGTCATGGAAAACATCCCCACTGTGAGAATTTCAAAAGTTTCAATGAGATTGCCTTTCATTCTTCTGACCTGAAAAATCCTGGCCAAGAATGCTCAAGCAGCAAACATGTCCCTAAGGAATCAGACTGATGAATCTTTGTTGCACTTCCTTTCTGGAAAGATTTTTTTCGGTAAGGAGACTGAAAACTATACTGTGAGTATAGTGGGTGAGATCTCAACAGGCTATAATTATAAAAGTCATCATTATTCTTGTACTCATTCTCTTGTAATGAAGGCCAACATTCTGCTTGCCTTCATAATTGTATGCTGCACCTGTGTCTTAGCTTTAACCGACTTGTGCACATAATGGCTCCTTGAACATCGACAGTTAACAATTTTTCACTATTTAAAAGGACTGCTTTTCTGTTTCACCGAAGTCGAGAACCTCACAATTTTCCACATCACTATTCCCGTGAAGCTTTTTTACGCCTTCTCCCTACTCTCACTCTCACCCATTTTTGCATTTGCAGCAAAGAGACATATGACAGTTAGTCTTCAAAGCCAAATTGTTGATATAGATTATTGAAAGATGGGACTCACAGAAAAAACCTTACCATACACCATTAGTCACAGACTGACAACCTAAGCAAGACCAGTTTATTTCTACTCTTTGCTTTTTGCCTCATAACCAATTCTCATTTCACCTCAGTACAACACCAAAAATGTAGATGCAAGAGATTCTGAGGATGCTGGAAATCCCGGGCAATGCACATAAAATGCTGAAGGATCTTGACAGATCAGGCAGCAGCTATGGAGGGAAATGAACAGATGACGTTCAGGCCAAGACCCTTCATCAGCACTGAAAGGAAGAAGGGAGATGCTGGAATAAAATGGTGGGGAGAGGGCCAGGAGAGTGAGCTGGCAGGTGATAAGTGAGACTCACAACACGCTGGAGGAACTCAGCAGATCGGGCAGCATCCGTGGAAAAGATCGGTTGACGTTTCGGGCCGGATCCCTTTGTCAGGACTGTAGAGGGAAGGGACAGAGGCCCTATAAAGAAGGTGGGGGGAGGGTGGGAAGGAGAAGGCTGGTAGGTTTCAGGTGAAAAACCAGTTAGGGGAAAGATAAAGGGGTGGGGGAGGGGAGGCAGGGAGGGGATAGGCAGGAAAGGTGAAGAAGGAATAGGGGAAAACACAATGGGAAGTAGAAGGAGGCGGAACCATGAGGGAGGTGATAGGCAGCTGGGGGAGGGGGCAGAGTGAAATAGGGATAGGGGAAGGGAGGGGGAGGGAATTACCAGAAGTTGGAGAATTCTATGTTCATACCAAGGGGCTGGAGACTACCTAGACGGTATATGAGGTGTTGCTCCTCCAACCTGAGTTTAGCCTCATCATGGCAGTAGAGGAGGCCATGTATGGACATATCTGAATGGGAGTGGGAAGCAGAGTTGAAGTGGGTGGCTACTGGGAGATCCTGTCTGTTTTGGCAGACGGAGCAGAGGTGGTCAACGAAGCGGTCCCCCAATCTGCATCGGGTTTGATGTGAGAAGCTAGAAGGTGATAGGTGGAAGAGGTGAAGGGCTGAAGAAGAAGGAACCTGATAGGAGAGGACAGTAGACAATGGAATAAACAGAGGGGAGTGGATGCTGTTTAGAGAAATCTACGATCATGCTGTCAAATTGAAAACTACTGAGATATTGCTCCTCAGTCCTGAGTCTGACCTTTTCGTTGCAACAGAGGAAGCCTTGGATAGATTTGTCAGTGCAGGAATGGAGAGTAGAATTGAAATAGGTGGCCAATAGCTTTAGTCCAGAAACATATTTTAGAATATATAAGTCCATGATTGCTTTGCTCATTCATGTTGTTTTTTAGGTGTTCTGTTATTCCATCTTGAATTTTAAATTCTAGCGTTCTCCCTACTCCATATTTTAAACTAACAGGTCGGTTGTTCCCTGCTTTTTTCCTCTCCTCTTTCTCAAATCAAGGAGCCATGTTTGTTACCTTCCAATCTTTCAGGTGCCCAAGAAGAGAAAGGTTAACGGCCTTAATGACTTTCGCCCAGTTGCAGTCACATCTACTATAATGAAGTGCTTTGAGAGGTTGATGATGGCAAGAATTAACTCCTGCTTAAAAAATGACTTGGATCCACTGCAATTTGCCCATTGCCACAATAGGTCTACAGCAGATGTAATCTCACTTGTTCTCCACTTGACTTGGATCAGCTATACAACAGCAACACTTCTGTATTTCTGTTGTATATGTACCTGTTATGTTTTGTAACTCCAAACGTAAAACTAATCGAATGAAAAGCAAGGGAGCCCAAGAACATGTGTAAACCTTGGTTTTACTTTTTATGACGTAGTGGCATGATGACATATGCCATTCATGTACTTTTACATATAACCCATAGAGAATTATGTAAACAACAAAGAAAATTTAATCAAATAATATATTTACAAAGCCTACAATATTACTGATATATTTCATTTAATTTTTAAAATCTTTTTTATTAATTATTATTAAAGATCAGCAAAAAATACATTAAGGTAATCAAGTCAATATGTCAATATGTACAATGAAGAATTAAATTAGCAAATAACTAATTAACAAAGCTAAGCAATATACCAATAATAGTAAGAAAAAAATAAAGTGTTAAGGATATTTTTTTGAAAGAAGAAAAGAAAGAAAAAAAAGAACCCCTACTAACTAAGAGAAAAAACCCCCTACTAACTAAAAAAAAACCCATTGGGCGCACAACCCAGGGGCTATACGTCATGCAAGCTTCCATAAAAGAAAAACATCAATCCGCCAACTCAAATCCATTTAAACAAAAATCGGAAGGAAACCATATTATTTAACTCAAATCAGATGATAGTAGCTGAAATATTAAACTCTAATTCAATGTAGAATGCATCTCAACTTACACACACACACACACACACACACACACACACACACATAGTATACTATGTAATACAACTATATACTATTTAATACAACAGTATACATAAGTAGACATCCACAGCATAGTAAATTTTAAACTGTCCCATTCAGGCCTAAAGATTTAATCGCTGTGGAGGATTTCTTTACTATTGTGGTATAATGTCTTTCCTGACAAGGGGCGGGGGAATCACTCTGCCTGGCAGGTCAGGCTTGTGGCTGTGAATTAGAGGTTCTGGGACCTGTAGGAGTTGACTCTGGGACTGCAGGAGGTAGTTCTGACAGCTCTGGTCACCTTTCTTCTCTAACAAGTGACTCTGTTCTCCTCAGCTGATCCAATCCGTCGTCTCCAGACACTAGCAGACATAATCTCCGCTGTGTAGGAGAGCGGTCCAGTGGATGTACAATAGGTGCTACCAGATGGTAGTCATTGAGGGAGGTCACCACATTCTTCTTAAGCTCCGGTATAATTGAAACCTGCTTGAAGCACAGGGGAACTTCAGGCTGCCAAAGCAAAATGTGAAAAATCTCTAGTCAGTTGATCGGCACAGGTCTTTAGTGTGACAAGAGCCCTTGACAAGGATGGTTTGGACCCAAATGCTGGGGTATCTGAAGAAAGGTTCGAGCCATGGTATCAAACTGGATCTGAGCACTAACCAAACACAAGACAATATCACTAGTAGGCTTACAACTGAGCACCAAACCACAGTTTGAGTGTTCCTTAAATACTCAATTCTTGGCACCCAAAACATGATTATCAATTAGCGGGACCATCCTGAACCCTTAAAGGGGTTGCAACAGCAACCTGTACTCCGGGGAGTTTGAGCATCTAAATCCTGGAAGCTGGCACAGTTGGGAGTGTCTTGTAACAAGACCCTCTCCCCTACGGCCGACTACTGATGGCCATGGCTGCCTGGAGAGGCGGTGTTGGTCCTCGTGGATGAGAGCTGGATCCGAGATGTCTCCTTCAGGCGCCCAGCACCTCACTTTGGATTCGACTCCTTCCCAGTCCATGAGGTTTTGCTGAACACCCCGAACAGTACATGAGTTCAAAACTTCTCTCACCGTGAAAACCTGCTTCCCCATTGCTAAGCCTGGGAGACAGCAGGCTGGATGGTGGTGGGGTTAAAGGGGCTGGTCAAGACAGGTTTTAGATGTAGAAGGTGGGATTGATTTTTAAGGTCTTGGGGAACAAGGTTACTAACAAGGGAACTTAAGCAAGGTTAACAACATAGTAATTCAGTAAAAAGGCGCTAATTTAGAACTAAATAAATAAAGTTGGGACATGGGATCAGGTGATATGTTGAGTGAGCTCATGGGCCCGATTGGAGTTCCTGGTGACCACATCTGCTGTACACGTTGGTGGCTTGAGGAATTTAGGCTCAAAGCTGATGACCTGGAATCCAAGCTTCAGCTACTGATGCATCAGGAAGGGGAGAATTACCTGGACACTATGGTTCAGGAGGCAGTTACATCTATTACATTAACCGCCTCAAGTTTGGTCTGCAGTCAGAGACAAGAGGGTGTGACTACGACTGAGGCAGGTCGGGGGGACAAAAAGGTAGAGATTGAGGAAGCTCAGCCTTGAGCTTGTCCAATAGGTCTGAGGTTCCCACTTACTCTGCGGGGTAGTGTGGGGGCTGTAGGAAAGACGAGCAGCAGCATGATCCTGGTAGCCATTCAGGATGGGGGAGAGAAGAGGAATAGAGTTATAATTGGGGATGTATCGTCAGTGATATAAACACAATTCGCTGTCTCAAGGATCAAAAGTCCTGAAGGCTGTATTGTCTGTCTGGTGCCTAAATTCAGGACATCTCATTTGACCTGCCTAGGGATTTGGAGTGGGAGGGGAAGGATGCAGTTGTGGTCCACGTGGGTACCAATGATGTAGGTAGAACAAGGAAAGAGGACCTGCTGATGGAATTTGAGCAGGTAGGTACTAAATGAAAAAGCAGAACCAAATAGGAAATAATCTCTAGATTGCTATCTGAGCTACGTGTGAATTAGAGTCAATAAGAATAGAAAATTAAGTGCATAGCTCAAAGACTGGTATGGGAGAAGTGAATTTGAATTTGTGAGTACTGGGGAAGGGGGGAGTTGTTCCGAAGGGATAGGCTCCACCTGAACATGTAGGGACCAGGATCCTGGCAAATCACATAACTACTGTATGTAGGGCATAAAAACAAATAGTAGGGGATGGGTTCAACAGATTGGAAATGTATGGATAAAGCAAGAGAGAGGAGCATCTATGGAATAAAGACAAAGTTTAGAAAGGGAATTCAGAAAGTTTGAGGAGGTGGGTGGTGAATACAGGACTGAAGGTGTTACATTTGAATACATGCAGATTATGAAGCAAGATAGACAAGTTTCTGGCACGGAAATTGGTAGGTTTGATGTTTTGTGTTTGACAGAGTCATGGCTGAAAGAAGGTCACAGCTGGGACCTAAATACCACGGATACACATCCTATTAAAAGGAAGTGAGTGGGCATAAGGGGTGGTGTGGCTCTATTGGTTTACAAAAGAAAATCAAATTCTTAGCAAGGTAACATGGGATCAGAAGATGTAGAATCATTGTGGGTAAAGTTAAGAAAATGCAAGAGTAGAAAGAAGTTATCTACAGGCCTCTGAATAGCAGTCAGAGTATAAATTCAACTTCAAGCTTAGTTTATTGTCATTCAACCATACACATGTATACCACCAAAAGAAACGACATTCTACCAGACTGAGGTGCACTATACAGTCTGTCTAACTCACACACACACCACATAAAGTAAAATTATCACAAATAATCAGGTGCATTTACAACACAAGTTAAAAAGTAAACGCTATAACATTACTGGAGTATAAATGATAGTGGTGGGAGGTTCAGCTGTCTTACAACTTGGGGTTAGAAGTTGTTTCCTATTGTGACAACAGACCAACTTATCAGAAGATTGATGCCGATAAGAGGACAATGGGGGAACATTCAGAAATGATAATGAGAGACAAGAGGGATTAACGACAAGGAGACATGGTTCCGAGTATTGTCAGAGACCGGTTGCTTTGAACCTGAACTGTTTGAAGTTTGATGGACAGGCAATCCCAGCAGGGAGATAAAAGGGACAGGTTCGCTAAGGCAACGGACACCACGACACCATGAGGTAACGAGACCCTGGAAGCGGTGTGCCCCCACAAGTTGGTGGAGTTTTGGAGGTCTGGTCGCGGGACCAGCCATAGACCCACAGGGTGGAAAGATACGGTTGGCGGGAACCTGGTGTGTGTGTCCGCCTTTGCCTGGGTGCCGGGTTCACCGCAGAAGAACGATCGTATCTGGAACGGAGGGGTCACAGTCGGTGACCTCAGAAGACATTACAAAGGGCTCGCCCGAAAGCTAACTGCGAGGAATATTGAAGGTCTGTTTGGAATCCGATTTGCATATTCATTCGTTCTCTCTCTCCCTCCCCAATGGCACAACAGCGATTACTGCGAACTGAACTAAATTGAACTGAACTCTGTGTCACTTGAGACTGATCATTTTACCCCTAGACTGCGATAGAGCTTGATTGATCCTATTATCCTAGTTCTGTGTACATGTGTGTTTTATCATTGCTAACCTGTTGCATTTATATCCTTACTATTAGAGTACTGTGTTGCTTACTTCTTTAATAAAACTTTCTTAGTTCCAGTAATCCAGACTCCAACTAAGTGGTCCATTTCTGCTGGTTTGGCAACCCAGTTACGGGGTACATAACAATAGTGGGGTTCTCGTCCGCGATTTTGAACGCTAAATTTGGGACGGGGTAAATTGATTGGGTTAAAATTCCCGAAAGAAAGAAAAGGCAAACGGCAGAAATGGAGATTGAGGAATTTCTAAAGGCGCCAACCTTGGAGGCATTAGAGTATGCCAGGAAAGCAGAATTGGCAGCTGTGGCCAAACGGTTGAATCTTTTTAAGGGGAATCGACAATGAGGAGAGAGGAGATGCACAGAGCTATCATAGAGCATTATGTGTCTAAAGGTGTGTTTCCCCAAGGGGAGCTGGAGGTGATATCTATTGGAAAACCTGGTGGAGACGCAGTACAGGTGCAGCTTGAAAAATTGAGACTCGAGCATGAGTTCCGGGTAAGACAGCTAGAACACGAAGAGAGACAGTTAGAACGAGAAGAGAGAGAGAGAGACAGTTAGAATGGCAAGAGAGAGAGAGGCAGTTGGAGCAAGAAGAGAGAGAAAGATGCAGTTGGAGCAAGAAGAGAGGCAGTTGGAGAAACAGAGGGAAAGGGAATTTGAGCTGGAGAGGTTAAAGATGATGGCAGCGCAGGGGCTCGTGCCGAACCAAGGTGGAGGGTTCAGGGCAACCCAGGAGGTTAGGCTGGTTCCCCCATTTGATGAGACTGATGTTGATCGGTACTTTCTCCACTTTGAAAAACTTGCTGCAAGTCAGGACTGGCCGAGGGATAAGTGGGCTGTTTTGCTTCAGAGTGTACTTAAAGGAAAAGCCCAACAAGCTTACTCGGCTTTGTCCGCAGAAGATGCCCAGAGGTATGAGATGGTGAAAGAGGCCATCTTCAGGATTTATGAGTTGGTCCCGGAGGCATACCGGCAGAAGTTCCGAAATGCGAGGAAGCAGTGGAGCCGCACGCATTTAGAGTTTGCCCATGAGATGCAGACATATTGTGAGCGTTGGTGCGCCTCAAAGGGGGTAAATGGGGATTATGACAGACTGCTACAGCTAATCCTGATTGAGCAGTTTAAAGGTTGTGTCCCTGAAGGTATGAGACCCTACCTAGATGAGAAAGAGGCAGACACTTTAGCCGCAACTGCTAAGTTAGCGGATGAGTACGCGTTGACACATAAAACGAAGTTTGCCCCGAGTAAAGGCTACCAGAAGGGTAGTCAGGACGGTGGGGAGAGTCCGCCAGAAAAGTCAGAAAGTAAGCCGGGGACTAGTGAGAAGGATAAGGTAGACCGGGAGCAGTTTGGTAGGAAGTCTCCTGGGGTCATATGTTATAATTGTGGGAAAGTCGGACACTTTGCGTCCAGGTGCTTTGCCCCAAAGAAGGAGACGGGAAAAGGAAAGGCGGCAGTTCCGACTGGCTGTATTGAGCTGGTAAGCAAACCGCTAGGAGAGAAGAGGTCTGACAAAGTTCAGGAAGGGCGCGAGAGGTTTATCTCGGCCGGATTGGTGTCACTGAAGGAGGGGTTAAACCCAGTTCCAGTACGGATCTGGAGAGACACGGGAGCGTGTCAGTCATTGATATTAAAGAGTGTGTTAGACTTCAGTTCAGAGACCGAGACTGGGAAAGTCAGGGTCATAAAAGGCATTGGGAAAGGGACTGAGGCAAGTACCTCTGCACCAGATACACCTAAAAAACGACTTGGTCTCTGGACCAGTCACGATCGGGGTGAGGCCCGAACTACCAATGAAAGGCGTGGAAGTCTTACTCGGTAATGACCTTGCCAGCAGAAATGTGTTCTCAGCAGTAAAACTGACAAGCCAGCCTGCCAGCATTGAGGCCCCGCCCATGGGCTCACAGGTTCATCCCGGTTGTGCAGTGACTTGGCATGTGTCCAGAAAGACTGCCGAAGTAACTATAGAATTGGCTGAGACGTTTTTACCAGCCTTGTACCGGGGGAGGTAGAAAGTGAAAAGAAGGAGTGTAGTGGAACAGGAGGAAGTGAGGGAGCTGAGGCAGACTTAGCATTAGCCAGGAAGGAATTTGTACAGGCACAGGAGCAAGACGAGGAGCTGATGGTTTTGGCGGAGACAGCTCTCTCTGAAGCAGCATTAAAAAGGGAGCCTGTAGGCTAT